>NW_006921599.1:1564417-1569607 GCF_000298275.1 Orycteropus afer afer
GATATTTCAACACATAGATGCCATACTGGAGGCACTTACTCATCTATGCCAAGAAATTTGGAAGACAGCTACCTGGCCAACTGACCGGAAGAGACCCATATCTGGAACCGTTCCAAAGAAAGGCGATCCCATAGACCAGGAGCTTCCAGAAATGCAAGCTGGATTCAGAAGAGGAGATAGAATGAGGGATAACATTGCTGATGTTAGATGGATCTCAGCTGAAAGCAAAAACTATCAAAGAGATGTTTACTTTTGTTTTACTGACTATGCAAAAGCATTCGACTCTGTGGATCATAACAAATTATGGATAACATTGAGAACGGGACTTCCAAAACATTTAACTGTGCTCATGAGGAACCTGTGCATAGACCAGGAAGAGGCTGTCATAAGAACAAAACAAGGGGACACTGCATGTTTAAAATCAGGATTTTACATCAGGGTTTTATCCTTTCACCATGCTTATTCCATATGCTGTATGTTGAGCAAATAATCCAAGATCCTGGAATATATGAAGAAGAACGCAGCATCAGGATGGGAGAAAAGCTCATTCACAACCTGAGATATGCAGACGACACAACCTTCCTTGCTGAAAGTGAAGATGGTTTGAAGGACTTAATGATGAAGATAAAGACTACAGTCTTCAATATGGATTACATCTCAACATAAAGAAAATGAGAATCCTCACAACTGGACCAATAATCAGTATCAAAATAAGTGAAGAAAAGATTCAAATTGTCAAAGATTTCATATTATTTGATTCCACAATCAATACCAGTGGAGTCAGCAGTCAAGAAATTAGATGTCATATTGCACTGGGCAAATCTGCTGCAAAAGACCTCTTTCAAGTGCTGAAGAATAAAGATGTCTCTTTGAAGACAGAAGGATATCTAACCCAAGCCATGGTATTTTCAATTGCTTCATATGCATGTGAAAACTGTACAATGAATAAGGAACACTGAAGAAGAGTTGATGCTTTTGAGTTGTGGTGTTGACAAAGAATACTTAAAGTACCATAGACTGCCACAAGAATAAACAAATCTGTCCTGCATGAAGTGCAGCAGGAATGCCACCTGCTTTGGTGATGATGTCAGAAAGGACCATTCCTGGAGAAGGATATTATGCTTAGTAAAGTGGAGGGTCAGTGAAAAAGGGGAAGACCCTCAATGAGATAGACTGACACAGTGGCTGCAATCATGGGCTCAAGTATAGCAAGGATTATGAGGCTGGCACAGGACTGGGCAGTGTTTCTGTTGTACACAGTGTTGCTGTGAGTCTGAGCCAACTCAATGGCACCTAACAACAACAACATACTCTACTTTGCATTCCTTCTTTAACCATTTGATTGATGTTGTGCAAACACTGTTTTCAAGCAATAGGCAGATTACTAAGTCTTTAACTCTAAGTTTTCAAGAACAAAAACATCATAGAAATACTGTATTTGCCTTTTTTTTTCCCCAAAAGAGTTGACTATATATGTCTCAGAAATTGTAGTCTGTACTCATCAATAATATTACTGGGAAGTTAGGAGAGTCTCCTTTGCTTATTTTGACATGTGGAATTCCACAAATGTATGCCTATTTTATTGAAGTGATAATTTACTTTTTACAAGTATATAAGTTGTCTGATTAATGACTCTTTCCACTTGCAAGGAAAGAACTAGAATCAGTTCTTTTTTTCACTATATAATTGGTCTGCACACAGACTAGTAACATACGGATAAAACACTTTGTTTTTGTTAGCTGTACTGAGTTGGCTCCGAATCCATGCACAATGAACTGAAACGCTGTCCAGTCCTGTGCCATCCCCATGATCTGCTGCAGATCGGACTGTTGTGATCCATAGGGTTTTCACTGGCTGACTTTTGGATGTATATCACCAGGTTTTCTTCCTAGTCCATCTTATTCTGGAAGCTCCACTGAAAGTTGTTCAGCATCATAGCAACACACAAACCTCCACTGAGAGATGGGTGGGGTGGTAACTGTGCATCAGTGGCATTGGCCAGTTTCCCTACTGAATCACCAATATTACAACTATAAATCCTGCTAAATCAACGATAGTCTGCAGTAAGCAGAATTTGTAAAATAGCCTCCCAAAGATGCCCAAGCCCTAATCCCCAGATTCGCCAGTGCTCTCCTAGATAAAAAATAGGTACTTCCTTGCCAGACCATTTCCTTGTGATTGCAGCAGAGTCCCAGTGAAATCAGCTTGACTTTGAATAGTGAGAAGTGTCAGTAGGTCTCAGCAAGCACGGAAGTAGTGGAAAAAGACTCTGAGACAGCTGAGTGTGGCCCTAACTCATACTGAGAGGGGCCAAACTTTCAAGAACTGGGCTACCCAAGCACACCTAACCACCAAAATTTCAAATAGGAAGCCAAGAGCAATCCCACTCTTTCGTTTCAAGCATAGCATTGCCCAAACTCAAAGTGCTCTGATAAATCAAATTATATCAACCATCTTTGTGGTTAGGAAATGCAGAATTTAATCACTTTAAGGGAGAAATCTGACGCCTAAAGAAAGTTTCATTGCAAACCGGCATTGACCTGGGAGTGAGAGGAGCCCTAGGAATGAGATTGTTTGGGGGATCCTTTACCAAGTCAAGTATCTTTTTGTCTTTTGTAGTAAGTAGATCCGTAATCTACATAATTAACATAAACTCACATAAATATAAACATGCAACCATTCAACAGGGAAGCCTTTAACCAGATGGCATTTGAAAGAATGAACAAAGAATTAGGGAATTAACAGGGTATTACAACAGGGGAAGAGTATTCTGTAGTCACATTTCCTTGTCTAAAAGCAAATGAGCTTGTGAAAGCTTTCCCTCTACAGCAGCCCTGAAAAGATGGTTCTGAGCAGGTATTGTGCACAGAATGTTTACAGTGGGGGAAACCAAGGTAGTCTGATAGTTGTAACATAGTCAATAATTAGTGAAACAGCAAGTAGAAAAAGAAGTACCATGGTAATAAAAATCGTAGTTGAATAACTTATATTCCTTAGAGATTGAACTTGGAGGAAGAGAGCAAGCAAATGAAAAGCTTGAGGACCTGCTACTATTGGTATATAAGCAGCAGCCCTGAAATGGTGGGAAGAGGCAGTGCAGGGAGAGGTATTTTGGTTTAGTCTAATAAGGACTAGGAACCATGCCAAATGCTAGACACATGTTATCTCATTTAACAATGAAAACAAAGTCTTAAGTCAATTCTCTAATATTATCATGCAATTATTTTTTTGCTTGCAGAACACACAGCAACGGGAACTACTGAGCAAGGGAAGCAAGATATTCATGTATCTTTCCCAAAAGATAAACTAAAGAAAAGAAAAAATGTAATATGTAATACCTGGAGAATCTCTTTCTTAAAGTCTTCTTCCCTAGAAATTTATGAGATTTTGCTTGCTTGCTTTTAATATTTTGATTAGAGAATTAAATCAAGAGGTAACAAAAAACCTGCCCTGCAGTTTTCTGCATCAGGAAAACAAGTTGTGATTGGATGTCACCACTGATTATGCCTCAAATGAGTTAAGAATTACAGTTTGAGGTCACTGAGGGCCTATAGTTCAAGCTTCACCCGAAGTTTAAAGCTTCCAAGTTCACTGCTGGAGAGCTTGACCATGGGCTGTGGGCCAACACTCAGGGGGCCACTGGTCCCACTAAGAGGGCTACTGTTAGCACTGAGCAAGCCAGGACAGCTCAAGGGTCTTTTCTTGTCTAAGAAAGAAGGATCACATCTACAGAAGAGGACTGAAAGCAAAGTGAGTAATTTTGTGTTTAATGGGAACTTTAAAAGAAACACCAAAAACTTTTTGGCTGTTATCTCTGTTTGTCTCATTATCTCCTAGGATTTCTATTGCATCATAATTTAAAAAAAAAAAAAAAAAAAAACTGTAAACAAGACCTAACACCTGGAGGTGAGACAGATGGTAATTTTGCCATTGTCCTATACCTCAGTCCTTTGAGGAAGATACTAAATGTTATTTCCATTTGCACAAGTTAAGGAAACACAAATAGGTGAAGCAGACTTACTTGTGCATTATTCACAGAGACTAAGTAGCAGAATCAGCACTGACTCCAGGCAGTTAAATTCCCATATAAATGCTCTTTGCAATTCTTCACCCATCATGAAGATAGTACTAGTCTGGACAAACATTAATTTGTATAAACTGTCTTGCAACACGAAGTACAGAAACATACCACAGGACAATGGAAAATCAGAAAGATGAGAAAAGAGGGAGGCTCAGGAGAGTAGTTCTTAGATAATATTATATTCAGTAATCAAATGGGACAGGACTGTTCTGTGTTATCAAAAACATACTGTATGTATACAGAATGTAGTTAATACATTCCTGAAATTTCAACCACTTCCAACTATCTTTTTTATTAAGTATCAATGAAAATATATACCTGAACAACAATAAAAAAAACCCACTGCCATCAAGTCGAATCTGACTCAGAGTGACCCCTCCTTGGGTTTCCGAGATCGTATCACTACGGAAATAGATTGCCCAACCTTCCTTCTGAGGAGTGGCTGGTGGTTTGAACTGTCAGCCTTCTGGTTAGCAGTCAAATGCCTTAGATACTATGCTAACAAAGGTCCTATACCTGAACAAGGTAGACAAAATTAATGTTTTCCTTCAAGATTTCAGTGTACTATAAAACCCCCTGCCACTGAGTCAGGTCTGACTCATAGCGACCCCTCCTTAGGTTTACAAGTCGATATCACTACAGAAGTAAGCTGTCCAAACTTCCTTCCAGGAAGTGGCTGGTGGGTTTCAACCACCAGCCCTCTGGGTAGGAGTCAGATGTCTTAGCACTACGCCACCAGAGCTCCCAGAAATACCTATGTTGTTGTTGTTGTTAGGTGCCGTCGAGTTGTTTGCGACTCATAGCGACCCCATGCACAGCAGAACGAAACACTGCCCGATCCCACTCCAGCTCCACAATCCCTGCTATACTTGAGCCCATCATCACAGCCACAGTGTCAACCCATCTCGTTGAAGGCCTCCCCCTCTTTCGTCGACCGTCCACCCTACCAAGCATGACATCCTTCTCCAAGGTATAGTCGCTTCTGACAATATGACCAAAATAGGTGAGACCAAGTCTGGCCATTCTCACTTCCAAGGAGCATTTAGGGTGCACTTCCTCCAAGACAGATCTGTTAGTTCTTTTAGCAGTCCATGGTACTTTCAGCATTC
>NW_006921599.1:1574352-1602450 GCF_000298275.1 Orycteropus afer afer
AAAAAAAAAAAAAAAAACAATGCTCTCTAGCTAGTACAATTCTTGAAAGCATTAACTTTATAAAGTGCTTAGTTTAATCCAGTGACCTTAAAATATTCCCTAAAAATAGATTTCTTTTGAGTATTAAGTAGAGGTCTCCCTTGCATATATGAAATGAATTGGGATAATTAGAAAATGTGAATATTTACAAGCATTTATTGCAGAGATCACCTTTTATGAACCAAAGAGAGCTATTATATGTGTTATGAATTGAATTGTGGCCTCCAGAAAGATATATTGGTAAACAATAATAATAGGTAAAGCATTGTAATGAAATATGTGAAAACCTGGAGTTGGAAAATCAAAGGGAAAAACTTGTTTGACATCTCTCAAGCTAAAAGAACTGAAGAAAAAATCCAAGTTTTGAGTTGGGCAAAATACTGAACAATGCAAAAAACATAAAAAGAAGACTGAAAGAATACACATTACCACTATACAAATAACAATCGGTCAATGTTCAACCATTTCAAGAGGTAGCATATAATCAAGAACTGTTGGTATTGAAAGAAGAAGTTCAAACTGCACTGAAGGAATTGGCAAAAAAAAAAAAGGGCTCCAGGAATTGATGGAATGAATACGCATTGAGATGTTTTAGTAAATGGATTCAGTGCTAGAGTCACCCATTTGTTTATGCCAATGAATTTGGAAGATAGTTACCCAATCAACCAACTGGAAAAGACTCATATTTGTGCCCATTTCAAAGAAAGGTGATCCAATAGAATGCAGAAATTATTGAACAATATCATTAATATCACACACCACTAAAATTTTGCTGAGGATAATTCTGAAACAATTGCAGCAGTGTATCGACAGCAAACTGCCAGAAATTCAAACCAGATCCAGAAGAAGACATGGGACAAGGGACATCATTGCTGACATCAGATGGATCTTAGCTGAAAATAGATAATACCAAAAAGATGTTTATCTGTATTTTATTGACTATGCTAAGGCATTTGACTATGTGGATTTTAACAAATTGTGGATAACATTGTGAAAAATGGGAACTCCAGAACACTTAATTGTGCTCATGAGGAACCTGCACATAGACGAAAAGGCAGTGCTTAAATAGAACAAGGGTATACTGCATGGTTGGAAATCAGGAAATGTGTGTGTCAGGGTTGTATCATTTCACTATACTTATTCAATCTGTATGCTAAGCAAGTAATCTGAGAAGCTGGACTATAAGAAGAAGAACACAGCATCAAGATTGGAGGAAGACTACAGTCTTCAATATGGATTACATCTCAGCATAAAGAAAACAAAAATCCTCACACCTGGACCAATAAGCAGTATCATGATTAATGGAGAACAGATTGAAATTGTCAAGGATTTCATTTTACTTGGATCCAAAATCAACACCTATGGAAGCAGCAGTCAAGAAATCAAATGTATTACATTGGGCAAATCTGCTGCAAAAGACCTCTCTCTAAAGTGTTTAAGAGCAAAGATATCACTTTGAAGACTAAGATGTGCCTGACCCATCCACAATATTTCAATAGCCTCATATGAATGTGACAGCTGAATAATGGATTAGGAAGACTACAGAGGAATTGATGCATTTGAATTGTGGAGTTGGTGAAGAATATTGAATGGACTGTGGACAATTAGATGAGCAAACAGATCTGTCTTAGAGGAAGTATAGCAGGAACGCTCCTTAGAAGTGAGAATGACCAGACTTTGTCACTTGTACTTTGGTCATGTTGTCAGAAGAGATCAGTTCCTGCAGAAGGGTATCATGCTAGGTAAAGTAGAAGGTCAGCAAAAAAGAGGAAGACCCTCAGGGAGATGGATTGACACAGTAGCTGTGATGATGGGCTCAAATATGGCAATAATTGTGAGGATGGTACAATATTAGGTAGTGTTTCATTCTGCTGTACACAAGGTCACTACGAGTCAAAATAAACTCGATGGCACCTAACAACAACTCCTGGTACTTATGAATGTGACCTTCCTTAGAAATAGGGTCTTTGGACATGATACTATTAGGTTAACAGGAGTTCATATTGGAGTAGATTGGATCCTACTCCCATATCAGTGGTAGAGTATATAGGCGGTACAGATGGTTAATACTATTATATTAATGAAGCTGCTAATGGAAAGGTTGGAAGTTCAAACCCACCCAGAAGCACCTCAAAAGAAAAATCTACTTCTTAAAAATCAGCCTTTGAAAACTATAGAGCACAGTTCTATTCTGCTTCACATGTGGCCAAAATGAGTTTGAATCCACTTAATGGCAACTCATTGGTTTTTGGTTGGTTTCACTCATACAAGAGGATAAGATACACAGAGACAGAGGGAGGATGCTGTGTAATGATGCAGCTGCAAGCCAAGGAATGCCTGGAATTACCAGAAGCTGGAAAAGAGACATGGAACAATTTATCCCTTAGAGCCTCAGAGGGAATCAACATAGAAAGCAACCTGTTCTCAGATTCTCAGCCTCTAGAACTGTGAGACAAGAAATTTCTGTTCTTAGAATACTCACTTTGTGGTATATTGTTACAGCAGCCCTAGGAAATGAATGTAATATGTTATCTTATGTGATCCCATCATCAACCCTATAAATAAATATGAAATGCAATACACATCTTCATTTGTCAGGTAAAGAAACTTAGGGTAAGAGATGAAATAAATTGAATAAAGTCATATAGCAAGGTTAGCAGTAGGGGTTTGATTCAAACTCAGGTCCACCTGATGGTAAGACATGTGGCCTTTTCACTACAGTACACTGGCATTCAATAACTCCTTTTTCCTGCAATGGATATAATTAGCTTACAATGGATGAAATTCATTATTAATAATAAAAAAGAAACATGCTTGGGCATAGTGCAAAATAAGGACTCAATTCCTAGAAGAAATTTCAGTGCCATAATCTTCTAAGGAGACAAATAAGCAATTAAGTTGGGCAAATGTGCATTCAATTTAAAAGAAACAGGAAAATTTCCAACAATAATCCAAACTAAATCTGTCTCAAACAAAGAAGAAAAAATTAATAGAGTAACCTAAGTATCTTCTCTTCAAGGAATTAACATTGTGTTGAAGTAATGAGTACCTGGCCCCAAAGAGAATCTAATTGTGTATGAAGAAATTCCCTTTGTCCTTGTATTGCCCTGATGGTCCTGGCCACCAACAATAACTCTTGTGTTTCTATTGTACTTACTTGAATAACTCATCTGCCACTCCATTTTGTATTATTAATTTTCTTTTTTATGTATAGCAAATTTCTCTGTGACTAGATTTAAGTTCTCCAAAGGAAGCAAGAATATCATGTAGCTCTTTTATGTCCTGTAAAGCCTTGCCTTATTATTAGTGCTTAGCTAATTGTTGGTTTAATCCAGGGCAGCAATTACTAGACTTCTGCCTCTGAGATTGCCTGGACTCACCAAGTTTGACGAAATGCTCAGATAATGGTTATAGTTATTTGCATAACTTTGAGAATGCAACTTGTATTTTCAGTGGAAAGAGTTCCTTACTTTGCTAGAGACATCATCATTGTGCCCTTTAAAAGCTAGATGGTCACTGTATTTGAAGACAACTGGTACAGATGAAGCTTGTTTTATATAAGAATTGTGTTTCTAAAAGTTGGATTTCCCTTTAATCTCTGCCATTTAAGAATTTATATAGGTACCAAGAAACCTCTAGACATCACAATAGATTCTACAGTCCTCTACAAAACAGAAAAGTCCTTGACTGGATGGAGGAAAGAGTGGACCAGGCTTTTAAAAACATTGCCAGAAGATAATAAATCCAGAGAGATTAGATTCTTAAACCACATAAACTAGAGCCACTAGGAAAGAAATGGGGATGGGGGGAGAAAGACAGACTGGGGCAGAGTGGACCAAAACTTTAAGATCTGTATGCAAGAGCTAGATTTAAGATGTTCTATAAATGTTTATTGAGCAATTGAAAGAATGGATGCATAATATCAGAGTCACTGCACTTCACTGCACTTGAGAAGGCAGAAGGATAACAAAAGGATAGGATAGAAAAAAGGGATTGAAGGTCAGCGTTAAGTGGCACTTAAAGGCTACAATTAAACTGAAACAACCAACAGATCCTTGGGAGCTGTGAAGAAAAACTGAATCCTGTGTTGTGCTCCCTTTGAACACTCCCAAGAAGTTTTGTCCAAAGCTGGCTACCGTAGCCATGCATTTAGGCGTGATGGCCACACTGTGCCTCTCAGAATCATCCAGGTGGCTGGATAAAAAGAGGGTGTACCACTTAGCAAACTATTTCACCAGCTGTCTCTATGTGTGAATTTTGAAGCTGCCAAACCACACATGAATAGCGTGTTGGCCTCTGCAGTCACACAAGCGCAGTGAGCCCCCAACTATAGCAGATGTGCTGTGTTCGCACAATATTCACCGTGGCTAGAGGGCAGCTAACTTCCTCCAAGGACGATGGGTGCACCAGCTGCTGGTGACAGCAATAGAATCAGATAGGTTCTGCCCCTGTAGTTTTTAAGTGTTGCCTGTTTTTATAACACAGAGCCTCCAAATAATGCAGGAGCTAACAAGTTTGCAAAGGAAATGCACTTGCAATATGAAAACAGGAGCAGCTGGGTATCCAACTGTGTAAAGAAATACAGAGGGTTCTTCTTTTCCCTCAAATTGATATTACTCACCGGGGTTTTATAGAGTTGAAAGCATATGCTTAAGTACAATTACTCAACAACTCAGACCAATTTCCACATCACAGCCATATAAACAAGAATATTCATTTCCACCTAGGCGGTGACTCTGTGACTCTTAGCCTGGGTATTTCTGATGAGTGTTGTAAACCAGTAGCTCTGGAGGTAACATTTTTAAATTAATCTGTAAAATGAAGTTTCATACATACAAAATATACATAACACTATAGAGAAAGCATATAGAATAATATAACAAATGCCCAAACACTCATCACCCAGATTAAGAAAGACAATCATCAAACAATTGAAGCCTCGCACTGTATTTGTTCCCATTTGTACCTCTCAGGACTTGTTACATAATTTGAAGAGCCCAGTGCAAAATGAAAATGCAAGACTTATTCAGAATTATTAAGAATTTCAAGATAGTGACAGCAGAGCATTAAACCAAGCATGGGAGTTTCCTAAGAGTAGGACACCGTCCAATGCACAGAGCATACATATTCATGAATCTGGGCCTGGTAGTCCCCTCTGCTGTTGTTGTTAGGTGAGTCAGATCCGACATAGTGACCCCTATGTACAACAGAACAAAATACTTCCCAGTCCTGCACCATCCTCACAATGGTTTCTGAGCTTGAGCCTACTGTTGCAGCCACAGTGTCAATCCATCTTGCTGAGGATCTTCCTATTTTTCACTGACCCTCTTCTAGAAGCATGGTATCCTTCTCCAGGAACTGGTAATAATATGACCAATGTACAAGATAATAAGTCTGGTCATTCTCCCTTCTAAGATGCATTCTGGTTGTACTTCTTCCGAGACAGATTTGTTTGCTGTTTTGGCAGTCCACAGTACTTTCAGTATTCTTTGCCAACACCATAACTCAACTGCATAAATTCTTCTTCAATCTTCCTTATTTATTGTCCAGTGTCACATGCATATGAGGCAATTGAAAATACCATTGATTGGGTCAAGAACACCTTAGTTTTCAAAGTGTCATCTTTGCTCATTAACACTTAAAAGAGGTCTTTTGCAGCAGATTTACCCAATGCAACGAGTTGTTTGATGTCTTGACTGCTGCTCCATGGGCGTGGATTGTGGATCTAAGAAAAACGAAATTCTTGACAACTTCAATCTTTTCTCCTTTTATCATGATGATGCCTATTGGTCCACTTGCGAGGATTTTTGTTTTCTTTATGTTGAGGCATAATCCATACTGAAGATTATGGTCTTTGATCTTCATTTGTAAATGATTCAACTCATCTTCACCTTCAGTAAGCAAGGTTGTGTCATCTACATATTGCAAGTTGTTAATGAATTTTCCTCCATGTCTGATGCATGTTCTTCTTCATATACTCTGGCTTCCTGAATTATTTGCTCAGCATACACATTGAATAAGCATGGTGAAAGGATAGAACACTGATGTACATCTTCTTGATTTTAAATGATGCAGTATCCCCAGTATCCCCTCTAGCACCACCCAAACAGAGATAAATCACTATACTGAATTTTGTAGATATAAATTTCATGATCTTAGTAGACTTTACTACATATATAATAATTAAATATAGTAACATTTTTGTATGTGGGAAATGTATAAACATATTGAATATTCAGCATCATATTTTTGAGATTCATCCATGTTGATATGTGCAGATGTCATTAATTTATTGTTATTGCAGTTATCGTTAAGTGACAGTGTCACAATTTATTTAAACATTTTCTTATTGAAAGATATTTGAGTTGTGTCCAAATTTTGTTGTTTTTGTTTGTTTCTTTCTATAAGAAGCAATGCTAATGGAAACACTTCTGAATAGCTCATAATCCACAGGTGCTGATTTCCATACATTTAGGTATCCTCAACACAGACTTGCATTTTATTTTTTAGATATTATGACAATTGGTCTTATTACTCATGAATTTTGTCCACTTACATTTACTGTGGCTACAGACAGATTTGGATTCATTTCTATGATCTTATTCTGTACTTTCTATTTGTCCTCTTTTATTCATGCTTCTTTTTTGCTCTTACCCTACCTTGATGTTGTGTGTATTTCTTTTGTTTTTTTGTCTTTTCCCAATTTTTCTCTACTTATGTTCTTGAGTTATTTTCAATTCTGCTTTTGGAATTTTAGCATACCAACATATCAAAATCTCAGGTTAATAGTTACCTTCTCTCTCTGTCCAAGAACTTCAGAAACCATGTTGTTGTTGTTGTTGTGTGCCGTTGAGTTGACCCGACTCATAGCGACCCCTCCTTGGGTTTCCGAGGCAGTATCACTACCTCGGAAACCATAGAAACTTTAAATGCTCATCACCCTCTTCCGAACATAAAAGCTATTGTCATACAATGTTTTTCTTCTATCTTGTTTTGCCCCCCAAAATAGACCTTGTTAGTATTGTTCTATACTGTCAGTGATTTGTTTAGATTTTTCTACCTGTTTATCACCTTCTTTGGTTTCATTCCTTCTTGAATTTTGGACATTTTTTCTGGAGTCAAGTTTATTCCTCCTAAAGTAAAACTTTTAAAAGTTCTTTAGTTCAAGCTGGTGTTTGTGAATATTAAAAAATTTGTTTGAATTTTTCCTTAAAATAAAATTTGTTTTGTTAAACAATTTAGGACTGTAAACTTTATCTCAACATGGCTTCCATGGTTGCTATTAATCTAATAATTGTTCCTCTCTTAACTCACAGAATTAATTTAAAGATCTTCTCTTTGTGTTTGGTGCATTTTACTGCCACCACAATGTAAATGTAGACTTTTTATTTGTCCTGCTTGCAGTAAATTTTATTTCTTATTTCTAGTCATTTATGTCTATCATGAGTTCTGAAAAAATATTTCAGCTACTCGTATAAATATTGCCACTCCTTCATTCTCTCTACTGTCTACTTCTGAAACTCAAATTTGAAATGCTGTATCTCATTATATCTTCCATGTCTCTTAATCTCCATTTTATATCATCAGTCTGTTTGTGTTAAGGGCTATATTCCAGCTTAGATCTTCTTATTTATCTTCCTACTTACTAACGCTCTCTTCAAGCTGTATACAATCTATTAAACTATTCAAGACTTTTTTTTTATTTCAATAATTATGTGGTTTATTTTAAGAGTTTTATTGGTCCCTTATGAAGTTGAATTAGTCTAAAACTAGAAATTAAGAGAGCTATGGCTCTGTTTCCCCAAGTTCTACAATTGTCCCTGGTCCAAAAGGAAGATTCCGGGAGCACAGTTTGCTGAAGAATGGGGCTAAGTGGCCATCCTATTTGTCCTCAGTTCAACCAATTCCTGAGGACAGCATTAATCCCCTCATGCTCAGTATGACTCTGTTGTCTCTGACCCTATCAGAGTGGGATTAGAAAGAGGGTGCCTTTTTGCATGGTCCCTGGGTATTTTAGCTCTAGTTTCACTTTGTAACAGGGAACAGGATAAAACAAAAACAAAATCTCACTGTCACTAAGTTGATTTCAACTCATTATTGAACCTACAGGACAGAGTCGAACTGTCCCGTAGGGTTTCCAAGGTGTAAATAAGGATCACTACATTTTTCTCTCACAGAGTGGCTAGTGGATTCAGACTATGGATCTTTTAGTTAGCAGCCAAGTGCTTTAACCACTATGTCATCAGAGCTTCTTTGGGAAGAGGATAACCAAAAAAAAAACCCAAAATCACTGCCATCTAGTTAGATCCGACTCATAGCCACCCCTCCTTGGGTTTCCAAGGCAGTATCACTACAGTAGATTTCCCAACCTTTCCTAAGACTTCCAAAATTCCAAAATTCAGACTGTGCAAAATGGAAAAGGGATAAGATTATTGGTGGGGTCTGAGCAGAGATACAAATGGGTGCTGCAAGAAGGTGCTGCAGATTAGAGGGATGGGCAGAGTTGATATGGACAGGAGGAAGAAGGAGGAAGAAAGCTAATGTGGGAATAAGGGTGTACTGTAGACTCAGTCCTATTTCTATGTGTCTGAAAAACGTGTGATATTTTTAAAATGGAGCCTTTCAATTTAAAACTACTGGCATAGATTTTCTTAGAGAACTCTTTATCTCAGCTAATCTATTTTATGCATATGGTATTCATATTTCAAGCTTAAACTATAGGAAAGACTTTAGCATTATACTTGATATCTAATAACAGTAGATGGGCTCAGGTATAGCAAGGATCGTGGGACTGGCACAGGACCTGGCAGTATTTCGTTCTGCTGTACATAGGGTCACTATGAGTCAGAGACAACTCAAAGGCACCGAACAACAACCATAGTATATGCTGTGAACACTGTAGAGACACAACTTGCCAATTACATTGTTAGCAGTTCATACTAAAGAATGAATATTTCATGCAAAACCTAAAGGGATTACATTTGTGATTCCTTCATTGGGTAAATAAGGCTCTATTGTCTGAAAAGGCAGCTTCAAGGAACTTTTTGGATGTTGTAAAGGGCCATCAAGTTTATTATTTGTGACATAAATGGAAACTTTTTAAGTAGATTATGTTCTGACATAAAGGATTCCAGTTAAGACACCAGATTGCAAGGCAAAGACACAAACAGCTGCTGCAGCTTTGAAATTGTACTTACTGCTCAGTTGTTCACAAAAAATGTTTAGATCAACTTCCCTACATTCAAACTTTCTGTAGACAAGGGGCATGGATGTATTACAGGCCGAGGAAATGGTTTCAGAAACAATCAAAGCCTGTCAGCAAAGCCAGAAAGTGTTCAGGACACTTCAGCCTCTACTTCATGACCAAATGAAGCATTCGCTACAAAGACCATGATATAATTGAAGAAAACATAATCAGTCAACCTATGAAACAAAATGAAAAACTTAAACCATAATAAAATCACTGCAAGTGTTACAGCAAGAAGCAGTCCCTGGAGAATCAATAAACAATTTGGTTTCCAGAGAATATGAATCCTGCTTGCCAAAGAGAGTCAGAGGGACAAATTTATTTTTTATGTGTTATTTTTTCTACCCAAGTTTCTGCTTGTCTATAATCTAGCCGTTCTTCAAGACCTCGGTCAGCTTCTACTCCTCCAGAAAGCTCTACCTCATTAGTTCTTTCAAATTCCTATAGCATATGGTATGTATCTACATTTGTATGCTTGCATTTGAATTCTATTGCACATAGTGTGTATCACTATTTATACTTGCCATATGATTATATCATTTAGAAAACTTCATGGAGAGCACTAAGCTTGCTTGACAAACATCTCCTTCATTGTTTCAACGATTCAATAATGTTGGTGAGAAAAATATTACCTTTACCTCATTGTATGTTTGGCACACAGTAAATAGTAAATATGAGCTGAACGTTTCAGTCATTGACAAGGAAGCTAAGGTTGAAAATAATTTGAAGTTTACACAGTAAGAAACAGTAAAACAAAGTCTTAGCACACACCTTGATCTTCTAATTCCAAATCTATTATCTTTTCCATTATCAGCACTGTCTCTTACAGTCTGTCTTGTCTTTACACATACACTCACAAACTCATTCAACACATAAACATACTCGCATGCAGCTTACCAACCACCCTGAAATTGTGTTCCAGTGTGAAAGGCTAATAATGGCTTGTAGGCTCTGAATCCATAGCAAACTGCCACATTTGAAAGTAATCTTTAGATTACTTTCACCCCACTGTATTGCTAAGTAAGATAGAAGATGCAAAAATGATGTGAGGGTATCAGACCTTGTCTAACTTCAGGGGGAGGAGAGAGAATCAATTTCATCAGGCCAAAGCTGATTACTATGAGGTGGAGATCAAACATAACTCCACCTTCCAATCTTTCTATCAATGCTGACACCAGCCATCCCTTCCATGGGACTCTCTACTTCTCTGCTGGGTCAGATAATTCATTACAATGGCTACCTAGAACTCATAAACCATACTCAAAGTTACGGGGCTTCAGGAGAGTAACAGGTTAAAATTCAGCATAAGGAATGACTCAGAATGCAGTTCTTCAATCAGGACATCTTCTCAGCCATGTCTGCAAATGGGTCTCTTTCTAGGTCCTTGGCCCCTCAACCCCTCAGTCTGGTGTCTGCCCTGCTTAAGTAAGGGTTACAGCTTTTTAGTTCCACCAACAAGTGACTACCCAAAGGCACCGATTCTTCCAGTAAGCCTCAACACTAAGGTGCTCAGCTCTCTTGCTCAGTGGGTCAAAAGTCAAGCTCCATCAAGTGCCCAGAGGCACCCTGCTCTGACAGCAGGCCACCTTCCTGAAGGCACTCAGCTATCTCCATCCACAAGTCAGCATGCCCACTGAGCCACCTCTTTCTGTGAGCTGCTTCTGCTGCCCACATTTCACTACCAGTGCTTCTCCAGTGTTCTGTCTCCTGAGTCTAGGGGTTTCTTAGCACAAAGACTCCAGGTCCAAAGGATGCACTCTCCACTCCTAGCTCTTCTTCTTGGTGGCAGTGACGTCCCCACTCCCCACTTCTGGGATTGGTTCGGGGGGTAACAAAACTGACGGATCTCTTCATTAGGTTTCCTACACCTTGCTTTAATGATTCCAGCCTCACAAGTGTTCCATGTGCCTTGTTTGCATTATTAGTGGGCTGTCCAATCCCCTTAGTGGGCCACAAGTACCTTACTTGCATAAACCCACCCAATCATTTTGTGATAGTCATAAAACAAGGGCTAAAAGGCCCATATTAAGTAGTTTACTACACTGCAGTAGGTTTCTCTGTGTTTCTGATATTAGCACCTTATGGCAAATAAGATTTAAATGTTTGTTGGTGACACATCTCATGTTTATATTTAAAATTATTAATTATTATAACAGCTCATGCTGGTAGCTCACTTTTGCTAGCTCTTATAACCCTATGCAATTAATATTTTTAAAATATTGCAGAGTTGCCAGTTACATCAGTTCATTTGCATTATCATAGTTGCTTGAATTCACTGACTTTGGGAGGGTAGGTATGAATAGAATCAGAAGTTGAAATGGAGGCCAAAGAGTATTGCCAACCTCAAGTCTAGAGTCAGAATTTTTATTAGGTCTCCAAAGGGAGAACTGATTGCTCTTAAGGGCACTTACATTTTCTAGGATAAAATTAATTAATTAAAGGAAATCTATAGAGTGTTCTAGCATTGCAAAATTTTATTTATTCTATTTCTGAGAATTATTTCACTGCTAACTTATATCTGTGATCTTGGTAATACATAAATAAAAAGAATTTATATTATGAGAGCTCTAAGTTTTTGTCCTACTATATAGCAAATGTATACCTTACATAAGAAATATATTTTGAGTGGTGAAAATTTATCAACTCAATGTGGTATCCTTCGGAACTGCAAGAAGACACTTAAAAGTTTCCAAGAATGTAATTTGCTAGTAAACAAATTTCACATAGGAATATATGTAAGTATTAATACTAAATATTAAAAAGAAAAAACCTCATGATCATCAAGTCAATTCCAACTCATAGTGACTTCCATAGGGTTTCCAAAGCTGTAAATCTTTACAGAAGCAGACTCCTTCATCTTTCTTCTTTGGAGTGGCTAGTGGGCTTGAACCACCAACCTTTCTGTTAGCAGCCAAATGCCTGAACCATTATGCTATCAGAGTGCCTTAATAATATATATTGCTATTATAAAAATAAGTACTATGTGCTGGTCTATATTTCATTTAGTGTCCACAACAGCCCATGAGATTATTCACATTTTATGGATGAGAAATTTGAAGCCCAGCAAATTGATGAGAGTTTTCCAAGGACACATGATGCAAATCCAGATTTTCTCATTTTAAGTCAAGTGCATCAATGGAGGCATAAGTGGAGTCCCTGTCTTTTAACTCCAAGTTCAGTCTTCTTTATACTACATCCAAGCTGATAAGCTAAAAACATGACCCCAAAGGGTTAGTTTAAAATAGTGGCAAAAATCTTTACATGCATAACTGTTGTTCAGTTAAAAATCATAAAACTATGTCATTTCTAACCACTTACAGTTAGAGGCAGTAGAAAGATAAGAATACTTTCTGGGCTGGATTTGTATGCAACTGTGTCAGATATTTAAAAGCTAAGTTTCTCAACAGCAGTACTATTGACATTTTGGATCAAATAATTCTTTGTTGTGGGGGGCTGTTGTATGAGTTGTAGGGTGTTTTGCAGTATCCTTGGCCTTTGCCAACTAGACATTAGTAGCATCCCTCCCAATTGCAGTTGAGACAAACAAAAATATGTAGAGACATTGTCAAATGTCCCTTGGAGGAAGGGAGGGCACCCTTCTACTCATTGAGAATGATAGACATACAGGAAATATGAGGTTTCTTTTTTTTTTTCCATTCCTGAAATTAATTTCCTTTTCTCTTAATAATAAAATGTTTCTGAGAAGTGTTGCAAAACTTCCATCTACTATAGAGACTACTCAAGAACACATTCTATTCCCTATCAAATGTGAAGGAATTTCATGACTATAGATTATGGATAGTGAGTGTCTTAGTTATCTAGTACTGCTCTAACAGAAATAACACAAGTAAATGGCTTTAACAAACAGAAATTTATTCTCTTACAAATTGTTGTTGTTGTTGTTGTTGTTGTTATGTGCCGTCGAGTCGGCCCCGACTCATAGCGACCCCTCCTTGGGCTTCCGAGGCAATATCACTACGGAAGTAGGATTGCCCAACCTTCCTTCCAAGGAGTGGCTGGTGGGTTTGAACCGCCAGCCTTCTGGTTAGCAGTCAAGTGCTTTAGCCACTATGCTACCAGAGCTTACAAATTAGGAGGCTAGAAGTCTGAATTCAGGGCACTAGCTCTAGAAGAAGGCATTCTCTCTTTGCCGGCTCACAGTTTCAGAAGAAAATCCTTGTCTCCTTTCAACATCTGTGTGCCTGGTGTTCCTTGGAGATCTACATATGTCTTGACATCAATTTTCCCCTAAGTCTAGGAAGTTCTCAGCACAGGACCCTGGGTTGAAAGGATGCTTTCTGCTCCCAGATCTTCTTTCTTGTTGGTAATCAGGTCTCTCCTCTTCTGGCTTCTCTCTCCTTTTATCTCTTTTAAGATAAAAGGTAACACAAGCCACTCCCTAGGGAAAAGTCCCTTATAGAGGATCAGGGTTGTTACCTAATTAAGGGTATTGTGTTCCTCCCTGGTCCTCTTACAATTGATTGGCTGATCACATCATTAGGTATGATTACATCATTACATAGCTGCTGAACCACTGAAAATCATGGCCCAGCCAAGATGACACATATTTGGGGGCAACACAATTCAATCCATGACAGTGACTATCTTTTGGTTGATTGACTTCCCTACCCTACCTTCTGATGAGATGTTGTTGTTATGTTGTTATGTGCCGTCAAGTTGGACCCAACTCATAGTGGCCCCTCCTTGGGTTTCCCAGGCAGTATCACTACAGAAGTAGATTGCCCCATCTTCCTTCCGAGGAGTGACTGGTGAGTTTGAACCGCCAGACTTCTGGTTAGCAGTCAAGTGCCTTAGGCACTATGCTACCAGAGCTCACCCCAAATTGTTTCCTGATGACATAAAGGCACCAGTTGAACAGATACATTTTTAAGAGATATTAAGTATTAAAGAAAATTTTGTTATTCAATTATTAGTAGATAAAATATAAAGAATGCATGAAATTTGGTGCTAGAAATAAGAGACTTTGCTCAAGTGCTGTGAATAACAAGCTTTCCAGACCTCAGAATAAATTTTTGCTTAGAGAACAAAAACAGTGAATGTTTATGATCATTTGATTTTCAACAATGTGCCAAAACAATTCAATGGGGAAAAGAAATTTTTCACCAATGGTGCTGGACAAACTGAATATCTGTATTAGGCAAAAAAATGAACAAGGACTCTTACCTCAGGCCATAGATAAAACTAACTTGAACCAGATCATAGACCTAAATATAAAACCTGTTACTATAAAAATTCTTAGACAAAAACACAAGAGAAAAACTGTAATTTTGGGGTAAACAAAGAGAAACAGAAAAATTAAAATAAAGCATTAAAAAATAAAAATTAGACTTCATCAAAATGTAAAATTTTTGCTCTTAGAAAACACCATTACAAAAAATAGAAACAAGGCACAGAATGTAAAAATATAATTACATCAGACAAAGCAGACAAAAGACTTGTTTCCAGGATATAGATATAAATAATTCAACTCATTAAGAAGACAAACAACCCAATTTTTAAAATAAGCAAAATATTTGAGTAAACATTTCACAAAAGAAGATATACCAATGGCCCATACACATATGAAAAGATGCACAACATTGTTGGTCATCTGGAAAATGCAAATTGAAACCACAATGAAATACCACTACACATGAGCTAGATTGGCTAAAATTAAAATGATTGACCATACCAAGTGTTGACAAGAATTTAGAGAAACTAGAATGCTCATGCACTGCTGATGGGAATGTAAAATGGCAAAAAGCCTCTTTGAAAAATAGTTCAGCTGTTTCTTATAAAATCAAACATATACCTGCCATGCAATTTTAGATTCAAGAGGAACAAGTAAATACAATGTGTCCATACAAACTTTTACATGAATACTTATAACAGCTTTAACTTAAAAAAAAAAAAGTCACTGGAAATGAATTGATAATATATTCATGCAGTTGAATACTACTTAGCAATAAAAAGGAAAGAAATATAGAAATATTAACATATGCAATGACATGGATGAATCTCAAAATAAAAGAACCCAGCCAAAAAATATATATGTTGTATGATTCTATTATATAAAATTTTAGAATATTCTAACTTAATTGTAGTGATAGGAAGTAGGTCAATATTTTCTGGGTTGGTGAAGAAGGAGAGGTGAACTACAAAGTGGCATGAGGAAATGTGTGAGAGTGCTGGAAATGGTTGCTATCTTGATCGTAATGATAATGTTATGTGTGTGTACAAATGTCAAAACTGTTCAAACTGTACATTGTAATTATGTGTAGTTTAATTGTACTTTAATTATATCTCAAAAAGATTTTTTAAAAAAATCCCTCTATTGCCACTTTGGGAACTCTGGTAGTGTAGTGCCTAAAGCATCTGACTGATAACCACAAGGCTGGTGGTTCAAACCCACTAGCCATTCCTTGGAAGGAAGATTGAGCAATCTACTCCCATAGTGATATTACCTCAGAAACCCAAAGAGGGGTCTCTATGAATCAAATCCAACTCAAAGGCAGTGAGTAGTAATCACCACTTCTGTTTAACATTATGTTGGAAGTCCTGCCAAGGCAATAAGGCAAGAAAGAGAAAAAAAAATCCAAATTGTCAAAGAAGAAGTAAAGCTATATATATTTGCAGTCATGATCCTATACATGAAAATCCCAAAGACTCAGCAAGAAAACTGTTAGAACTAATAGATTCAACAAAGTGGCAGAATACAAGATCAACATACACAAAACTATTGAATTTCTTTACATCCACAAGGAGATCTCTGAAAAGGAAATAAGAAAAACACCACCATTTACAATAGCTATCAAAAGGTAAAATACATAGGAATAAATCTTATCAGAAACACAAAAGACCTATACAAGGAAAACTACAAAGCACTACTACAAGAAACTACAGGAGACCTACATAAAAGGAAGAAAATGCTATGTTCATGGATAGGAAGACTGAATATTGTGAAAATGTCAATACTACCCAAAGCAATCTATGCATTCAATCCAATCCAGTCCAGATTCCATCAGCATTCTTTAAGGACACGGAAAATCCAATCACTAACTTTATATGGAGAGGAAAGAGACCTTGGATAATCAAAGCACTACTGAAGAAGAAACACAAAGTAGGAGGTCTCAGCACTCCCCAATCTCAAAACCTACTATACAAACACAATAGTCAAGCATGGTATTGGTACGATGATAGACGAAGAGACTAGTGGAACAGAATTGAGAATCTAGAAATAGACCATTAATTGAAGTAAAGATAGCCTGTTCAACAAATGGTGTTAGCAAAATTATATATCCACTTGCAGAAAAATGAAACAAGATCCATAGCTCACACCATATGCATCAATGAACCCGAGATGGATCAAAGCCTTAAATGTAAAACCTCAAATCATGAAGTTTATCAGAGATAAAACAGGGACAAATTGAGAGGCCATAATTTATGGCATAAATAGACTATCGAGCATAACCCAAAATGTACACACAGTGGAAGAGAAACTAGATAATCGGGACTTTTTAAAAATTAAATTCTTATGTACATCAAAAACTTCACCAAGAGAATCTACAGATTGGATAAAAATATTTGGCTATGACATATCCAACAAGGAACTTGAAATATGTGTGAACTATTGAGAGTGAAATGAATCTGCTTTGTAAATTGGCACCCAAATTGCAATGAAATGCTTTTAATAAAAGTAGGAGGAATAGAAGAAGTTTTATCTATCTAATTGAAATTGCAATGAAATAAATCATTCAACCCACAATCCTATTATTCCAAGTAGCTACTAGAGAAAATTGTGGTAAAGTTATATGTTGCATAAACACCAAAATGATGACATAATTATGCTTAGAAACCAGTCTAACTGGTATATCTTGCTCTCCCAGCCAGAATTTAAAATAATACACTTTTTTTTAAATTGTGATTTGGGTGAATAAAATAGCACACTTTCATGCGCACAAATACATACATGTACCACACAGTCCTATTACAAAACAAAATTGTTTGTTTGTCAGTCATTTTATTCTGCCACCCCAGGCATTCTGGTTTTTATTTGAGCTGATTTTCCTTCTGTCATTCTTTTGTAAAAAAAAAAAAAAAGTGGCTAACATTACCTAAATAAAATACTAACCTTGCATCATTAACTAGTCAAATTGGTATTTCTATTAATGTTTCAAAGAATATCAAATGCCACAAAAGTTTAGAAATCTTGGAAAATCCCCAGTAGGAAAAGTCTGTGTTCTTTATATATTAGGAACAGAAAGCTCAAAATTCATGCATAGTGATGTTAAGCTAATGTGGTGGATGTGCCAACCCTGCTTAAGGACATGGTAGATCAGGTCACATGCCCCTATTGAAACTAAGTCAAACAATAAATACATAAAATATTGTGTGTGCTGCAACAAAGAGACTTGGTAACCACCACCAACAACAACATCAACCAAAAAAAAAAAAACATTTATTCTCTGTTCCCATATTGGAAACATCCAGCATCTTTTCTTTTCTTAAAAAAAAATAAAACTATAGGAGTAGAATGCATGAAGTAAGTATATTTTATCTTTGCACTCATTAAAAAAAAAAGTCTACAATTTTATGACTCACAATTACAATTAGTGTTTCCCTTTGCTTCTTTGTAATAATGCCAAATTACATATCATATCACTAGTTAGACAAAAGTCACATGGATTTAAGATGACCTTCCTGATTCTGACATACTATCAAGCTCTTTCATCAGAACTTGAGCTTTTCTACATCTTATAAAAGCAGATATAAATGAATGTTTTTTCAAAGACATTTTGTGTTTTCACCCTATGTGATGGTTATGTTTTTATGTCAACTTGGCTAGGCCTGGTTGAGTGGCTGGGCAGCTGGATGTAGTATTCCCCGTGACAAGACTGGCAATCAACTCCATGGTGGAATCTACTGTGATCAGCTGAGTAGCTGCCTTTGGGTATGTGGTCTGCTTTCCCTATATAAGCAGGAGCTTTGGGAATGGTCTCTAGCCTTTGGCAAGCTTGGACCCTGCATATAGCCATGTCCTTGCTCAGCAGCCTGCTATGCTCTGCCGACCTTGGGACTTGCAATGGACTTCAGTTAATGGCCTGCCATGTGGTTTGGTAACATCAGGACTGTGTCTTTTGACTTGTAACCCTTGGGGTTTCTCAGCCTCAGCAGCCAGCAGCTGTCTGAGTGAAGAAACACCTTTAGCTCCAGTGGGCTGGGAACAGGAGGCAGAACTGGACCCCAAGGTTGAGGGGCTTTCACCCAGCCTCTCAAGTGGCACTTT
This sequence comes from Orycteropus afer afer, assembly GCF_000298275.1. Taxonomy (NCBI): domain Eukaryota; kingdom Metazoa; phylum Chordata; class Mammalia; order Tubulidentata; family Orycteropodidae; genus Orycteropus; species Orycteropus afer. The sequence continues at coordinate 1,592,925 of NW_006921599.1, forward strand.
GAACTTGGACTTAAAGCCTGTTTGCTAAGGCCATCCCATTTGCGGTATATTTCTTGTCAGAGCGGTACTAGGTAACCAGAACACCCTAACATCAACAAATACCTTGATCCAAATGATGTTAGGATGCAGAATAAGAGTGATCACTTGGAAAGCAAAATGAGGGAAGAGAAATAAAACAGGTCAGAATGAAGGAAAAAGGAACATATTACACAAACAAACTAGAAACAAGATGAGGAAGATGGGGAGATTTTGGAACCCTCATCCATGGTAGGAATGTATTATGACATAGCTGCTGTGTTAAACAGATGATTCCTCAAAAATTAAACATAAAATGACCATATGGTCAAATAGTTCCACTGTTATGTAGGTATTCAAAAGACTTGAAAGCAATGATGCAGATATTTGTACACAAGTGTCCACTGAAGCACTTTTCACAGTAGGCAAAATGTAGAAATAACCTACATAATTACTGAGAGATGAATGGATAAACAAAATATGATATAACCACACAATAGAATATTACTCTCAGCCATAAAGAAAAACTAAGTCCTGATAAATGCTGCCATGTGGATAAACCTTGAAAACACTATCCTGGCAGAATTAAGTCAGTTACAAAAGGACAAATATTGTATGATCCCAGTTACATGATGTAATGGTTAATTTTACATGTCAGCTTGGCTAGGCTATGGTTCCCAATGGTTGTCCAAACACTAGTCTAACTGCTGGCCTATAATATAATCTAATGTAATGTAATCCAATCAATCAAAAAACAGGTTTCTTGGGGAGGGGGTTTTCTGCTTCTAGACTATAAATAATTCAGCAGACTCTCCCTTTGTTTTATACTCTTTCTGTACCCGATCTATGGATCTTGGGATGCAAGCCTGCAATAGTCTCCAGCCTGCTGCCTGATCTAGGGATTTGGGACTTGCCAGTCCTCGCAATCCTACGGGCCAATTCATCAAGTAAATTATCTCTCTCTCACTCTCTATCTGTCTATAACTCCACATATGTACCTATACACATGAACATGCTATATATGTACGTGCGTCTCACTTGAAAAAAAACAAAAGATGTTTTGATGACTAAGGTTCTCCTGATCCAAGTTATGGTCTTCTCAATTGCCTCTTATGCATGGAAAAGCTGGACAATGAGAAACAAAGAATAATAATTGATGTGTTCCCATTGTGGTGTTAGTAATATATATATATATATAGAGAGAGAGAGAGAGAGAGAGAGAGAGAGAGAGAATACATCACAGACTGCCAGAAGAACATACAAATCAGCCTAAGAAGAAATTCGACCAGAATACCTACTCCTTAGAAGCAAGAATCACAAGACTTCATCTTGCTTAATTTATACACGTCATCAGGAAGGAAAAATTGCTAGAAAAAGATATCATGTTTGGTAAAATAGAGGGTCAGTGAAAATGTGGGAAACCTTCTATGAGACAGATTGAAGTAGTAGCTGCAACAATGGGCATTCATCTATGTGGATCATAATAAATTATGGATAATATTAAAAAGAATGGGAATAAGCTTGCAAGTGGCCATCTGAAATGCAACTATTGGTCTTTACTTGTCCAGTGCAAAGAAGAGTGAAGAAAATCAAAGACATATGGAAACAATTTGTCCAAGGGACCAATGGATCATGGAAACCTCAGCCTACACAACCCTGAGACAAGAATTAAATGGCACCCAGCTACCAATGCCAAACACTCGGAAATGGATCAAAATTGGAGATACTGGATGGAGTCGGAGAAAAATTGTGGAACAAAATTGAAAACGATAAAAAATGACCAGGATTACTGGTTGGACAGAAACTGGTGAAACATCCAAGACGATGGCCATGGGTCACCTTTCAGGCCTAGAACTGGGCTCACTCCTGTGGCCTAATTCTCACTCAAAAAATAGGCCTACAAGCTGAACTACACTAGGGATATGCATTCCTTGGAACAGTCAATATGGAGCTCAGAAGGGTAGCATTTGCACAAGGAAAAATCTAGACAGGCAGGGACACATAGGTAAGAAGGACACAAGATGGAGGTAACCAGAGGGAGAAGGTGGGAGGAGCGCTGTCACCTTGCAGGGATTATAATCAGTGTCTCAAAACAAAATGTATGTGAATTGCTGAATGTAAAATCAATCTTCTTTGTAAAATTGCACCCAAATCATAATAAAAAGTTAAAAAAAAAAAAAAAAAGAATATGTATTTAAAGCTATTTTTAAAAAAGTAATAAAAAGGAGTTGTAACAACTAGAGAAAAAAAGAATGGTAATTCTAGAACTCCTAACTGTGCTCATGCAGAACCTGTACCGGATCAAGATTCAAAGAGAACAACGGAATACTGGGTGGTTTAAAACAAACAAACAAACAAAAAAGCTGTGTGGCAGGATTGTATCCTTTCACTTTACTTATTCAATTTATATGCTGAACAAATAATTTGTTCATTCCTATATGAAAAAGAACACAGCATCAGGATTGGAGGAAGACTCATTAACAACCTGTGATATGCAAATGACACAACTTTGCTTGCTAAAGTGATTTGAAGTGCTTATTGACAAATACCAAAGACTATAGCCTTCAGTATGGGTTATATCTCCACATAAAGAAAATATACATGCATTAGGAAATTAATGAAATTATCCAAGAAAGAGAAAGACAAGAAATAAAAGAAACAAAAAATGCAACCAAGAATATGGAAAAAGGAAAGTGTCAAAATGTCAGCTATGCATCAAATCTAAGAACCACTCAGGGCAGGATGGAATGTGAAGACAGAGTGTCAAGGACTCTAGAAAAAAGGAGGTTTCATAGATGATATGTCTATATTTTAAAAATTATTTTTCTGGTCTGCAGTGTCTAAAAATCTACTTTAATATTTTGATATATTCAGATTCCTAACTGACCTCAACAGTATCTACCCTGATTTTTTAGAGAAATTGAACCTGTTTATATTAAAGTTTATTATCCTTCATTGTCTTTAAATTGACATTTATTGTTAACTTTTGCTACATATTTTTGTTGATGATTTTTTTATAGTGGGTTTTGAACTCTTTATTTCTCTTTAGAGTATTTAAAAAGATAACCTAATTTAATTAATTTACTTAAAAACACTTAACATATTATAACCCAACAGTTTTAAATTAGATATGCCTACATTTTAAAAAAGGAAGATGGGGCAATCTACTTCTGTAGTGATACTGCCTCAGAAACCCAAGGAGGGGTTGCTATGAGTCGGGTCCGACTCGACGGCAAACAACAACAACAACAAAAAAATATTCTAAAATGGAAGCTATGGTAGTATAATGCCTAAAGCACTTGACTGCTAACCAGAAGGCTGGCGGTTCAAACCCACCAGCCACTCCTTGGAGGGAAGGTTGGGCAATCTATTTCCATAGTTATATTGCCTCGGAAACCCAAGGAAGGGTCACTATGAGTTGGGTCTGACTCGACGGCAGTGCACAACAACATATTTTAAAATACTGATTTCTATATTAAGTTCTACTGTTAATTAAAGGCCTAAAATACCTAACATACACATACACTACATTTTTATCTGTGGTGGACAAAAATCTAAAATGGGCTTCAAAGATTCCTTCCCCCTGGAGTATATGCCCAGTATAATCTATTCCTCTTGAATGTGGAGAGGTCTGAGAATAGGATGGAATATCAATCTTACCACTAGGGTACTGCCAAAGGGGCAGGGAGTCTCCATCTTACGACCTCCTCTAACTACACAAGAGGAAGGCAGAATCATCATCAATAGCCCAAGGCCTATTCCAGACATGCTGCCTCCCTCCAGCCCTTTCATCAACCCTAACACCAACTGTTCCTCCCGCAGCACCCACTACCTCGCTGCTGGGTTTGATAATTCGCTGCAGTGGCCACACAGAACTCACAGATTATGGGGTTTATTAGGGAAGCACCAGGCTACAATTCAAGTTCAGGAAAAATGCTCAATCTCTCTCAGCCTGCCATCTTTCAACCAACAGTCTCTCTCCCAGCAGTGCATGTCTCTTGGTGTCTCTTTCTCAGCAATGCATGTCTCTCGTCTCTTTGTCAATAGCACGTGTCTCTCAGGAGTGCATTTCTCTCACCAGCATGTCTTTCTCAACCAGCAATCAGAGAGATTCCTTCTGCCTGTAGGAGGGCTCCTTTTGAGGCTGAACCAACCAATCACAATATCAGAATTCTATATACCTGAGAGAGAGTGAACTTCCAGAGAAATTACTCTGTGCTGCTCCCAACAGAAACACCCCTGGTGGATGACTTTAACAATCAGAAGCTACTCAGTTTCTCACAGCAAATTCCACCATGGAGTTTACAAAGACTTAAGGCTAGAGAATCCATACCAGGTAGTTTACTACACCGCAGGTACCTTATATAGCAAGAGTAAAGAGATTTTGTAGACATGAATAAGTTTCTTAATCAGCTAAATTTTTTATGTTTGTTAGTGCTCTGGAGTTATATTTTGGTCCTCTAGAGCTGCTCTGGGAGCTCTGGTAGCATAGTGGCTAAGGCACTTGACTGCTAACCAGAAGGCTGGCGGTTCAAACCCACCAGCCACTCCTCGGAAGGAAGGTTGGGCAATCCTACTTCCGTAGTGATACTGCCTCGGAAACCCAAGGAGGGGTCGCTATGAGTCAGGGCTGACTCGACGGCACATAACAACAACAACAACAGAGCTGCTCTAACAGAAATAGCACAAATGGGTGGCTTTAAGAAATAGGAGTTTATTCTCTTACAGTTTAGGAAGAAAAACGTCTGAGTTCAAAGTGCCAACTCCAGGGGCTGAGTGAAGGCCCCTCAACCTTGAGCTTCAGCTCTGCCTCTTGCTCCTGGCCCACTGAGGCTGAAGGCTTCTCTTAACTCAGGGAGCTTCTAGCTGCTGAGACTGACAAATCCAAGGTTGATAAGTAAAATGGCACAGTCCCAAGATTATCAAGCAACACACAGACCACTAGATAACAGTCCCAAGATCAGCAGGCAACATGGTAGATCACTGATGACTTGCCCAAATTCAGGATACAGATGTGCCAAGAAGCTAGAGACATTCTTCAAAGCTTGTTCTTATATACTAGAAGCAGACCACACCCCAAACACAGCTACTCAGAAGCTCACAGTATATTCCACTATAGAGCTGATTATCAGTCTCATCATGGGGAATAACTAAACCCAGTTGCCCAGTCACTCAAAATCAGGCTCAGTCAAGTTGACAACCTTAACTACCACAATTGGGTTTGACTCATGTACAATCCTATGTACAATGGAACAGAATACTGTCTAGTGCTGTGCCATCCTCATAATCCTTGCCATGGTTGAGCCCATCATTGCAGCCACTGTGTCAATCCATCTCATAGGGAAGACTATAAAGTCTTCCCTTTATAACTGACCCTCTACTTTACCAAGCATGATATCCTGCTCCAGGGACTGATCTTTCTTGATAATATGGCCAAAGCACAAGAGACAAAGTCTGGTCATTCTTGCTTCTAAGGAGCATTCTGAGTATACTTCTTCCAAAGCAGATTTGTTCCTTCTTCTGGCAGTCCATGGTATATTCAATATTCTTTGCCATCACCATAATTCAAATGCATCAATTCTTCTGTGGTCTTCCTTATTTATTCTCCAGTTTTCATAGGCATATAAAGTTGTTGAAAAGACAATGGCTTAGATCAGGCACACCTGAGTCTTCAAAGTGACATCTTTTCTCTTTAACACTTTAAAGAAGTCTTTTGCAGCAGGTTTGCCCAATGCAATAAATCATTTGATTCCTCTGTGTGTGTGTGTGTGTGTGTGTGTGACTCGGGTAAAAGTTTACAGAGTAAATTTGTTTTCCATTCAACAGTTCATACACATTTTTTTCATGACCTTGATGGCAATCCCCACAATGTAACAGGTGTCTTCCTACTTCCTCTTTTAGTTACCTTATCCTATGTTCTTCTACCCTATGCATTCCTGCCTTCTGAACTTTATCCCTGCACAAATGCTGCTCTTTTGATCTCTTATGGTTGATTGTTCTAAGGAGTGTGTACCTCTCTGGTGTAGTTGTTCATCTGTAGGCCTGTCTTTTGTTTGGTTGAAACTTGAGCCACAAGACTGATTTCAATTCAATGCCCAAAGAGTGAGTAAGGGCCATAATCTTGAGGGTTTCACCAGTCTCTCTCAGATCAGGAAGCCTATTCTTTTTCCATGAATTTGAGGTTTGTTCCACATTTTTCTCACACTCTATTGAGGATATCCAATTTTGATCCCTCTTAGAATGGTTAGCTGTGTAGCTGGGCACCGTCTAGTTCTTCTGGTGTCAGGGTCAAGTAGGATGAGTTCCCATAGTCCACTAGTCCTTTCAACTAATTGTGTCCATGTGTCTTTGATTTTCTTCACTCTTCTTTGCTACAAATGAAGAGAGACCAATAGTTGCATAGTTGCATCTTAGGTACCACTTGCAAGCTTTTAAGACCCCAGGCATTACTGATCTAAGTAGTATGTAGAACGTTTTCTTTGTGGACTATGTTATGCTAATGTTCCCTAGAACAATGGTCCTGAGCCTGCAGTATTTCTTGACTACTGCTTCCATGGGCATTGATTGTGGATCCAAGTAAAATTAAATCATTGACAATTTCAATCTTTTCTCCATTTTTCATGATGTTGCTTATTGGTCAAGTTGTGAGGATTTTTATTTTCTTTATGTTGAGATGCAATCCATACTGAAGGCTGTAGTCTTTGATCTAATTAGTATACATTTCAAGCCTTCACTTAAAGCAAGCAAGATTGTGTAATCTGCATATTTCAGGTTGTTAATGAGTCTTCCTCTAATCCCAATACCACATTCTTCTCCACCTAGTCCAGCTTCTCAGAGTAATTGCTCAGCATACAGATTGAATAAGTATGGTGAAAGGATACAGCCCTGATACACACCTTTCCTGATTTTAAACCATGTAGTATCCCCTTGCCCTATTTCAATGACTGCCTCTTGGTCTATGTATAGGATCATCAAGAGCACAATTAAGTGTTCTGGAATTTCCCATTCTTTACAATGTTATCCATCATTTGTTATGATCAACACAGTTGAATGCCTTTGCATAGTTAATAAAACACAGGTAAACATCATTCTGATATTCTTTGCTTTCAGCCACAACCCATCTGACATCAGCAGTGGCATGTCTCCTTCCATGACCTCTTCTGATCCAGCTTGAATTTCTTGAAGTTCCCTGTTGATGTACTGCTGCAATGATTTTTTAATTATCTTCAGCAAAATTTTACTTGCATGTGATATTTAATGATATTATTTGATAATTTCTGCATGCTAGGATCACTTTTTTGGGAATGGGTACAAATATGGATCTTTTCAAATTGATTGGCCAGGTATCTGTCTTCCAAATTTCTTGGTATAAATGAGTAAGCACTTCCAGTTTTGAATCCATTTGTTAAAACATCTCAACAGAGGCTCCTTCAATTCCTGGAGCCTTGTTTCTTGCCAATTCTTCAGTGCAGGTTAGACTTCTTCTCTCAATACCATTGGTTCTTGATCATATGCTACCTCCTCAAATGTTTGAATGCTGATCAATTCCTTTTGGTACAGTGACTCTGTATTCCTTCTATTTTCTTTTGATGCTTCCTATATCATTCAATATTTTATCTATAGAACCCTTCAATCTTGCAACTTAAGACTTGAATTTTTTCTTTGGTTTTTACAGCTTAAGAAATGCTGAACATGTTCATCCCTTTTGACCCTTTAACTGCTGGTCTTTGCACATTTCATTATCATATTTGTCTTCTTGGGTTACCCCATGAAGTCTCTGTTCAGATCTTTCACTTCATCATTTCTTCCCTTTGCTTTAGCTACTCTCCATTCAAGAACAGGTTTCAGAGTCTCTTCTGACATCTTTTTGGTCTTTTATTTCTTTCCTGTCTTTTTCATGAACCTTTTACTCTCTTCATGTATGATGTTCTTGATATCCTACAATCTGTCCTGTCTTCAGTCATTGGTGTTCAATGCATCAAATCTATTTGTCAGATGGTCTCTAAATTCAGGTGGGATATAATCAAGGTCATATTTTGGTTCTTATGGATTTATTATTTTCTTCAGCTTCAATTAAACTTGCATATTTGCAATTGATAGTCTGTTGCACAGTCAGCTCCTGGCCTTGTTCTGACTGATGATATTGAGTTTCCTCATCATCTATTTCCATAGCTGATTTAGGAGATTATCTTGGGTGAGTGAAACCTAATCAAGTAAGCTCCTATATGGAGTCTAGAGGTCAGAGATGGAAGAAATCAGAGAGATTTGATGGAGCAGCAGACACACCCTTGTTGACTTTGAAGGCACAAACTGCTCTATTGTGGAAAGAACCATGTGGCAGGAGATGGTGAGTAACCTCTCAGAGCTGAGAGCCTGAGTCCTATAATCACAAGGAAGTAGATTCTGCCAATAGCCAGTGAGCTAGGAGGAGAACCCTAAGCTTCAAATGAGATTGTGTCCCTGGCCAACATCTTGATTTTAATCTGTTGAGACAATGAGCAGAGAACACAGCTAACCCATGCCCATGCGCCCTGCTCCTGACCAATTGAAACAATGATATAGACAATTTTTGTTGCATTAAGCCACTAAGTTTGTATTAATTTGTTACAAAGCAAAAGTAACCTAATACATTATCTTTAGAACTAACAAAATTGTTTATTTTTATTGATTTAGTTTTATTAATCTAGTTATAGTGACATTTCTTCCTGCAAGTTCTTGGTATAAACATAGATAGATAGATAGATAGATAGATTTTTATTTTATTTTATTTTATTTTATTTTTATTTATTTATTTTATTTTTTTTTTTTTGCTTTAAGTAATAAGTAGAGACTAATATAATGCCTAAGGCACTTGACTGCTTGCTAACCAGAAGGCTGGCGGTTCAAACCCATCAGCTACTCCTCTGAAGAAAGATGGGGCAATCTACTTCCATAGTGATACTGCCTTGGAAACCCAAGGAGGGGTCGTTATGAGTCAGGTCTGACTCAATGGCAAATAACAACAACAACAACAATATCATATGAAGGAGCTCCGGTGGTGTAGTGCCTAAGGCATTTGACTGCTAACCAGAAGACTGGCAGTTTAAACCCAGCAGCCACTCCTTGAAAGGAAGATTGGGCAATCTACTTCTGAAGTGATACCACCTCAGAAACCCAAGGAGGGGTTGCTGTAAGTCAGATTCAACAATATCATATTAGCTAGAGAATTTAGAATCATGAAGACACATGAAACATTTTCAAAGGCATCAAACAAAATTCCCACTGCGTAGCCAAGAAAATTTGTTGTCATTCTGGGACTCAGTCTGAACCCAATATCAACAGTGCATCTTTACTTCATCCCAAAGCCCTTTAAAAAGGACACTTAAATTTTGAGAGTGAAAATTGGAGCATGATGGTTAAATTTGGTTGACTAAAATTTTATGAACCTAGTAAATAAAGGAGCTCTAGCATAGTGCCTAAAGCACTTGACTGCTAACCAGAAGGCTGGTGGTTCAAACCCACCAGCCACTCC
>NW_006921599.1:1602550-1613330 GCF_000298275.1 Orycteropus afer afer
CGCTATGAGTCAGGGCCGACTTGACGGCAAATAACAACAACAACAGTAAATAAAGGGGAACCCTGGTGGCATAGTGCCTAAAGTATTTGACTGCTAACCAGAAGACTGGTGGTTCAAACCCACCAGCTACTCCTTGGAAGGAAGATTGGGAAATCTACTTCCATAGTGATACTGCCTTGGAAACTCAAGGAGAGGTTACTATGAGTCAGACCTGACTCAATGGCAGTGAGTGAGAAAAAAATAAAGACTATGAACTTGGTCTAACATCTGTCAATTTATTATACTGTGGTGCCTAGCATGTTACTGTGATGCCAGATGTGATGCCACCAGTATTTCAAATACCAGCTGGGTCACCCACAGTAGACAGGTTTCAGAGGAGCTTCCAGACTAAGATAGATTAGGAAGAAAGGTCTGATGGTCTACTGTTGAAAATTAGCCAATGAAAACCTATGGATTACAAAAGAACACTGCCAGGACATTGCTTTGAGCATGTCATCAGGAGGGATCAAGTACTAGAGGAGAATATCATGTTTGGTTAAATAGAAGGCCAGTGAGAACAAGGGCGCCTTGGTGGAAATGGATTGGCACAGTAGCCACAACAATAGACTTGAACATGCTGGATACTGGGAGGATAACATAATATTTTGTTCTATTGTACATTTTGACTCTCCATGAGTTGGAGTTGACTCTATAGCAACTAACTTAACTTTTAACTAATTAACTTGTAGTTTCCTCTAAGCTACTCTATACTACACACACAATACAAAGCCTGACCAGAAAGCAGAAGGTGGACTACTTAGTTCTCCAAATTCTAGGGCTATGTGCAATGCCAAGCTTCTTAAGGACTTTCCTAACATATTCTTCAACTTCTAATTTTAAACAGTGTCACTTGTGTAATCATATTCTCACTGTTAAAAAAAAAAAAAAAGAAAAAGTTTAATGGATACCAAGTATCTCAAATATTTAGGAGGTGGAAAAGACCTCAAGAGATCTTTTCTAGTCTCTGGACTTCAAAGGGCTGCAACTAAACCATGATGGAGTACAGACACTCATCATATTTTCAATTATCTTCAATAAAAAAAAAAAAAAGATAAAAAACCATTTCCATCAAAACTCTGTCTCACAGAATTTACTATGCAACAGTCAATTCTGCATAATAAACTAGGGTTTCTCAACTTCAATCTTATTGGCCATCCGGACCATATAAATCTTTGTTGTGGGGATTGCTTAGTGCATTTAAGATGTTTAGCAGCTTCCTTGGTGTCTAAATGCCAGCTGTACCCCCTCCTTGTTGTAACATCCAAGATAGCTCCAGTCACTTCCCTGGAGGGCAGAATCACCCCAGTTGAAAATCACTGCCATAAACTCATCATTTCAGTGGCCAAATCTCTGTGTGTATTTGCAGAATTACTCTGGACAGGAGTGTGACCATTTCTAGACATATCCAAGTCAACAGTACGTAAAGAACACCCACTGGGTGTGCTTAGGTCTCTATTAGTTACTTTGGTCACATCTATATGAAGTAAGTTTATGTCAAATGTTGCAATTTCATTTTGCAAACAAGATACTAAAAGCTCAAGAGATGAATCACCCAAAATCATTCTTCCAATTGCAATACCAGACTAATTAAATACAATCTATTTCTCCCCATCCCAAAATGGTTTTCAGTTACCAGACATAGATGTCTCTTGAAGTACACTATGTTTCTTCTTCTATAAATATCATAGAGATAAAAATCAAATTCCAAAGAAAACAATTTCCAGACACCTTAAGACAATAAAGACATTTGTTAGACGAGAAAACAAAATCAAGATGGGAGGTTCAAAAGGCATTACTTTCTATAATAATTAATAGCATGTTGAGAAAAGAAAAACATTTTCCTTCACGTTTTTCATCACATTTGAGCTCTTTTGTGGAGACATTTGCAATCTGTTGTGGTTGAGGCAGGTTCCTTGCATTTTTTTTTTAAATGCATACTTGATGTACATAATATGTTCTGAGTGGCTCATAGGCAATAAACCTAAGATCAACTTTGTTAATTTCCTTTCTTGATTCAGGTTTAAGTATTTATTTGGCACTAAACTTAAGATCAAGGGGGAAGTGGTGGTTCAGTGGTAGAATTCTCTCCTTCCATGGGGGAGACATGGTTTTGATTCTTGGGCATTGTACCTCATGTGCAGCCAGCTACCACCTGTCCATCAGGGAAAGATTCTGTGTTGCTATGATGCTGAACAGGTTTCAGCAGAGCTTCCACACTATGACAGGTAGGAAGAAAGGCCTGGAGGTAAACCTCTGAAAATCAGCCAATGAAAATCTGATGATCACAGTGGTCCAATCTTGTTGAGAAAGGGTTTTCCTTAAGTCAGAGTCAACTACAGGCACCTAACAACAACAGATTTAAGAATAACAGAATTAATTTGTTAACTGAACTCTTAAAATTAGAATCATGTCTTCCCAGATCCTTTCAAGAATAATTATAATCATTTTACTAAAGTTCAGAATATGTGTCTACTAGCCACAGTTAGGAGCAGAACCAAAGACACAGGAAAAAAGGATTCCACAATTTTTTACCTATGAATAAGAATGAGTAGTGGCAACTACAGCTAAAACTAAGTTATGTTGGAGTAGCCCATGGTTCACTATTTTTCTGGAATATTAGTAGTATAATCTGCTAAAAGATCTGTTGCTCCCTATAAAACAGCACTTTATATTCCTTCATAATACACAAGATATCTGAGAAATGTTGCATGCCTTAGAAAATTGAAGAAAAGACTATCCTGAGAAAAGACACATGTTATTGAAATAAGGAAAAAGCAGCAATGCACGTGAAGGCTCTTGTCAGAGGCAGGGATGGCTTCAGGAGATGCCTACTGGTGTACCTGAGTTAGGTGTGCTCATGAGAGACATTGTACCATCCACCCAGAGCAAGTGATCTGAGTAGGGACCAAGATCGCCAGCACAGGTATAGATAGGCTTATTCATTTATGTGTTCATTTATTTTCTTGTTTTTTCAGAAACTATGAGACATTGTCAGACTGTGCTAAATGTCCATGGATACAGCAGTCAAGAAATCAAACAACATATTGCTCTTGGCAAATTCGCTGTAAAAAGGCCTGTTTAAAGTGTTAAAAAACAAAAATGTCATTTTGAAGACAAAGGTACATCTGACACAAGCCATTGTCTTTTTAATATGCATGTGAAACCTGGACAATGAATAACGAAGACCACAGAAGAATTGATACATTTCAATTATGGTGTTGACAAAGAATACCAAATATACCATGGACTGCCAGAAGAATGAACAAATCTGTTTTGGAAGAAGTACACCCAGAATGCGCCTTAGAAAAATTGATGCGTTTGAATTGTAAGGTTGGTGAAGAATCTTGAATGTACCATGGATTGCTAGAAGAATGAACAAATCTGCCTTGGAGGAAGTACAGTTGGAATGCTCCTTAAAAGCAAGGATGGTGAGACTTCACCTCTCGTACTTTAAACATATTATCAGGAGGGAACAGTCCCTGGAGAAGGACATGTATACTTGGTAAAGTAGACGGTCAATGAAAATGAGGAAGACCCTCAATGAGATGGAGTAACAGTGGCTGCAACAATGGGCTCAAACATAGCAACAATTGTGAAGATGGTACAGGACCATGTAATGTTGTGTTGTGATGTACATGAGGTCACTATGACTTGAAACCTAATGGACAGCAAATAAGAACAAGAAGATACTGTCAGACTATGCTAAATATCCTGGGGAAGGTACGAGTAAGCACCAATTAAATATAAGTGTTAATTAAAATAACAACAATTATTGTTTTTGCTAGCTGCCTTCCAGTCAGCCCCAGACATGTGGCTATCCCATGCACAAAAATCAACCATTATGATCCATAGAGTTTTCATGGGCTTATCTTCAGAAGTAGATCACCAGGCCTTTCTTCCTAGCTGTCTTAGTTTGGAAACTCCATTGAAACTTGTTCAGCATCATAGCAACACCCAAACCTCCACTGACTATACATTGGCTGGGATTCAAACCTGGGTCTCCTGCTTGGAAAGTGAGAATTCTACCGCTGAACCACAAACGTCCCTACTAGACAATTAACAATCTCTCTCCCCCTCACAAAAAAAAATCAAACCCACTGCCATCGAGTCAATTTTGACTCATAGTGACCCCCATTGTGTTTCCAAAGCTATAAGTAGATTGTCTCATCTTCCTCCTATAGAGCAGCTGGTGGGTTTGAACTGCTGACCTGGTTAGCAACTACATATCTTACCCACTACTCTACCAAAGCTCCTTCACTAGACAATTACAATACCAAAAATAACTTGCAACTTAAGTTTGATTACTTACAAATGGAAATGTTGACATATCTATCAGACTTTATGGTACAAGATTTTCTGAATGCCCCTTCATACTCTAAGAATTATTATATCCACCCTGTGTGCTGTAAGCATCAATGTCTAGTTCTTTCTCCATTCTTCTATTTATTCATTGGATAATTATTGAACTTAATTATTTTGCTTTTCCTTGAGGATCTCTGGTGGCATAGTGCCTAAGGCATTTGACTGCTAACCAGAAGGCTGGCAGTTCAAACCTACCAGCCACTCCTTGGAAGGAAGACTGAGCAATCTACTTCCGTAGAGATACCATCTCGGAAACACAAGGAATGGTCGCTAGTGAGTCGGATTCAACTAGATGGCAGTGAGTTTGGATTTTTTGGAGTTTTGAAGATGGTTAAGTCAGGCAGTCTGTTTGCCTCTTTGCTTCTGATATATTGGCATGTAAATATCTGCAGGAATTAATCAAAACTGCTCCTTGTTTTTATTGCATCAATTGAGTGATTTACATCAATTCCTGTATATGATTTTTTAACATTACACTTTCATTGGGCCATGGAGAACATTATGAGTTGTACCTAGTTGAAATTCTTAGGTGCTGTAGCAAATTATTTTAAAAGTGTTTTTGATCAGGAAGACATCTGACCAAAACAAGCCAGAGAATCTATTCCTGTTCCTCAGATATCTCAGCTTTGCAAGCATTAATAAGAGTTTCTTCCATATTTCTTTACAATACTGACCTCTCCTTATTCCAATATCCACCAAAGCATTTAAAATTCCATAAATGTTCAAAGAAGCATGTATCCCAAATTAGAAACACTATTCCTGTTCCATTTCTCTAGCAGTCATTTATGGAAGCCAGATTTTACTGTTGTGGTGTTTGTAACTGAGAGTTAGTAATAAGCAATGAAACAACATCAAGTTCAAGTAAGTCCAAGGTAAGATTTGATCTACAGGCATGGTGCTTCTTAGAAGTGGATTCTAAGGAGTAATGTGACTCGTGCCAACAAAATTAACTCCAGAATTCAGTGCTCAAGGCTCTACTAAGCGAAAATTCCATTGATTATAAATTGTGCTATTTCCAATTTCTTTTAGTAATAAAATGCATGAACAGCCGGGAAAAAAAAAAAAAAAAGGCTATAAATAGTCAACAATGCCAAGAGCTTTTTTTATCAGAAGCTCTAGTAGAACGCAGGGACCAGAGTTCTATCAAACTCTTTGATCCCTTTCTCTCTTCCCTTGGGCAGTACTCCATAATAACTCACTAATCATTAATAATTCCTCTGCCCATTTAATTTCAAGGAATGCATAAATCAACTATTTACTCTAGGAGGAGACATGGGACAGTTTTGAAGCCAAATTCTTTTGGGCATCAACAGTATATAAATTGCATCCCCTTCTATTTGAATAAGTAAAGAAAAGGAGGAAGAAAACAAAAAGCAATAATAAGACCCTGAACAGCAGGTAATCTGTTCCATGCTTTTGTTTATCTACTGTCAATATAGTGTTGACAACACAAAAGAAAATGATACCTATTGACTTTTGACAAGGTTGACTGATGTGGCATGCTATGAGAGTGAGCAGTTTGAGTGTTTGCATTTCATCATCTTTTTTTTTTTTCCTTTACTTAAGCTGTTCAGTAGTTCAAACATAAATTATTTACTTTAGGTAGACAACAACAGTTGATGTCATTATTTTATTTACTGTCCTCAACCTATATTGACCCAACCTAAACATGCCATAAGATAAACAAAGGTATATAACTGATTCTCTAAGGTTGAGAAATTTATTATCACCACTGTTTTGTCAAAGACAAAAAATTACTAGAAAGAAGGTAAAAACTGGTTAAAAAACAAGCAAACATATCACCATCAAAATAAAATATGTAGAGATTAAGACCACTTGCCCCGTCACAGTGCTATGATTAAATGGCTGATTTTAACTAAAAGAAAAGAAAAAAATATTCAACTTTATTCCAATGTCAGTGTTATTTCTCATGTTGGTAGCTTCTAAAATCCCATCTTCAACAAGATCTAACACAGCATAATCCTTTCTAAAAACCCTGAGGTAATTATGTAACACTATATAAGTAATTCAAAAAGAAAGTGTCTTAAAGTTTTATATCTTCTACCCCTAGCAGGGTCAAAATTATTCTTAAAAAATTCCTCAATATCACCAAAGTTTATTTTAAAACTTAAGAGTTCCAGAAAAACTTACCTGTGTCTCAGTTCCGGGCAGCGTATTCCTTTTGAAACTCTATCTCTATAATGGTTTCTATAGCCACTGTTTCATTGTGAGAGGATCTTTATAAATTCAACAGGAGTGAAAGTGGCTTCATTGTGGCAAAGCTCTTTGGCCTGATAGAGTCCTGTGACATTAAAGAGGTAGGTTAACTCTGAAAATAGTATTCCCAATTATATCTTCCTAGGAATTAAGGTAGTTAAAACTTCAAAGAATAAAGTTTAGAATAGATTCAGCTGATTGAAACTTTATGTGTCTCCCTTGTAGGAATGACCCTCCTGCCCTCAAAAGTAAAAGGAGGAGGGGGAATACATATACATATACATATACATACATACATATATATATATATATATGTGTATATATATATATATATATATATATATATATATCCTGGAGGAATAATAGCTTCCCCTCAAAACAAAACAAAACAAAAAACCAAACTCACTGCCATCAACTTTATTCCGACTCACAGTGACCCCTCCTTTGGTTTCCAAGGTTGTGTCTAAGGAAGTGGATTGCCCAATCTGCCTTCTACAGAGTGGCTGGTGGGTTTGAACTGCCAACCTTCTGGTCAGCAGTCAAATGCCTTAGGCACTATGCCACAAGAGCTCCTTTCCCCTAAAAAAAAAAAAAATATATATATATATATATATTTACATGTGGTAAAATTTTAAAAATTCCTAGATTGGAAGATATCTAATCTGCTTTTGTTAAGTACACAGTTAAGCAAAGAGAATATTTAAGGAATAAAGAAGCTATCTTGCTCTCTAGGACTATGCACTATATAAACATCAGTGATACATACCTACATGGAAAATAAGGGGAGACAGGCATCAAGGAGGGGATTTTTTTTTTATTTCTCAGTTACAACACATTGGAGATAAAAATTAATAGGCAAAGTGTATCAAAAAAACAGATGCTCTGCTGAAAAGTCCTTCAGGCTGAATTGCGTCAGCTGGCTTTCTCTGGTGAGGCAAGACTTCACCGACTCACAGAATAATTGCTACATCCCAGTTGAAGCATTTTACTGTACCTGGCTTTATGTTCAAGTAACCATCCAGTGGTGGGGAGGGGGCTTCTGTGGGGGATAAGGTGACAACCAGAAGATGCATATGATTTTAGATTATGCTTCTTTTCATTTGGAAAGTGCTGTCTCTAGACTTCCTAAGTGATCAGAAGCCTCACAGATTCCTTGTCTTGCTTTTTAATCTAAGCAAAGCAGTACAAAACATTATTTATAGCATTTTCGGACCCAAAGAAAGGGTGTGATACAATGTTTAAGTATATATCAGCTGAATATGTCAGTAAAAACACAGAAAATTTAGGACCTTGTAGTTGTAAAGAAAATAGAAACCATTAAAATAATCTCCACATGCAGACTATTTATAACTAAACTAATTAGGTAAAAGAATACAAACATATTATAAAATTATTTCAACCCATGCAATGGAATCTTCTTCAAGTCTATCACAGTGTAGTGTTGTCTAGTCCAGTGGTCTCAAATGTCAGCAGCATTAGCATGACCAGGATCCTTGTTACAAAAGCAAATTCTTAGGCCTCACTACTTACCTAGGAGACCTGGTGGTACACAGGTTAAGTACTCAGCTGCTAGGCAAAAGTTTGGAAGTTTGAAGCCACCTGTCAGTCTGCTCCCATAAAGATTATGGCCTAAAAAACCCTGTGGGAAAGTTCTACTCACTCATGCAGTGTCACTATGAGTTGAAATCAACTCCACAGCATCTACCAGCTGCAGCAACCGCTTACCTACTGAATCTGATGCTGTGGGTGGACCAGCAATCTGTGTTCTCATAAGGCCCCCCTGGTTATTCTGCTATTTGAGAAGCTATGGCCTGGTATAGGCAGCAAAGTTCAGTGTACAGGATTGTTTGATGCCCATTAATAGTTCTGATTCAACAGGCCTTGCTCGCCAGAAATTTTGCCTCAATAGACATTTTTAATCACCTCCATGGTGATTTTGATCCAGCTGGACATCTGACTACAATTTAAAATACAGACCTAGTGGTTAACATGAAGGTGGAGTCTGGGAGCCCACCATTTAAAGCATAGTGTGACAATTTTTTATCTTCAGCCTGGTAAGCATTTCTGAGTCTGTTTGCTTAAATGTCAAAAATATGTTGTTGTTGTTGTTAGGTGCCATCGAGTTGTTTCCAACTCATAGTGACCCCATGCACAGCAGAACGAAACACTGCCCAATCCCATGACAGCTCCACGATCCCTGCTATACTTGAGCCCATCATCACAGCCACCATGTCAATCCATCTTGTTGAAGGCCTCCCCCTCTTTCATCTACCCTCCACCCTACCAAGCATGACATCCTCCTCCAGGGAATGGTCCCCTTCTGACAACATGACCAAAATAGGTGAGACGAAGTCTGGCCATTCTTGCTTCCAAGGAGCATTCTGGCTGCACTTCCTCCAGGACAGATCTGTTAGTTCTTTTAGCAGTCCATGGTACTTTCAGCATTCTTCGCCAGCACCACAACTCAAAAGCATCAACTCTTCTTCAGTCTTCCTTATTCATTGTCCCACTCTCACATGCATACGAGGCGTTTGGAAATATCATGGCTTGTGCCAGGTGCACGTTAGTCCCCAAGGAGACATCCTTGTTCCTCAGCACTTGAAAGAGCTCCTTCGCAGTTGACTTTCCCAATGCTACACGTCGTCTAATGTCCTGACTGCTGCTTTCATTGGCATCGATTGTAGAACCAAACAATGTACATTCTTTGACAATCTCAATCTTCTCTCCATTTATTGTGACGCTACTCATTGGTCCAGTTGTGAGGACTTTTATTTTCTTTATATTGAGACGTAATCCATACTGCAGACTGTATTCTTCAACCTTCATCAGTAAGTGTCTCAAGTCATCCTCACTTTCAGCAAGCAATGTTGTATTTTCTGCATATATCAGGTTGTTAATGATTCTTCCTCCAATAATGATGCCATGTTTCTCTTCATATAGTCCAGCTTCTTGGATTATTTGCTCAGCATATAGATTGAGTAAGTATGGGGAAAGGATACAATCCTGACACACTCCCTTCTTGATTTTAAACCATGTAGTGTCCCCTTGTTCCCTTCGAACGACAGCCTCCTGGTCAAGGTACAGGTTCCTCATGAGTACAATCAAGTGTTCGGGAATTCCCATTCTTCTCAGTGTTATCCATAATTTGTCATGATCCACACAATCAAATGCCTTTGCATAGTCAATAAAACACAAGTAAACATCTTTCTGGTATTCTTTGCCTTGAGTCAAGATTCATCTGACAACAGCTATGATATCCCTTGTTCCACATCCTCTTCTGAATCCGGATTGCAACTCTGGAAGTTCTCTGTCAATATACTGCTGCAAACGTTTTTTTTAATTCTCTTCAGTAAGATCTTATTTTCGTGTGATATTAATGATATTGTTCTATAATTTCCACAATCTGTGGGATCACCTTTCTTTGGAATGGGTACAAATATGAATATCTTCCAGTCAGTTGGCCAGGTAGCTGTCTTCCAAATCTCCTGGCATAACCGAGTGAGTGCCTCCAATAGGGCATTCGTTTGTTGAAATATCTCAATGGGTATCCTGTCAATTCCCAGAGCCTTCTTCTTCACCAATTCTTTCATTGCAGCTTTGACTTCCTCCTTCAGTACCATTGGTTCTAGATCATATGCCACTTCCTGGAATAGATGAGATCGTCCAGTTATTTCTGGTGCAATGATTCTGTGTATTCCTGCCATCTTCTCTTGATGATTCCTGCGTCATTCAGTATTTTGTCCATCGAATCTCTCAATATTACAACTCGAGGCTTAAATTTTTTCTTCAATTCTTTCACCTTGAGAGTTCCAGCATTATTTCTGTCACCAACACCAAATTTTCCAACTACCGGTGATTCTTCGTTCTCCAACTTTTGCATTCCAGTCACCAGTGATAATTAACACATCCTGATTGCAAGTTCGGTCAATTTCAGACTGCAGAAGTTGATAAAAATCTCCAATTTCCTCATCTTTGGCTTTGGTGGTTGATGCATAAATTTGAATAATAGTCGTATTAATGCGTCTTCCTTGTTTGTTGTTGTTATGTGCCGATGAGTCGGCCCGACTCAGTGACCCCTCCTTGGGTTTCCGAGGCAGTATCACTACGGAAGTAGGATTGCCCAACCTTCCTTCCAAGGAGTGGCTGGTGGGTTTGAACCGCC
>NW_006921599.1:1613890-1618746 GCF_000298275.1 Orycteropus afer afer
TTCCTAGATTCATACTTCGTACATTCCATGTTCCAATGATTAATGGATGTCTGCAGCTGTTTCTCTTCAATTTGAGTGGTGCCACATCAGCAAATGGAAGTCTCGAAAGCTTTATCTTATCCATAGGACTAAGGCTGGGTCTACTCAGATGACGGAGCTCTTTCCCAGTCCTATTGTAAGAGCCTTCTAACATAATGGGACTCTTCAAAAATATACACTATCCATTTTGGAGGATTATGGTGAGGATTAGATGAGGTAAGGTATAAAATTTTCACAGCAGCATGCCTGGTACAAAGTAAGATCTTAAGAAACGATAATCATTATTACTTAGGATGGCTTATCACCTTCTGCATTGTTGGGTATGTATCATAAAAGCCAAATAGTATCACTTACTTCTAATTTAATGTTGTAACATGGTGAAAACAACTCAACCCGTTTGCAGACATCACTTGATTCTGGACTTATTTGTTAAAATTCAAATGAGACGTTGATTCAAGAAACAAACTCTGTCAAATGGAAACACCCAGGGAGTTTCAATTTTATATTATTTAAAAAAATATTATTTCTAAAAAGTGAAGAAAAGCACAGTGTTTAGGAACACAAACTGACTAGACTCCCTGGGTTCAGATATTGGTTCTGCCACTCACTAGCTGTTTGACTTTAAATAATTTATTTAACCCCATGTACACCAGTTTTCTTGTAAGTAAAATGAAGATGATAATAATAAGTGTTTTACCGTCCATCTGTCAGTTTGTCATACTGCAGTAGGTTGTGTGCTACTGTGATGCTGGAGCTATGGTATTTCAAATACCAGCTGGGTCACCTGTGATGGACAAGTTTCAGTGGAGCTTTCAGACTAAGGTTAGGTAGAAAGGCCTGACAATCTATTTCCCAAAATTAGCCAATAAAAACTCTATGAATAATAATATTTTCTGCTGTAGTACTCGAAGATGAGCCCTCTAGGTTGGGAGTTACTCAAAATACACAGTGGGTCCAACGCTGGACTCAAGCATAACAGTGATTATGAAGTTGCATTAGAACCAGGCAACATCTTAATTCCTTGTATATAGGGTTTCCATGAGTCAGAGCTGACCTGACAGCAGCTAACAAAAATTAATAATACTTGGTACTATCATTAATAGGGAGCTCTGGTAGCATAGTGAGTAAGACACTTGACTGTTAACCAGAAGGCTAGTGGTTCAAACCCACCAGCCACTCCTCGGAAAGAAGATGGGGCAAGCTACTTCCGTAGTGATACTGTCTTGGAAACCCAAGGAGGAGTCACTATGAGTCCGGTCCAACTCGATGGCACATAACAACAACAACATCATTAATAAGGTTGTAGAGAAGATTGAATATGCTAATATACAGTGCTAAGTATAAGCCTTCAATAAATATCAACATATTATTTAGTTAGGAAATCACGGCAGTTAGTTTTCTATGTATTGATTATGGTACATTTGAAACCAATGTAAATTCTAACTCTATTTCACTGATAAATTACAATTTCTTTTGAGGTTTACAGTGCTCTAATTATGAATAAAAATTGACTTTAAATTTTGCATTATAATAGTGAGAACAATTTTTTGAGAAACAGAATCTCTTCTTGTTTACTATAAGAATGAAGACTTGAGTGGTTTCTTGGCCAAGGAAATTATAATGTTATTGTATTACTTACTGTTGAGTATTGGGAAGTGACAGAAGCTCATTTGCAGGACTGAATGGAAGGAAAAGAAATTCTTCTACAAATACATGAGAAAGTACTTTTATGATTTAACTTTTAAATAAAATATTATTATCCATGTAAATCTTAAAAGATTAAAAGGCATAGTTTCACAACTGAAACAAATCCATATTTGATGTACTTAAAATACCCAAAACCATAAAAAAAATATTAACAACCTGAGATATGCTGACAACACAACTTTGCTTGCTGAAAATGAGGATGACTTGAAGCACTTACTGATGAAGATTGAAGAATACAATCTGTGGTATGAATTACATCTCAATATAAAGAAAACAAAAATCCTCACAACTGGACCAATAAGCATCATCATGATAAATGGAGAAAAGACTGAAGTTGTGAAAGACTTTACATTGCTTGGTTCTACAATCTACACCAATGAAAACAGCAGTAAGGACATCAGACAACATTATAGCACTGGGCAAATAGGCTGCAAAGGACCTCTTTCAAGTGCTGAAGAGCAAAGATATCTCCTTGAGGGCTAAGGTGCACCTGACACAAGCCATGGTATTTTCAATCGCTTCATATGCATGTGAGAGCTGCACAATGAATAAGGAAGACCGAAGAAAAGTTGATGCTTTTGAGTTGGGTGTTGGCAAAGAATGCTGAAAGTACCATGGACTGTTAAAAGAACTAACAGGTCTGTCCTGGAGAAAGTGCAGCCAGAGTACTCCTTGGAAGCGAGAATGGCTTGACTTCGTCTAACATACTTTGGTCATGTTGTCACAAGGAAACATTCCCTGGAGAAGGATGTCATGCTTGGTAAGGTGGAGGGTTGACAAAAGAGGGGAAGACGCTCAATGAGACGGATTGACACAGTGGCACCAACGATGGAGTCAAGTACAGCAAGGATTGTGGAACTGGAACAGGACCAGGTGGTGTTTCGTTCTGCTGTGCATGGGGTCGCTATGAGTCGGAGATGACTTGATGGCACCTGACAACAACAATAGCAACATAAAAAACTCTGGTTGTAAATCAACATTAGTAGAAACAATTTGTAAAAAAGGTGTACAAAGAGAATCTACTAACATCTTGACTTTGCTAAAAACACTGTATATAATTACAAATAATTTAAGCAAAGCTAATCACATTCTAGTTTAAAAAAAAAAAAAAAAAAAAACCTACTGCCATCAAGTGGATTCTAACTCATAGCAACACTATAGGACAGAGTAAACTGGCCCACAGGGTTTCCAAGACTGTGAATCTTTACTGAAGCAGATTGCCTCATCTTTCTCCCACAGAGAAACATGCTTTAATCTCTACCTCATCAGAGCTCCTTGCGTTCCAATTTAGAAACACACAGATTTTCAAGTTTGGTTTGCCTTCAAACAACTCATATTGCAAAATTAGTCATGCTAAGTTCTTTAACTATTTAATCTATCAAAATAAGATTTATATGTTTGCTGAATTTATATTTTATCTTAAATAAATGTCTAATAAACCTTAAGAGACATAGTTCTGTGGGATTTTTCTAAAATCAAACATAAATCTTCCATAATATGCTTTCCAGATATGTAACATCGCAGTAATCAGTTCCCAAAAAGCTCAAAGGCAATTCAAATTCCATTTCTTTTCACAATAGCCTTAGAAGGTTAAGATACACACAAAGATTTTCTCTCATCTTTTGTTGAGAAAGTTGCTGTCATAGCACTACTTAATAGCAGATCTTAAAATAGTTAATTTGTGCCCTTTCTTGCAAGAAACAGTTTCCTAGAATGTGGCCCATCAACTCTAAGTTGTTCCCAAACAGCCTACTGTAGATCCAAAACTGCAAGTTAAAAAAAAAAAAAAATTAATATATTCATTGATCATTACCAGAAATATTAAAAAGTTAAAAGTAAATATTTGCCCAAAGCCAATTTTTACTTTTATTAAAGCATTAGTGTAGAAAACGGATTGGATAGAATAAAGATACAGGTTGAATTTAGGCTATCCTAAGCAAAATTAAGATGGGGCGATCTACTTCCGTAGTGATACTGCCTCAGAAACCCAAGGAGAGGTCGCTATGAGTCGGCACGACTCAACAGCACATAACAACAACAACAAGCAAAATTTTAAACTATCTAAATTTTCAGATCCTTTTTGTAGGTAAAACTAGATGAAATTGCCAATTCTGTAGGTAAAAAAAAAAAAAAAATTGATATCAGGAATTTCATATGATTCAGCCTTATTACTCCTGGTACTGTCTCTCCTGGTTCCTAAGTATCAGCTATCTTTCTACTACTCAAATCCCCAAATTCCCAATTATGTCACATTGCAAAGACCTTGTTTCCTTTAAATACCTCATACTCCAAAATCAGCTCTCATTCACCCCAGGTGAATTCTTAAGTAGAGGAAGTTTAGATAAAGTAAAGTTAAAGAATGTAGCCCATGAAGGAACTATTTAGGGATAGATAGGGCTTCTATGGCTCCTTAAACCAAAACATATGAGCAGTCAAACTCTCCATTTTACACCCCTATAAAAAAACAAACCAACAAACAAAAACAAGTTTTTGTTGTTGCAGCTGCTAGCAAAACTGCACATTGCAGTACTGTTATTTATGAATATACCTATATAATACTTCTCTTTCAAATAAATTCTAGAATGATCATTGGCAGCTAAAATATTTATTTAACTCAAGAGTTCTCTTAGTGATTTTTATTTTCCTTTCTGATCTGTTTTTCCAAGTAGACCCAATCCAAACTTAACAACATGTAATGGATATAACATTTTTGAAGTCATTCCAAGTTGCTTTCCTTATCAGTAAGTCAATTTCTCTCTACCTGACCACTTCTGTTATTATTTTATGTATGAGGCACTGTGCAATGGTGACTAAAAGTATGTACTCCATGGCCAGTCTGTCTGGGTTTGAATCCTGGTTCCATCACTTAACAGTTGTGTGATCTTAGGCAAGTTGTCTAACTTTTTGTGCTTTGGTGTTCTCTAGTGATCCCGCCTCAGAAACCCAAGGGGGGTCTCTATGAGTTGGGTCGACTCGACAGCACATTAACAACAACAACTCAAAATGGATCCAAGTCCTAAATGTAACAGCTAAAACTATAAAATTCTTAAAAAAAGAAGAAGAAGAAGCAATCTTCATGATTTCAGATTTTGCAAAGTATTCTTTTTTTT
>NW_006921599.1:1623636-1636234 GCF_000298275.1 Orycteropus afer afer
CTAACAGATCTGTCCTGGAGGAAGTGCAGCCAGAATGCTCCTTGGAAGCAAGAATGGCCAGACTTCGTCTCACCTATTTTGATCATGTTGTAAGAAGGGACCATTCCCTGGAGAATGATGTCATGCTTGGTAGGGTGGAGGGTCGGCGAAAGAGGGGGAGGCCTTCAACGAGATGGATTGATACGTTGGCTGCGATGATGGGCTCAAGTATAGCAGGAATTGTGGGGCTGGCGCGGGATTGGGCAGTGTTTCGTTCTGCTGTGCATGGGCTCGCTATGAGTCGGAAACGACTCGACGGCACTTAACAACAACAACATCAGTTACTATCAGACAGAAACAAATAAAAAATCAAAATGTGATACTACTTTATATCCACTAAGATAGGTAGGATCAAAGCATTAGTTAAAAAACAAGTGTTGATGAAACTGCAAAGAAATTGGAACCCTTATCCACTGCTAGTCAGAATATAAACAGGTGTAGCTGCTTTGGAAAACTGTCTAGCAATTCCTCAAATGATTAAACATAGAATTTCACTCATATGTATATACTCAAAAGAAATGAAAACAATTTATACATGAATGCTTGTAGCAACATTAATAATAGTAGCCAAAAGGTAGAAAGAACCAAAATGTCAATGGATCAATGGATAAACAAAATGTGATACAGCATTGCAATGATATATTATTCAGCCATTAAAAAAAAGGAATGCAGTTCCAATACATGGTACTACATGGATGAAACTCCAAAATAATAATAAGTGAAAGAAGCCAGTCACAAAAAATTATATATGAATCCCTTCATATGAAAGTCCAGAATAGTGAAATATAGACAGACAGAAAGTAGATTAGGTCTGGAAGGAGGGATAGGAGTAGAAGTGATAGTTAAAGGATAAGGCATTTCTTTCTGAGGTGAATAAAGTGTTTTAAAATTGACTGTAATGATGATTGCACATATTTCTGAATACACTAAAATTGATTAGAGTGCACATATTGAAAGGATGAATTACATGCTATGAGATTTATATATCAATAAAGCTGTTAAAAATGATAACAATATTTATCTCATATGGACATCGAAATTGAATTAATATTTGTAAAGGCTTGGAATACCAATTGGCCTACTATTCAATGGTTGTTAAATAACTATAGCCACAAGGAAAGGGAGAGAGCAGAAGGAAGCCAAGATTTAGGAAACTGGCCCAGCTGGATTAAAATGTTAATGTTAAAGCTCACATTTTCTAAGACAGAGAGATCATAGAGACAGGGAAACCCTATGTCATGACCAGTGAAAAGAAAAAAGCAGAACTGTGTTCCCATTTGGAACTCTGAGGGGAAAAAAACCACAAAACATGTCCAGTGTTACTTCAACAACTTGAAGAAGCAGAGTTAGGCATAAGGAAAACTTAATTTAGCATTGCTGGGTCATAGTCATTTCCTATGGTGCACATATGATCCTGAAATCATATTTGTATCTTTTTTGGGTATGGGGGTGGTGTTCACTGGATCTGTTTGCAGAACTTGCCAGAGGGGGTTGCCTTAGTAGTGGGGTGAAGTGAGTCTATAACTAAGGGTTAACAACCAGCCACCTGAGCCAGCAATGAAGGGGCTGGGGTCACAGTAAGTCAGTACATTCCCAGGAAATTTTGTCTGGGCCCACATTAGTCAAGTCCTCTAGACTGGTCAAGTCAAAGGAAAAGAGATTAGGAAGAGCAACAGCCACAGATTACAGCAATGCAACAAGCAGAAAATCAAGAATGGAACCATAGAAACTGAACCTCAGTGGATAGCAGCCCTCACAACCCCAAATACAAACTCCACAAAATCACACAATCTCTCCAGATAGCCCAAAATCATATTAAAAAAGAGCAGGAGAAAGGGATGAAGATCTAAAGAGCTGAGTTATCCAAAAGCGACCTAGATACCCAAGACACTTTAAAGTTTTGGTAAGTGTGCCAAATTAAATTAAATTTCTTTTTCTCCCACCCAGTAAGGTGAGGCTCGTGAGGAATGTTATATTAGCTATGAAAAATAATAAAGAAACTACAGTCGACCCTTGAACAACATGAGTTTGAACTGCACAGACCCACTTATATGTGGATTTATTTTCTCAATAAATACACTGGAAGCATTTTTTTTGAGATTTGAAGCAATTTGAAAAGAAAAAAAAAACTTGCAGATGAACCATGTAGCCTAGAAATACTGGAAAAATTAAGAGAAAAGTATGTCGTGAATGCATAAAATACATAGACACTAACCTATTTTATCATTTACTACCATGAAGCATACACAAATCTATTACAAAAGGTTAAAATTTATCAAAACTTATGCACACAAATACAGATATTACAGGGCATTATTCAGAGTCAAGAGAAATTTAAGCAAGCATAAAGATACAATATTAAATCATAAATGCATAAAATTAACTGTAGTACATACTGTACTACTGTAATAATTTCATAACCACCTCCTGTTATTATTGTGGTGAGCTCAACTGTTACAAGCATCTGCTTAAAGCATGGTGTGATGGTGATCATCTCTGCATGAGCAGTTCATCTCTCTGGTAAATTGTGTATAACAGTAGCAAGTGATCTCTTGTGGTTCTTGCACATTTTTCATCATGGTTAGTGCAATACTGTAAGCCTTGAATAACCATATGAGACCCATAAAAAGTGTCACTAGTGATGATAGAAGTGTTCCCAAGAAGCAGAGAAAAATCATGACATTATAAGAAAAAGTTTAATTGCTTGATATGTACTGTACACTGAGGTTCATAGCTGTGGTTGCATGCCATTTCAAGAAAAATGAATCCAGAATAAGGACTACTGTAAAAAAAAAAAAAGGGGGAAATTTGTGAAACCATTGCTGCAAGTACACTAGCAGGTACAAAAACCTTACACCTTTTGCAAAATAACTTTTCATATCATATTGAAAATGCACCTGGTATGTGGGTTCAGGATTGCTATAAAAAAGGCATACCTAAAGACTCTAATATGATTTGAGCAAATGCAAAGTCAGTATATAACAATTTAAAGCAAAAGGAAGGTGAAGGATCTAAATGTAAGGTCAGCAGAAGACGGTTTGGTAAGTTTAAAAAGAAGCATGGCTTGAAAAAATAAGATAACAGAAGAAGCAGCTTCTGTTGACAAAAAAGCTCCATTAAAAAAATCACTGAGGAGAAAAAATCTCTACCTGACCAGGTTTTTATTGCAGATTAAAGTGTCCTAGTTTGGAAAAAAAAAAAATATATCACAAAAAATCATTTATTAGTATGGAAGAGAAGTGAGCACCAGTGTTTAAGGCAGGAATGGATAGGCTATCTCTACGGTTTTGTGCAAATGCAGTAGGATTTATGATCAGAACAGTTTATGTAATCAGTAAGGCTTCCAATCAACAACACACTTTTAGTACTTAAGTGCTGGGGGAGACAAATGTTATACGCAGATTTTTGACTGTGTGTGGGGCCAGCACCCCTAATCCCTGCATTGTTCAAGGGTCAACTGTACATCTTCTTGGCACTTTCAAGTGTACCAAAAACAAATTAATTACACTGCTAGAAACACAATGGGAAAATAGCATGCTTGATTTTAAGAGACTAATTTTGAACTTCTCATAACCATTTTGTCTCATGAAATTTTCCGTGAAAGGGAACACCATATAACCCAATGTCTAGATCATGGCCTTTGGAGTTGGATTGTCCTCATTCAAATTATAGTTCTATCCCTTTCTTAGCTGGGTATCCTCTGGCAAGTTATCTAACTTCTCAGTACTTCGGTTCTCACACCTATAAAAAGGTATTAATTGTTCCTACCTTAGATGTTTGTTGTGAAACAATATATTTACATTATAAGTGTCCATTATGGGGTCGATATTAGATAGCACTGTATAGGCAAAGAAGTCAATGTCAGGCACATAGTATGGGCTTAGAATTAACTATGATTAGTAGTATATATAGCATTCAGTAGAATTGAGCTAGTCTAATGCAAGTTGATATTTCAACCAATTTTTAAGAAAAAAAAAATCAGAAAAACAAGTATTGGCAAGGATGAGGAAAAATTGGAGCCTTTCTGGTGGGAATGTAAAATGATGTAGCTGCTGAGGAAAACAGCTTGGCAATTCCTCGAAATGTTAACTATATAATTACTATATGACCCAGCAATTCTACTTCTAGGTATAGACCCAAAAGAATTAAAAATACTCAACCAGACATTTGTACAACTACGTTCACTGCTAAATTATTCACAACAGCCAAATAGTGGAAACAGCCTAAATGTTCAAGAAATGAGTGGATAAGCATAATGCATTATATCCATACAATGGTATAGTCCAAAAACCAAACTCACTGCCGTGGAGTCAGATCCAACTCATAGCGATCCCTCCTTGGGTTTCCGAGGTAGTATAACTACGGAAGTAGATTGTCCAATCTTCCTTTTGAGGAGTTGCTGGTGGGTTTGAACCACCAGCCTTCTGGTTAGCAGTCAATGCCTTAGGCACTATGCCACCAGAGCTCCCAATAGAATTTTACTCAGCAATAAATATAAATGAAACTCTGATACATGCTACCACATGAGTGAACCTTGAAACATTATGTTGAGTAAAATAAGCCAGACACAAAAGAACAAATATCGTATGACCCCAGTTATATGAAATATCTAGGCTGGCAGTTCAAACCCTCCAGCCACTCCTCAGAAGGAAGATGGGGCAATCTACTTCTGTAATAAAACTGCTCAAAAACCCAAGGAGGGGTTGCTATGAGTTGAAATTGACTCGATGGCAGTGAGTTTGGTTTTTTTTGGGTTTTAGTATAAATAAATCCATTGAGGCAAAAGAAGATTTGTGGTTACCAGGGGAAAGGAGGGAGAATGGGAATTAATTTAAAAACAAACAAAAAACAAGAATATAAGAATGTGTTTAAAGACAAAAAAAAAAGAAACAGTAAAAAAAAAAAAAAAAAGCCAAACTAGTCATTTCACAGGTATGTACAAAGACCCTCTAACCTTATATCTAGTAGCATGCATGTGGTTCAACTGCTATTTTAAAACCATCCTTTCATTACTCATATTCAGCCTATGTATGTACTTGATACGATTTTTAACATTGAGTTTACAGTTACTTTGTTGAAGCAGGAAAACGGGTGAGTTATTTAGACTAATTATCAAAATTAAACTATTTCATGGAACAAGATGACTCAAGGAATAATTTTTTTTTTAACTTGACAATGTAGAAAAATGGAAGTTTCATTAATTATTTACATTTTGTCTTTCTAACAATTAAGGAAATGGTATCTGCATAGTCTTCTTAGTACAAGGGAAAAAACAGGTTTAAATGAGAGTTGGCTGAAAGAATTTTATAAACTATTTGCCTCTTTCATATAGTATCCATTTGCTAATTACTTTGTTAATTCACTCACTGTACTGGTGGCCTACTGTCTGTTTGATAATATACAAAGTCCATTAAGAGGGGGATGGGAGGCCTCAGGGAAGAAAGGGAGATACAAAGAAACAAACTGCATTTTCTTTCCACAAAGATCTCAAAGTTTGGTTCTAAACATTTACATAAACAATTATCTTTAAAAAAATATTTGCAAGATAATACTATAAAAAATAAAAATGCATATAAATCTAAGGAGCTACGGAATACACTAATAAGGGGTAAAATTTACTATATAGAGCAAAGAGAGATATAATGCATTTGTTTTCTTAAACTTTATACCATTCTCTTTAAAGTAGAAAGATAAATATACCATGTACATATGTTATTCTTTTTCTTCTTAGTCTCTGGAATCCAAAATAGTCAATTATTTTATCTAGGGTCCCCAGAAGAAAGGTTTATATGATGTAATTGAATTCTATGTGAACATGTAAAAGAAGCCTAATATACTTTCAAAACATAAGAGGTCATTGTTGTTGTTAGTTGCTGTGCACTCAGCTCCAACTCATGGTCCTATAAAACAGAACGAAACAGTGTCCAATCCTGTGCCATCTTCCCAGTTGTTGTTATGCTCAAGTCTATTGTTACCTCCCCTGTGTATTTTAACTATCTTCCAGCTGAAGGGGCCCATTTCCAGCACTATAGCAGAAAATATTCTGCTGTGATCCATAGGGTGTTCATCGGCACCTGACACAGTAAATCCGTACACAACAGGGGGGGACTGTTGTGATCTACAGGGTTTTGATTATCTGATTTTGGGGAGTAGATAGACTTTCTTCTTAGTCTGTCTTAGCCTGGAAGCTCCATTAAAACCTATTCAGCATCATAGCACCACACAAGCCTCCACAGGCAGACAGGTGGTGGCTGGGCATGAGGTACATTGGCTGGAAATTGAACCTGGGTCTTCCACATGGAAAGCAAGAATTTTTCCACTGAATTGCCAGTGGCCCTTATATACATGTATGTAAGTATATATGTACTTACACCTTGACAATAAATTGGGTTATTCTTTTCTAAAATTTTGTACCTGAAGTGACTCGTAGAGTTGTGGGTTTCGTTGCATGAAAACTTAAGTGAACCACTGCTTTGTAACTTACTTCAATAATGCGCACATACAAATCTGATTTCCACATTTTCTTTTTTCTCCCAGTGTCTCTCTTTAACATGCAATTTACACATTGACATTATTCCAATTATATGCTCAGAACTATGGTGTATGAGCAATGAACATAGATGAAAATTGAGTGCCATACATGATATTTCTAACTTATGCCAAAAAAAAGGATACTGAGAAATAAAATAAAAGCATACCATTAATAACCCCTCAGCATATAATTAACACATATCGTTGGTTTGAGCTTTAATTTCACAGAGCATTGCTGTTCAGACTCTGCCTGATTATGTCCAGTGACCATGCCCACTATCTTGAAAGGTCATTCATTCCATTATTTGCTATGTCTACTTGTAAGAAAATATCATTATACTGAGCTGACATCCCCTCCCTTCTAACTTCAACTTGTGGATTCTCTTTACTCAAACATAAATTGACTCTTCTTAAGATAGCAGCCAACAAAAAAGACATGGATAAAATAATAATAATTCACATTACTGAATGCTTACCACATCTTAGACTTGGTGCTAAGTATTTTACATATATTAAATTGCTTAATCCTCATAACAGTCACATAAAAGAACTCTAATTATGATTCTCATCTAACATTTAGAAAACTCAGGAATGGAGCTTAAATGGGTTTCCCAATTACACATAACTGTCATTTGGTCACACCATGATCAGACAGTCTAAGTAAGAATCTGTACTTCCTGTTGTTACACTGTACTTTCTCACCAAAATGGTCAGGCAACAAGGCCCACAGCAGTTGAATAGTATTGCATAGGACATGTCACAGCATGCATTGCCTCCCCAGTAGAGGATAATTTTGAAGAGGAATCTAAAGTTGTCCTAATCTAACAAAATAAATCAAGGATTTAGACTAATCTTTTCACCAGCATGTGAGGCTAATCATAAGAGACACTAAAGCAAAGATGCAACATAATACAAACAAAACAATAATGGTTTCTGAGATCAATAACTGATAGCGCTTCATGAGGGGAATGCAATCTTTTTTGCTGTTGTTACTTGTTGTGGAGTCAGCTCCTACTCACAGCAATCCCATGCACAAAAGAATGAAACCTTGGCCAGTACTGTGCCATCCTCACAATCATTGGTAAGTTTGAGTCTATTATTATGGTCACTGTGTCAATCCATCTTCTTAAGTGTTTCCTTCACCCTAACTGGACCTTCACTTTACCAAGTTGGATGTCCTCCTTTAGCAATTAGTCCCTTCTGATGACATGTCTGAAGTAAACCAGTCAAAGTCTCAGACAATAATTTGTGACCCATAGGGTTTTCATTGGCTAATTTTCAGAAGTAGATTTCCAGGCCTTCCTCCCTAGTCTGTCTCAGTCTTAAAGCTCCATTGAAACCTATTCACTATGGGTGGCCCTACTGATATTTTAAATACTGGTGGCATAGCTTCCAGAATCACACCAACTTGCAAGGCACCACAGTACCATGAACTGGCAGACAGGTGGTGAAATCTTCTTTACATATAGCAATTAATGGAAACATCTTATTTGAAACCTGACCTTTGTGCAATCACAGATGCTTATTGTAAGAACTCCATGTAAAAACTTGCAAGAGTCTGAAAAAAAAAAAAAAAAAGTGGTCATCTCAGCACATGCTAATAAGACACAATAAATATTTGTTGTATTAAATCTTACACAGTAAGAATCAGCAGAACCTAGACTTTGGAAAAAATAGAAACATGAAACAAGACAGCCCCTTGAGCTAAATTCACTAAGCGTTTCACTTTAAAAAGAAAGTCCCTACATTATGTTTTTATAACTGGTCGCATATATATTTATGTTAAAGTTAGATGCAGGACTACCTTTACAGCCAGACAAGTAAGCCCTAGCCCTAAGCCTGACTCTTTAGAGGGCCCAGTTCTCACAATTTCCTTGCTGTACCTCTTCTTTAGTCTGAGTTCTGGGATGAATGTATGCTCTGGGACTACAGATCACTTGCAATGGGTTTGTTATAAGAGTAAAAAATTAACCTTTGTGTTTGTAAACCCATGAGATGTTGGGATTGTCTGTTACCACAGCATTGTTTAGCTGACTGATACAAATAGTTGCCTTGGATACAAATGGGTGTGGGGCTGGGTGTGAAAGAAGGAGAAGTAATAAAACTTTTCTTTTTTCCTTTCTACCCTCCAGATTGGAATTACTTTTTGTATTATTAGGTCACTTTGTTTTTCCATCAAAATGCTAGTTTAGAAACATAGTGTGGATCCAGACAACTTCATTTAACCCTGTGATTTCTTTGTATCTTACATTAAACAATAATTTTATTTAGCTATCTAAAACAGGTAGAACCCAATCAAATTAAATAATAATAACAATAACATTTTGTTCCTGATTAATAAAGTAATACTTGCTCATGAAGAAATATTAGAACATACTAATGATATTATAGGAACAGATGCTAGTCATCATTAACACCACTATCGAAAGATAACCACTGTTTTGGTATTGTTATGTTGTTGTTAGGTGTCATCGAGTCAGTTCCAACTCATAGTGATCTCTCTGTACAAGAGAACTGAACAGTGCTGGGTCCTGTGCCATTCTGGCTATGTTTGAGTCCATTGTTGCAGCCCCTGTATGAATCCATCTCATCAAGGATCTTCCTCTGTTTCACTGACCCTCTACTTTACCAAGCATGATGTCCTTTTTTAGGGACTGATCCCCTCTGATACCATGCTAAATGAAGTCTCACCATCCTCCCTTCTAAGCAGCATGAATATATTGCCTTCATGTATAGTTTCTATCAATACATATATTAAAAAAAAAAAAAAAAAATCATGACCATCGAGTTGATTCCAACTCATGGTGACCCCCTTTGGGTTTCCAAGCCAGTAAATCTTTATGGAAGTAGATCACCCAGTCTTCTTTCCACAGAGTGGCTGGTAGATTTTAATCCACTAACCTTTTGGTTAGCAGTTAAATGCCTTAGGCACTATGCTACCAGAGCTCCTTTATATGTATGTGTATATATATATACTATTACAAATTATTATCTTTCTGTACATTCAACTTTGCATCCTGCTTTTTACTTGACATTGTACTGTGAGCATTTTCTCCCTGCACCTCCCCTCGACCCATTGGATTTCAGTGGGCTTATTTATTTATAACTTTTGTTTGTTTTATTGTGCTTTAGGTAAACATTTATAAAGCAAATTAGTTTTCCATTCAATACGAGCTCTGGTGGCATAGTGCCTAAGGCACATGACTGCCAACCAGAAGGCTGGTGGTTCAAATCCACCAGCCACTCCTCGGAAGGAAGATGGGGCAATCTACTTCCCTAGTGATACTGCCTCGGAAACCCAAGGAGGGGTCGCTGAGTTGAGTCTGACTCAACAGCACATAACAACAATAACAACAGTTAATACATAAAGTATTTCATGACATTGGTAGCATTCCTGACAGTGTGTCAGCCCTCTCCTCATTTCTGCCCTGGGCTGCTCTTTTCCTTTTGTCCAGATTTTCTACCCCTTCCTGCCTTCTCATCCTCATTTTTGGGTAAATGTTGTCCTTTTGCTTTCATATGATTGTTCTAAGAAGTACATTCATCTTGAGTATTTCAAGGGTCTGTCTGTTATTTGATTACAAGGTGGTCTCCAGGAATGGCTTCATTTACAGGTTGGAAGGGTGTCTTAGGACCTTATATCTTTGAGGTTCCTCCAGGATCTATCTGACCAATAAGTCTGATCTTACTTGTGAATTTTATTTCTTGTTCTACATTTTTCTCTTGCTCTGGCCAAGAACCTCTGTTGTGACTGCAGTCAGAGCAGTTGATAGTAGTAACCAGACAGCAACTAATTCTTCTGGTCTTGGAGTTGTATAGGCTATGGTTCATGTGGTCCTTTAGTACTTTTTACTAATTGTACTGTGAGAGCTTTCCAAAACCATACAAAATTCTTTGAAAATATATTTTTTTTCATGTATGCACCCTTTATCGTTCAACAAATATGCAACTTTATATCCAGCCATTTTACAATTATCAAATGGAAAAATAATGTGATAGGAACATAATTGAGCTATAAACAAAGAATTTAATGATCACAGAAGAAGAAGCACCAGAATTCCACCTGGGCAAATAAGAGATGACTTTAAAAAGGAGATCTCTTGTGAGATGATTCTTAACAATAACAAAAACTTCACATGGTAGACTAGGAAGATAAGGGAATCATAGACAAAGGAACCAGCTTGAAAAAAGGTATAAAAACATAAAAATGCATGAACATTTTAGTAATGTCAAGGAACGAGCACATCTAGAACATCCTTAAAGGAGCCACCAACACAGATTGTGAAGGGTCTTCAATACTGTTCTAGAGAATCTGGAGTTGATCTTACAGAAAGATGGTGATATCAACACTTCTAAAGAGCTGTGGAAAAGAGTGTATTTTAGAAATGCATTTTGTAGAGGAAAGAACATTGCCTTTGGAATCAGAGGACAAGTTTTCCCAAGGCCTGTTTCCCCATATATGAAATTATATTTCACAGAGTTGCTTTGAGGATTAAATAATATAGTTCAGAAGATACTCAGTAATGACACTTGAATATACTTGAATGACTTCAAGGGCAGAGCAGATTTTGAAAAAGGAAGAGGCATCCTGGAAATAATAGTACTCCAAGCAAGAGATGGTGAGTACCAGAATGGCAGTGGTGAGCAAGTGACCAGAGGGTTAAAATATATGTGTGTGTATATATACACATAAATATACTATATATAGAATATATACATTGTATGTGTGTATGTGTACATATGCATATATATACATATTGTTGTGGTTGTTGTTATTAGGTGCCATCAAGTTGGCTCCAGCTCATAGTGACGCTATGTACAACAGAACAAAACACTGCCCAGTCCTGTGCCAGCCTCACAATCCTTGCTGTACTTGAGCCCATTGTTGCAGCCACTGTGTCAATCCATCTCACTGAGGGTCTTCCTCTTTTTCATTGACCCTTCCATTTACAAAGCATGATATCCCTTCCCAGGGAATAGTCCCTTCCAGCAGCATGATCAAGGTAGGTAAGACAAAGTCTGGCTGTTCATGGTTCCAAGAAGCATTCCAGCTGCATTTCCTCCAGGACAGATTTTTTAGTTCTTCTGGCAGTCCATGGTACTTCTCATATTCTTTGCCAACATCACAACTCAAAAGCATCAACTCTTTTTCAGCCTTCCTTATTTATTATCCAGCTCTCACATGCATATGAGGATATTGAAAATACCATGGCTTGGGTTAGGCACATCTTAATCTTCCACGAGACATCTTCACTCTTTAGCACTTAAAAGGTCTTATGCAGCACATTTGCCCAGAGCAATATGTCATCTGATGTCTTGACTGCTGCTTCCACTGGTGTTGATTGTGGAACCAAGTAATATGAAATCTTTGACAATTTCAGTCTTTTCTCCATTTATTAAGATGCTGCTTATTGGTTCAGTTTTGAGGATTTTTCATTTTTTTTAAGTTGAGATGTAATCGATATTGCAGACTATTTTCTTCTTTAATCTTCATCATTAAGTGCTTCAAGTCATCCCCACTTGCAGCAAGCAAAGTTGTATAATCTAAGTATTGCAGGTTGTTAATGAGTCCTCCTCCAAACCTGACACCATGTTGTTGTTGTTGTTATTGTTAGGTGCCGTCGAGTAAACTTCGACTCATAGCGACCCCATGCACAGCAGAACGAAACACTGCCCAAGCCTGCGCCAGCTCAGCGATCCCTGCTATACTTGAGCCCATCACTGCAGCCACCATGTCAATCCATCTCGTTGAAGGCCTCCCCCTCCTTTGCTGACCCTCCACCCTACCAAGCATGAATCCTTCTCCAGGGAATGGTCCTTTCTGACAACATGACCAAAATAGGTGAGATGAAGTCTGACCATTCTTGCTTCCAAAGAGCATTCTGGCTGCACCTCCTCCAGGACAAATCTGTTAGTTCTTTTAGCAGTCCATGGCACTTTCAGCATTCTTCACCAGCACCACAACTCAAAAGCATCAACTCTTCTTCGGTCTTCCTTATTCATTGTCCAGCTCTCACATGCATATGAG
>NW_006921599.1:1637051-1659189 GCF_000298275.1 Orycteropus afer afer
ATTGTTCTATAATTTCCACATTCTGTGGGATCACCTTTCTTTGGAATGGGTACAAATACGGATCTCTTCCAGTCAGTTGGCCAGCTAGCTGTCTTCCAAATCTCTTGCCATAACCAAGTGAGTGCCTCCATTGGGGCATCCATTTGTTGAAATATCTCAATGGGTATTCCATCAATTCCCAGAGTCTTGTTCTTCACCAATTCTTTCATTGCAGTTTTGACTTCCTTCTTCAGAACCATTGGTTCTAGATCATATGCCACTTCCTGAAATGGATGAAGATCGACCAGTCATTTTTAGTACAGTGTTTCTGTGTATTCCTGCCATCTTCTCTTGATGATTCCTGCATCATTCAATATTTTGCCCATAGAATCTCTCAATATTGCAACTCAAGGCTCACCATGCTCTTCTGCATATAATCCAATTTCTCAGATTATTTGCTCAGCATTCAGATTGAACAAGTATGGTGAAAAGATATAACCCTAACACACTCCCTTCTTGATTTTAAACCATGTAATATCCCCCTGTTCTGTTCAAATAACAGCCTCCTAGTCTATGTACAGGTTCCTTGTGAGCACAGTTAAGTGTTCTGGAATTCCCATTTTTCTCAATGTTACCCATAATTTATTGTGATCCACACAAGTGAATGCTTTTGTATAGTCAATAAAACACAAGTAAACATCTTTCTGGTATTCTTTGCTTTCAGCCAAGATCCATCTGACATCAGCAATAATATCTCTCCTTCCATGTCTCTTCTGAATCCAGCTTGCAGTTCTGGACGTTCTCTGTCAATATACTGCTACAAATGTTTTTGAATTATCTTCAGCAAGATTTTACTTGTATGTAATATTAATGATATTGTTTGATAATTTCCACATCCTGTGGGATCACCTTTCTTTGGAATGGGTACAATATGAATCTCTTCCAATCAGTTGTCCAGGTAGCTGTCTTCCAAATTTCTTTTGTGGAAACATTTCAATGGATATTCTGTCAATTACTGGAGCCTTGTTTTTCTCCAATTGTTTCAGTGCAGCTTCAACTTCTTCCTTCAATACCATTGGTTCTTGATCATGTGCCACTTCCTGAAATGGATGAACATCAACCAATTCTTTTTGGTACATTGATTCTGTGTATTCCTTCCATCTTCTTTTGATGTTTCTTGCATCATTCAATAGTTTGCCCATAGAATCCTTCAATATTGCAACTCAAGGCTTAAATTTTTTCTTCAGTTCTTTCAGCTTAAGAAATGCTGAACATGTTCTTCCCTTTTGGTTTTCTAACTCCAAGTCTTTGCATATTTCACTATAATAAGTGGCTTTGTCTTCTTGAGCTGCTCTTTTAAATCTTCTGGTCAGCTCTTTTGTCTTGTCATTTCTTCCATTTGCTTTAGCTACTCTCTGTTCAAGGGCAAGTTTCAGAGTCTCTTCTGACATCCATTTTGGTCTTTTCTTCCTCTCCTGTCTTTTTAATGACTTTTGCTTTCTTCATGGATGATGTCCTTGATGTTATTCCACAATTTCTCTGATTTTTTGCCATTGGTTTTCAATGCATCAAATCTATTCTTTAGATGATCTCTAAATTAAGGAGGGATGTAATCAAGGTCATATTTTTGCTCTTGTGGGCTTGTTTTAATTGCCTTCAGCTTCAACTTTGACTTGCATATGAGTAGTCTGTTCCACAGTCAGCTCCTGGTCTTGTTTTGCCTGAAGATACTGGGCTTCTCCATCACCTCTTTCCACAGATGTACGCGATCTGATTCCTGTAAACTCTATCTGGTAAAGTCCATGTGTACAGAGGCCATTTATGTTGTTGAGAAAAGTTATTTGCAATGAATAAGTTGTTGATCTTACAAAATTCTATCATGTGATCTCCAGTGTTATTTCTATCACCAAGGCCATATTTTTCAACTACTGGTGATTCTTCTGTTTCCAACTTTTGCATTCCATTCACCAGTGATAATCAACACATCTTGATTGTATGTTTGGTCAATTTCAGACTGGAGAAGTTGGTAAAAATTCTTCAGTTTCCTCATCTTTGGCTTTGGTGGTTGGTTTGTAAATTTGAATAATGATAGTATTAACTGGTCTTCCTTGTAGGCATATGAATATTACCCTATCACTGACAGCATTGTACTTCAGGATAGATCTTGAAATATTCTTTGTGATGATGAATGCCACACCATTCTTTTTCAATTTGTCATTCCTGACATAGTATGTCATATGGTTATTTGATTCAAAATGGCCAGAATCAGTCCATTTCATCTCACTAATGCCTATGATATCAATCTTTATGCATTCCATTTCATTTTTGGTAACTTGCAATTTTTCTGGATTCATGCTTCATACATTCCATGTTCCAATTATTAATGGATGATTTCAGCTGTTTCTTCTCATTTTGAGTCACACCACATCTTTAAATAGAGGTCCTGAAAACTTTACTCCATCCACATAATTAAGATTGACTCTACTCTGAAGAGGCAGCTCTTCCCCAGTTGTATTTTGGGTGCCTTCAGACCTGAAGGTCTCATCTTCTGGCACTATATTGGACAATGATATTTCAGGGGTCTTCATAAAGTTTTCCGGTAATATATCAAACAGTGTTTCACTACTATTCATAAGGTTTTCACTGGCCAATTCTTTGAGAAGTGGATGACCCCTTCCTTCTTTCTGAGTCTGTCTTAGTCTGGAAGCTCTGCTGAAAACTGTCCACAATGCATGACCCTGCTGATATTTGAAATACAACAACATGCAAGCCACCACCACAGTAGGACAAACTGACTGATATACATATATATGTGCGTGTGTGTGTGTGTGTGTGTGTATTCCTGGCTGAAGCAAAGAGTTACGCATTTGGTTACTAACCAAAAGTTTGTGGTTCAAATCCAAGTAGTAGTTGTTGTTGTTATTTGCCATCAAGTCAGATCTGACTCATAGTGACCCTTCCTTGGGTTTCCAAGGCAGTATCACTATGGAAGTAGATTGCCCAACCTTCCTTCAGAGGAGTAACTGGTGGGTTTAAACCGCCACCCATCTGGTTAGCAGTCAGGTGCCTTAGGCACTATGCTTTCAGAGCTACTAATCCAAGTAGAGTCACTCAGGATAGAGGCCTGGTAATCTATTACAAAAATTTCACAGTCATGGAAAACCCTATGGAGTAGAGTTCTACTCTGAAGCATAAAGTCACCAAAATAATTACCATATATGCATATGGAACTCTGGTGACACAATGCCTAAGGCATTTGACTGCTAACCAGAGATTGACATTTCAAACCCACCAGCCACTCCACAGATGAAGATGGGGAAATCCACTTCTATGAAGATTTACCACCTCAAAAACTCAGTAGAGGTCCTTATGAGTCAAAATCAACTTGATGACAATGAGTTTGGTGTGTGTGTGTGTATATATATATATATATATATATATATGGTTTCTGTGGTGGTAAATCTACAAAAATAGATTGCCAATCTTCCTTCCACAGAGTGGGTGATGAATTTGAACCACCTTCTGGTTAGCAGTCAAATGTTTTAGGTACGGTTCTAGTTACCTAGTGGCTTTAACAAACAGTTTATTCCCTTACAGTTTGGAGGTTAGAAGTCCAAGTTCAAATACCAGGCTCTAGGGGTTGTGTGAAAGCCCCTTGACCTTGGACTTCAGCTTCACCTCCTGCTCCCAGCCCACTGAAGCTAGAGACATCTCTTCACTCAGGCAGCTACTGGCTGCTGAGGCTAACAAGCCCAAGGTCGACAAATGAAAAGGCACAGTCTTGATGTTACCAAACAACACAGCAGACCATTAACTCAAGTCCATTGAAAGTCCCAAGGTCAGCAGAGCATGGCAGGCTGCTAAACAATGACATGGCTACATGCAGGATTCAAGCATGCCATAAACTGGAGATTGTTCCCTAAGGCTTCTGCTTATATAGAGGAAGCAAACCACATCCCTAAGGCAGCTACTCCGCTACTCATAGTAGATTAAGTCATGGAGTGGATTACCAGTCCTATCATGGGAATACTATATCCAGCTGCCCAGCCACTCAACCAGGCCTAGCCAAGGTGACACACTAACTTAACTACCACAGGCACTGAGCCACCAGAAGTCCTTTTGGTATGTGTGCATGTGTGTGTGTGTTTCCACTATATGTATATATCACCATATATGTGTGTATGTTTCCACTATATGTAAATATCAATACATATATCTTTTATATATGTGTATGTGTGTGTGTGTGTGTGTGTATACACATACCATATATACACATAAAGAGCTCTTGTGGTGCATTGGTTAAGGCATTTGACTGATAACCAAAAAGTCAGTGTTTCAAACCCACGAGCAGCCACTGCAAGAAAGAAAGATGAGGTGATCTGCTTCCCTGCTTCTGTACAGCTTTACCACCTTGGAAACCCAATATGGGTCACTATGAGTTGGAATCAA
Organism: Orycteropus afer afer; assembly: GCF_000298275.1. Classification (NCBI taxonomy): domain Eukaryota; kingdom Metazoa; phylum Chordata; class Mammalia; order Tubulidentata; family Orycteropodidae; genus Orycteropus; species Orycteropus afer. Next base: position 1,641,480 of record NW_006921599.1, read on the forward strand.
CTTAATGGCAATGGGTTTGGTTCTGGTATATATACATATATACCATACACACAAACACACACATATATACCCACTATATATAGAGAGAGAGGTGCTCTGGTGGCGTAGTGCCGCTGGCATTTGACTGCTGACCAGAAGGTAACCCACTAGCCACTCCTTGGAAGGAAGACTGGGGAATCTATTTCTGTAAAGATTTACCACCCCAGAAACCGAATGGGGGTCGCTATGAGTCAGAATCCACTTGATAACAGTGAGTTTGGTATATATATCTATGTATATACCTATCACACACACACACACACACACATACATATATATATGTACACACACACACACCCCCCACATATAGAATATGTATATACATATGGTGGTGTAGCACCTAAGGCCTTTGACTGCTAACCAGAAGGCTGGCTGTTCAAATCCACCAGCCACTCCTCAGAAGGAAGACTGGGCAATCTACTTCCATAGAGATACCACCTCAGAACCCTAAGGAGAGGTCGCTGTGAGTCGGAACTGACTCAACGGTAGTCAGTTTTGTTTTTGTTCTGTGTATATAAAAATGATATACATATCACATACAGACCATATATACATATATATGTATATTTGTGGAGCTCTGGTGGCATAGTGCCTAAGGCATTTGACTGCTAACCAGAAGCCTGATGGTTAGCAGTGAAATGCCTTCATATATATGTGTGTGTGTGTGTGTATAATATATATATATATATATATATATATATAATACCAAAGCCCACTGCTGTTGAGTCGATTCTCACTCATAGAAACACTAAAGGACATAGTAGAACATCTCCATAGGTTTTCCAAGATTGTAAATCTTTATGGAAGCAATCTGCCACATCTTTCTCCCTCAGAACAGCTGGCAGTTTTGAGTGTTATAACCACTCTACAACTGTTGTTGTTGTTGTTGTTATGTGCCGTCGAGTCGGCCCTGACTCATAGCGACCCCTCCTTGGGTTTCCGAGGCAGTATCACTACGAAAGTAGGATTGCCCAACCTTCCTTCTGAGACTCTACCACTAGGGTTCCATATATATATATGTATATATACACACACACAATGTGTGTGTACATATATATAATGTATACACATGTACACACACACATATATATATACATCACCCACATAGACAAATACTCTCTCTCTCTCTCTCTCTCTCTATATATATATATATATATATAGACCTTTTTTTCGTTTGTTTATATATATAGTATTTGTCTATGTGGGTGATGTGTGTATATGTGTATGTATATGTATGTGTATGTGTGTATATTATATATATATGTATACATGCATAGTGTCTGTGTATAATGTGTGTGATACTATATATGCTATTTTTGTTAATGAGTTAATGACTCATCAACAGCCTATGATATGTATATGACAGAAACTTGTTCTGCTGAAAGTGAAGATGGCTTGAAATACTAATGAAGATAGAAGACTACAGTCTTTAGTATGGAATACACCTCAACATACAGAAAACAAAAATCCTCACAACTGGACCAATAAGCACCATCATGATAAATGGTGAAAATTCCGAAATTGTCAAAGGTTTCACTTTACTTGGGTCCATAATGAATGCCTATAAATGCAGCAGTAAAGAAATCAAACAATTCATTTCATTGGGCTTCAACAAAAGTGTTAAAAACCAAAGACAACTTTAAGGATTACAATACACCTGACCCAAGCCATGATATTTTCAATTGCCTCAGATACTTGTGAAAAGTGGTCCATGACTAAGGAAGACCAAAGAAGAACTGATGTCTTTAAATTAAGGTGTTTGTGAAGAATACTAAATATACTATGGGCTGCCAGAAGAACGAACAAATCTGTCTTGGAAGAAGTACAGCCACAATGCTCCTTAGAAGTAAGGATGACAAGATCTTGTCTCATGTACTTTGGACATGTTACTGGGAGGGACCAGTCCTTAGAGAAGGATACCATCCTTGGTAAAGCAGAAGGTGAGCAAAAAAAGAGGAAGACCTTCAAAAAGGATGGACACAGTGTCTGCAACAATGAGCTAAGTATAGCAAGATTGTAAAGATGGCACAGGAATGGTGTGTTTTGTTCTTTTGTATATAGATAGGGTTGCTATGTATCAGAACCAACTTAGCAACAACAACAATATATATTGTATACTATATAGTGTGGATGTACATTTTTAAATGTATGTATACGTATCTATAGATAAATGTAGTTATATCCTATACATGTGCATATGTGTGTATCACGGTATATATGGTCTATATATCATATACTCAAGGCCAAGGAACAAAGAATTTCCCTATTTCTAAGTGCCTGTGACCACAAAAGAGGTGGGGAAGCCAGACTTATGAGGCCATTCTGAGCATCTTGAAGCTGCTATTCTAGAGCAGCTGTGTCCTTTACACAAGGGAAGCTTTTCCCTTGTATCCTAATTGGGCATCAAGTCTGACTCACCAGCACAAGTTACATTGGAGCCGGCCAACAGAGCAGCTGCCTAGGAAGCCCCTTGAATAACCCACATCCAGTGACTAAAATTGATGTGGGATGAAGCATGGGGCTCATGCTAACCTGGCAGATGCTATGAGGAATTCAAGTCACCTCAGTCCTCGCCATGCACTGCAACGAATTGTCCTACTTTGTCTGTCCTCACAGCTACTCCAAGGCCAGAAATGGAACAGGAGCCCAGGTATTTTTATCTTGATGGTAGATTAAATGACAGAATATTGGCACTGTAAAGTTACTCTTTTAATACACTAATTCATCCTGCCTGAGATTAGAGCATGTATGCCTTATGGAGAGTTTGGTCTGGAGACAATCTAATCCATTGCAGATTTTAAGATCATCATCTCACTAAGCCACCTGTGGTTAACATCCATTATTGGTGAGTCCTTGTCAGACTCTAGGGAAACGTTATTTATTGAAGGCAGAATGCTATAGTGCTTAAAATCACAGGCTTTGAGATCAGAATGTTTAGGACAGACTCAGATCTAAGGCTTCCTTGCTGAATGAAGTTAGACTAATTTCTTAACCTCCCTGAGCTTCAGTTTCCTCACCTGAGATTGGATAATATTTTTAACACATGGGATATCTGTGGGGCTTAATTAATATAAACCACAAATGCAACCACTGCTGTGGAGTCAGATCCGCCTCATAGCAACCCTCCTTGGGTTTCCGAGGTGATATCATTAAGGAAGTAGATTAGCCACCATTCCTTCCTAGTAGTGGCTTCTGGTTAGCAGTCAAATGCCTTAGGCACTAAGCCACCACAGCTCCTATTAATATAAAGGATAATAATTTTTATAGAAGGAGTTGTAGAGTCAATTTCACCTCATGGCAACCTATGTGTCTTGAAGTAGAACCATACACCGTAGAATTTTCAAGGTTGTAACCTTTGGGAAGTAGATTGTCAGGTCTTTCTTCCCAAGTACCTCTGGGTAGATTCAAGCCTCCAACCCTCTGCTTAGCAGTTGGTATTTTAACTGTTTGTGGCACTCAAGGAGCCATAATATAGAGGATATACTTATATTCCTTAATTATGGAAAGTGCTCAATAAGTTTTGTTATTAGTATTAAGTGGCATTTTTTTTCATTAAAATAGTCACACAATTAAGATTGGTTTTAAGAATGCAGTGGGGCAAAAACAGGGTCCCCTAAATAAAAATTTCTCCCTTATTGACATGAAATTTGAAAAAAACAAACAAACAAACAAAAAACTAGCTAGTCTCCTATTTTGTGCTTTGAAAGTACATCACTCCTCATTCACACAGAATTCATTCACATCATATAAACCTCTCTTCCATGTACCTCGGATAAAATTAATTGGCTGTTTTTATTCCAAAGACCTAAAAGAGAAATTCTGTTCCCAAATATGTTTATTTTGTGCAAAAGGAAAAGCTCGAACTTCGAAGAAATGGGCTTTAACATATCCTACAACGTCTAATGAAAATTATTGATTTATATTCCCTCCTGATCACTAATTAGAGTTAATGCAACTTAATGAGGCAGCTTTTCTCAAAACTGCTTCTCAGGATACCATTTGCAGTCAAAATGACTGATGCATGGCGACCCCCTGTGTGTCAGAGTAGAACTGTGCTCCACAGGGTTTTCAATGGCTGATTTTTTAGAAGCAGATTGTCAGGCCTTTCTTCTGAGGCACCTCTGGGTGCACTCAAACCACTAACCTTTCAGTTAGCACCAGAGAATATTAACTCTTTATGACATCCCAGGACTCCAGGTTTTACCCTAAATGTGGCACACTTTAAGTAATTCTCTGATAGCTACTTATTTTCTTATAGAAGTAGTCTTTGACTTACAATGAATTCAAGTTCTGTAGCACAGCACTTACAACTGTTTTTTTTTTTTTTTTTTCCTGTCTTTTGTACATCTTACTGTTGGTAATAAGTACTATATACAATGTTGCAGTGTGTGATTTGCTGATGTGATCTTTCTCAGATTTTCATTCACAAATGTTCAAAGATTGAATTTATAATGATACTGATCATAAAAGGCAATAATAATGAAAAAAAAATATATTTGACTTCAGCCACAACCAACTTAGTCATTGAAACAGAACCTCACCATAGTTAGGGACTACCAGTAGTCTCTTTCTCCAAGAAGTATAGTGTATGACAACAGGAGGAGTATCCAGTGACTTGAACATTCTGAGTAATGAGCATCTTGTTAATTTCAAGCTTTCCTCTACAGTGATACTCTAATGATCCTAGGAGTTCATGTGCCCTTAACTCCTTTCCTTGTGTTTTCTTGGGACTATATGCTTTGAGAAAACATTTTCTGCAAGCAGATGTTTTCATCCCCTTAACCAGTTTCTCTTCATGGGGGGTCCTCATCCATCAGGGCTCCTGGGGACATTCCCTGAGTGTCCCAGAGGCAGAAGCTGTGGGTTTCAATAGCTGTGGAGCAGTGAAGATGGCCCCTCATTAGCAGAGCCTTCTCTTCTCACCCATTGGCGGGGTTCCTGCTTTTCCTGACCACAATCCCCGTGGGTCCTCAACATGTATTGAGCGCTCACCTTCACCATTATCACTTTGTTCCCCCTCCTGCCCAACCCTATTACCACCTCTCTGTCTCAGGCTAAAGAGAAAAATAAATTATAATTGCTCTAATCTTCACAACAGCAGGACTATTCTTGGCTTGGAAACTGCTTACCTCAGAAAATGGGACCCAAGAGAAGCAAGTGGACATAAGCAAGAAAGAAGCATAGCAGTGGTGTGAGTTACAGATAGAGACCCTCAGTGATGACGCCATGTGGAGACAAAGCAATTATCAGCTTAATGATTTGCACATGAAGTTCAGAAGAATACACACATACACACACAACATATGCACATATATGTACACATACACAAGTACACATGCATATACTCTTATACACATAAATATACACAAAAACATACATACGTATATACATGAACACATACACATGCACACACATACATATATACATACACACACACACCACTGCATAATGCTTGCATGTGATTGGATTTGTTGAAAGCCAGTCGCTGTATTCTCCATTACATAACCTTACAACAAAACAAAGACAGGGTTTCTTGACATGAGCTACGTGCTCTCAGATGGATAAATACTAAATAATTAATTCCAACATTCAGAATGGCTCTAGTTATTAAAATGGTATCTCTAAAAATAATAATAATAAATAAATAAACTTTTTGCATACACACCACAGAAGAAAAGCATTTGAGCTTAGGGCCATCTATATGCATATTCTGCTCTGCAAATGCCTGCCCTTGGGAAATTCCTCTACTCTTTTTGAGGAACTTATCCATAAAATTTGTTTCCCCTTCTCCTGTCATTCATTAACAAGCTTCATAAGTGGAGTGACAGTCCTCCTAAATTAAGTACTGTATACTTCAGGCTAATTTTATGTTTTTTATCACAACAGCAGGGCAGCATTCACAGCCTATTATTTTGTCAGCCTTCTCATTTAGCAAAGCAGCTTCAATTTATTAACAGTGAGGAGTGTGCATGAATCAATATGTTTCATTGGGCAATGTGTCATTTGTTAATCGGATATTGATGAGATTATTGACGCACTGCTAATTAATCTCAAACCCAGTGCCAGCCTTCATATGTTTCCTTAATTATGTCCTTCATCTTAGTCTCCTGGCTTTGGCACCCAGACGCAGGGCCGCAGACAGTGAGTGAGGTATGCTGTCAGAAGGGCTTTTCACACATTTACAATCCCTTGGCAGTGAAATTATTTTCTTAGTTGTAAATAGGTATCAAAGAGATGTTTAATAACATTTGGCAGCAGATTGATATTGATTGGTATAGACTTATTTCAAATCAGGCAACCACCGAATTTTGCCTCAGAAAGAGACTATTAAAAAAGAAAATGCTTAATTAGTGTTAATTGCATGAGTCAGTTGTCATTTCCCTCTGGAAGGTAAAAACTGCTCTTAGATGATGTTGTTTTTTTGGCTCTTGGTTCACTATCTCAGATAATTTGTTTTGTTTTTCATTTTAACTCTTCATTGTCTCATTTCTTAGTCATGGGAAAGATTCATGGGAATTGAAAATTCAAAGGGACCCGACCCATTCAGTTTTTTAAAAAATTAATTCCGTCAAGATAAAATAGCACAGTTATAATCCCACTGCCTACACCTGTAAATCCATGGACCTAACAAAGAAAACATTTATATTAAAATAGGAGCTCAGATGACTCATTGCACTTTTAAAGAGTGAAAGTACAGGTTCTCGTGCCCATAATTAGCTCTGCCACTTTTTCACTTGTGGCCACCTTTTTCAGCCTTAATTTACTCAACTGTGGAATGGTACTTGACTTGATTAACTCATATTATGAGGATAAGTAAGGTATATGTGTGAAAGTGATTAAGATACCCAGTAAACTATGCAATGTCCAGGCATTATTTGTTTTGTAATGTGAATATTATTTACAATATCTCTAGAGTTTATTTCAAAGTTGCCTGAGGAATGTAACAGATGGCATATTGTAGCAATAACTGAAGGAGTAGGGGTCAGGTGATGGCAATTTAATCTGAATGTGGTTTTGATATCTTTTTTTTTTTTCTTTTTGTGATTTGGGTGGAAGTTCACAGAGCCACGTAGAACAAAAACATTGTTCTACATCCTACTTTGGTGAGTATTGACTGGGGTCTTAAAAGCTTGTGACTAACCATCTGAGATGCAACTGTTGGTCTTTCTTCATCCAGAGCAAAGAAGAGGGAAGAAAGTCAAACTCATATGGAAACATTTAATCCAAGAGACCAATTTTTTGCTGTTGTTATGTGCCATCAAGTTGGACTTGGGTTTCCAAGGCAGTATCACTACGTAAATAGATTGCCCCATCTTCCTTCCGAGGAGTGGCTGGTGGGTTTGAACCACCAGCCTTCTGGTTAGCAGTCAAGTGCCTTAGGCACTATGCTACCAGAGCTAATGGGCCATGGAAACCTCAGCCTATATGACCTTGAGACCAGAAGAACTAGATAGTGCCTGGCTACCAATACCAACCACTTAGAGGTCAAAATTGGAGATCCTGGATAGAGTAGGAGAAAAAATGTGAAACAAAATTCAAAAACATAAAAAAGACCGGTATTACTGGTTGGATGGAGACTGCTGAAAGCTCTAAGACTGTAGCCCTGAATTACCCTTCAGGTCTAGATTTGGATTCACTCCCATGGCTAAACTCTCAGAGAAATAATACACAGGTCTACGAGCTGAACCTCTACACCAGGAAGATACACTCCTTAGAGGAGTCAACCATGGAAGGTCAGAAGAACAGTATTTGACAGAGAAAATGCTAGCAGGCAGGAGCACATAGATAAGGCCACAGGGAAGGGGTAATCACAGGAAGGAGTTGGGAGGAGAGCTGTTACATTGTGGGAATTGTAATCAGTGCCACGAAACAAAATGTATATGAAACATTGAATGTAAAACAAATCTGCTTTGTAAATTGCACCCACATCACAATAAAAAGTTGAAAATCAATAAATAAGTGCAAGGGCAAAGAGTGTTAGGTCCCAGGCCTGTGAACTTTGCTCCCTCCTTCAGAATCTGAACCCTCTGCCACAAACATGCTCTTCCAGATCCTTGGTCAGACCAAGAAACATCCAAGCTTGATACCTCTCTTTGGTTTTATTGGAGCTGGAGGTATTGGAGCATCACTGCATGTCTTGCATTTGGCATTGTCTAATTCAGATGTCAGTTGGGACAGAAACAATAACCCAGAACCATAAAACAAAACTGGTTCTGATGATCAATACAAATTCTACTCAGTGAATGTGGTTTACCACAAACTGAGGAAAGAAGGCCATGATTTCTATTTGAAGTCTTTCCCTATAAAATGCTTAGAATAAAGGTCTTCCAGAAGCCATCCATGCAATTTTCCACTTAACTACAATATATTTCTTCCCTAAATGCACAAGCAGGTCTGTCCTGGAGGAAGTGCAGCCAGAATGTTCCTTGGAGGCGAGAATGGCCAGACTTCATCTCACATACTTTGGTCATGTTGTCAGAAGGGATGATTCCCTGGAGAAGGATGTCATGCTTGATAAGGTGGAGGGTCGACAAAAGAGGAGAAGGCCCTCAGTGAGATGGATTGTCATGATGACAGTGGTGATGAGCTCAAGTATAGCAAAAATCATGGAGCTGGCTCAGGACCAGGCAGTGTTTTCTTCTGCTGTGCATAGGGTCGCTATAAGTTGGAGACAACTTGACGGCACCTAAAAACAGCAGTAACGAATGCACAAAATCTTGTTGATGTACTGTGTTGGGGTTTATACTGAACCAAAAAAATGTCTGAAACTTGATGTGTGTCATTTTTGGATGCTGAAATCTGTTCTGAACTTTATAGCTAGGGTAGAGGAAGTAAACTAGAATTTAAAGGGAAAAAAAGTGCAGGTCTTGCCATTTCCCCACAACATCTTTTTATGGAGATTTTGTTGTCATCATTAGTCACCATGGAGTTGATTCCAACCCACTGTGACCCATGTGTGCAGAGCTGAACTGCTCCACAGGGTTTTCAAGGCTGTGACTTTTGGAAGTAGACTGCCTGGTCTGTCTTCTGAGGTGCCTTTTGGTGGATCTGAACTGACAACCTTTCTGCTAGTAATTGAGTGCTTCATGCTCTTTGTCATGCAGGGTCTCCTTATGGAAATTAAGACATGTTTAAATTAACTACAGGAATCTCAAAGAGAAAATGAAGTCATAGAATGAACCTACATCCCCATATCTTGAAGCATGTATTGAAAAAGTGAAAGGTAATCATACTTGCTTTGCTTATTTACCACAGAAAAGTTATGACCAATTGTGTAGTAGCCCCAGGTTGATAACTACAATTGCCATTTCTTTCCCTCTTGGCAATTGTTTCTCTCAATCCCAACCAAGAATAGTGTGACTCCTAAAGTAATGTGGAACTTTCGGTAAAAGACTCAATTCACTACAATCGATGCACCAATTACTCCTGTCCTGGATTTCCTTTCTTCTCTTTGCTGATTCTACCTACTTTATGATTAGCAGATGCTCTCTGTCAGTCTGGTACTGTGATCACACGATCATTCCAAAGATTTTCTTCTTGACAAGATGCATAGCCAACCTGTGAACTCCCTCCATGAAAAAATATGGATATCAGAAACTCTTTTCCTTCCACACTGTCACTGGTAAAATGGCAAAGAACATAACACATTACTAAGAGATGTAGTCAAGTAATTCTCCCTAGATACGCACTGTGGTTCATTCTGGCTTTATAAAGGCATCAGTGTTGCTGAACTTCAGTCAGACTTGTAATTCCACTGCTGATAGTCAAGAACTGAATTCAAAAAAGAAAACAATCACAGATCTATTCTCCCAAGGCCTTCATAAATCTCAATGAGTTAATCTCTATAAAACATCTGCAAACTCTCCTCCTTTCCTGCAGGCTATGGATCATAGAACCTAGGAGCAAGCCTGCCATCCATTCTCGGCTAACACTTTGCAGGGGACACAGTAAAAGTGGAAAGACTGGGAATTTTATGGCAAATCTAGAAATGATAGATAGTCAAGATGAATATAGTTCAGATAACAATTGCTCTATTTGCCATGATAGAGAGGAAATTATGATTAAATATTAGGATCCATACACTCAAGTAGGTAGAGAGTTTAACATAGTCTAGTGTTGACTCAGATTTAACAGATACATCTCAAAGTGAAAACTCACCATTGATGCTTATTTAACCCTCTGCTTCATTTTGGTCTGTTTATATGATCATCATATTGTTAAAAAAAAAAAAAGTACAGGTTTAATCATCCATTTATGAGCACCACCATAGTATTAAAAAAGAAAGTATTAGAAATTCAGTTAGCAGTTACAGCATATGGGTTATACTGATTAGGTACTTTTCACAGCTTTAAAATAATTCATGAAAGACCCCTGGAAAGTCTTCCTAATTGAGGAAGGAAGGATGATTTTTCATTAAACCAACCCTAAACATCTAAAACAATAAAAACAAATGAAGAAAAATAGCATTTCCTTGGATCAGCACTGTCTAATAGAAACATAATGCAAGCCACAAATGCAAGTTTAAATTTCTAGTGGTCATGTTTTAAAAAACAAGCAGAAACAGGTAAAATTAATTTTAATACTATATTTAACTCAACATTTCTAAAAAGTTATCATTTGAGAGTATAATCATTATAAAAAATTATTGAGCTTCTTATTTGATAGGAAATCCTCAAAAGCATGTGTGTATTTTACACTTATATTATATTTTACTTTCCACTGAATTTTAATCTTTATTTTAATCTTTAATCTTTATTTAGATTTAATACAACTTATAGCTGAAAAAGGAGCCCTGTAGTGGTGCAGTGGTTATGCACTTGGCTGCTAACCAAAAGATCAGTGCTTAAAGCACACCAGCTGTTTGGGAGGATAAAGATGTGGCAGTCTGCATCCGTAAAGATTACAGCCTTGGAAACTAATTGGGAGGTTCTACTCTATACTATAGTGTTGCTATGAGTTGGAATCGACTTGACAGCAATAAGTTTGGCTTGGGTTTGTTTTATAGCTGAAAAAGTAGATTTGTGTAACCCTCGTTATTCCAAGCATACTTAAAAGTTGTCCAATAACTGAATCAAATACCAAAAAAATCATTTTCTCAAAATATTCATATTTACTTTAACAAAACGGGTTCATCTTTTAAAAAGAACTTATGTTGACTTGAATCAAAAGCATATAAGTTACAAAAATATCCAAGTCAAGACAATTAACTAACTGTTCTATAACTCAGTATTATTAAAATTTAATTCAAAAAGGCATTGTGTAAGCTGAAAAACAGCTTTAAATTTATCAATATTTTACCAATATCATTAAAAACAAAATGTTTTTAATTTTTGTAGTTTCCTTTTCAAAATTGTAGAATGCTATTGATTACAGTTTAAATATTCTGTATATTGATTCATGTTATTAAGAAGGTGTGAAATCATTATTATTGATTACGAGAAGCTTCCATTTCAAGAAAAATTCTTGTGTTTGTCAAGTGAGGTCATAAATAAACTTTTCCTTTTCTTGGACCTTCCATTTGTTCATTCATATGAAGTGTAATATTAGTGAGAAAATACAAATCACACTGAAAGTTTCACTTTTGATTGTTGAATATTAAATACATTGAGCACTAATTTTTTTGTTGGAGTTAACAGTGCAACAAATCTTTGTAACTCTCTTCCATTATTCCATAATGAGTATTGGCAAGACAATAAGATGATCAAATTCATTGTTTTCTATTTTTTTCATATTTCTACTAATTGGCAATAGTTCATGATATTTGCATGTATATGTAGAACGATTTTAATAACTATACACATGGAACTTTTCAAAGAGTCTGTTTCAGAAAGCTGAGTATAAGTATTTTCAATATATATCATAGAATGGAACAAATAGGGAAACATCATCCCTTGGTTTAAAATTCAGGCAAAACTGAATTTTTAATCTAACATCATAAAATCAAAAAATCTTTTTGATCTAGGCACTCTTTATCATAATAGAAATTATTTTCTATCTAAGTGAAACTTTTCTTTGACAGTTGTGAAAGATGCCAAAATACCTATGCTGTAAATTCAACATTCTTAGGTCATGAATTGACAATACTGCTTCATAAATTTGGAAGTCCCTTGAGACACAATGTACCCAAAGTGTTGAAAAGGCAGAGTCTTTTATATTATACATCTAAAGCTAAAAAATGTTATTGTTGTTATTGTTGTTGTTAGGCGCCATCGAGTCATCTCCAACTAATAGCTACTCCATGCACAGCAGGACGAAACACTGCCTGGTCCTTAGCAAGCTCCATGATTCTCGCTATACTTGAGCCCACCGTCACAGCCACCATGTCAATCCATCTCATTGAGGGCCTTCCCCTCTTTCATTGACCCTCTACCTTACCAAGCATGACATCCTTCTCCAGGGAATGGTCCTTTCTGACAACATGACCAAAATAGGTGAGACAAAGTCTGGCCATTCTTGCTTCCAAGGAGCATTCCAGCTGCACTTCCTCCAGGACAGACCTGTTAGTTCTTTTAGCAGTCCATGGTACTTTCAGCATTCTTCGCCAACACCACAACTCAAAAGCATCAATTCTTCTTCGGTCTTCCTTATTCATTGTCCACCTCTAACATGCATATAAGGCGAATGAAAATACCATGGCTTGTGTCAGGTGCACCTGAGTCCTCAAGAAGACATCTTAGCTCTTCAGCACTTGAAAGGGGTCTTTTGCAGCCAATTTACCCAGTGCTATACATCATCTGATGTCCTGACTGCTGCTTCCAACAGTGTCGATTATAAAATCAAGCAATGTGAAGTCTTTGACAATTTCAATCTTTTCTCCATTTATCATAATGCTGCTTATAGGTGCAGTTGTGAGGATTTTTGTTTTCTTTATATTGAGATGTAATCCATACTGCAGACTGTATTCTTCAATCTTTATCAGTAAGTATTTCAAGTCATCCTCGCTTTCAGCAAGCAAAGTTGTATCATCTGTGTATCTCAGGTTGTTAATGATTGTTCCTCCAATCCTGATGCCATGTTCTTCTTCACATAGTCCAGCTTCTTGGATTATTTGCTCAGCATACAGATTGAATAAGTATGGTGAAAGGATACAACCCTGACACAGTCCCTTCTTGATTTTAAACTATTCAGCATTCCCTTTTCCTATTCGAACAACAGCCTCCTGGTCTACGTACAGATTCCTCATGAGTACATTTAAGTGTCTGGAATTCCCATTCTTCTCAGTGTTATCCACAATTTGTTATGATTCATACTATCAAATGCTTTTGCATAGTCAATAAAACACAAGTAAACATCTTTCTGGTATTCTTTGCTTTGAACCAAGATGCATCTGACATCAGCAATGATATCCCTTGTTCCATGTCCTCTGCTGAATCCAGCTTGCTCCTCTGGAAGCTCTCTGTCAATATAATGCTGCAACCATTTTTTAATTATCTTCAAAAAGATCTTACTTGAATGAGATATTAATGATATTGTTCAATAATTTCCACATTCTGTGGGATCACCTTTCTTTGGAATGGGTACAAATATGGATCTCTTCCAGTCAGTTGGCCAGGTAGCTGTCTTCCAAATCTCTTGACATAACCAAGTAAGTGCCTCCAGCAGGGCATCCATTTGTTGAAATATCCCAATGGGTATTCCATCAATTCCTGGAGCCAATTCTTTCAGTGCAGCTTCAACATCTTCCTTCAATACCATTGGTCCTTGAACATATGCCACCTCCTGAAATGGATGAAGATTGACCAGTTCTTTTTGGTACATGACTCTGTATTCCTTCCATCTTCTTTGTTACTTCCTGCATCATTCAATATTTTGCCCATAGAATCTTTCAATATTGCAACTGGAAGCTTAAATTTTTTCCTCAGTTCTTTCAGCTTGAGAAATGCTGAGCATGTTCTTCCCTCTTGGTTTTCTAACTCCTGGTCTTTGCACATGTCATTATAGTAATTGGCTTTTTCTGTTTGAGCTGCTATTTGAAATTTTCTGTTCAGTTCTTTTATCTTGTCATTTCTTTCATTTGCTTTAGCTACTCTTCACTCAAGGGCAAGTTTCAGAGTCTTTTCTGACATCCATTTTGGTATTTTCTTTCTTTCTCGTATTTGAAAGGACCTCTTGCTTTCTTCATGGATGATGCTCTTGATGTCATCCCACAATTCTTCTGGTTTTTGGTCACTGGTGTTCAATGCATCAAATATGTTCTTTAGATAGTCTCTAAATTCAAGAGGGATATATTCAAGGTCATACTTTGGCTTTTGTGGACTTGTTTTAATTGTCTTCAACTTCAAGTTGAACTTGCATGTGAGCAGTTGATGGTCTGTTCCACAATCAGCTCCTGGCCTCATTTTGGCTGAAAATATTGAGCTTTTCTATCTCCTCTTGCCACAGATGTAGTCAATCTGGTTCCTGTGTATTCCATCTGAAGTCCACATGTATAGCTGCCATTTGTTTTGCTGAGAAAAGGTATTTGCAGTGAATAAGTCGTTGGTCTTGCAAAATTCTATTATGCAATCTCCAGCATTATTTCGTCACCAAGGCCAAATTTTCCAGCTACCAGTGATTCTTTTCTGTTTCCAACTTTTGCATTTCAATCACCAGTGATAAGCAACACTTATTGATTGTACGTTCGGTCAATTTCAGACTGCAGAATTTGATAAAAATTTCAATTTCTTCATCTTTGGCTTTGGTGGTTGGTGTGTAAATTCGAATAATAATAATATTAATGGGTCTTCCTTGTAGACATATGGATATTATCCTATCACTGACAGCATTGTACTTCAGGACAGATCTTGAAACATCCTTTGTGATGAAGAATGCCATGCCATTCCTCTTCAATTTGTCATTCCCAGCATAGTAGATCATATGTTTGTCTGATTCAAAATGCCCAAAACCTGTCCATTACAGATCACTAATGCCTAGGAAGTCAATCTTTATGTATTCAATTTCATTTTTGACAACTTCTCATTTTCCTAGATTCATACTTCATACATTCCATGTTCCAATTATTAATGGATGTTTGCAGCTGTTTCTCCTCAATTTGAGTCATGCCATGTCAGCACACGGGGTTCCTGAAAGACTTACTTTATTCATATCATTAAGGTTGGTTCTACTCTGATGAGGCAGCTCTTTCCCAGTTCTATCTTGAGTGCCTTCTGACCCAAGTGGCTCATCTTCCTGCACTGTGTTGGACAGTGTTTCCAAGCTATTCATAAAGTTGCCCAGTAACGTATCAGACAGTGTATCATAATGTTTTCCTGGCCAATTTTTGAGAAGTGGATAGCCTCGTCCTTCTTCCTAATATGTCTTTTAGTCTGTAAGCTGTATTGAAACGTGTGTACCATGTACAACTCTACTGGCATCTGAAACACCAGTGGCATGGCCTCAAACCTCACAGCAATGTACAAACCCCACAGGATAACAAACTGACAGACAAGTTTGTCTCCCTTAGCTGTTGGAAACCTCTGTGCCTTCCCCTTACCTAATTCCTACCTGGAACCTGCCACTTTGTGGTCCCCTGCTGCTCCCTCCCTTTCCTGCTCTAGAGGGCGTGGGGCCTAGCCTTGCCTCCTGCCCCTTTACCTGGATAATCTGCTGCTCCTGAGGTCCCAGGACTCTCCTGCTCCTTCCCTTTCCTGGCTAAAAAATAGTACTTGTAATTTTTTCAACTTTGAATATTTTGGTCTTTGATATTTTTAGTAAGTTCTTAAATTCTGAAGGCAATTGTTTGGTAGCTTAATTAAAGATATTTCACTTCATCTAAAGTATCATTTTTAGTCTTATCCTCATAATTTTGTAGCAAAATTTCTAGATCTGAAATAATAATTTATTTTATCATCTTTCCCACTGAAAATGATTTGCTTTTTTGGTATAAGAATTGAAGGTGTTTTACAGCTAGCCAAAGTTACAAGCTAATATCTTGATAATTGTTTTTAAAATTTTTTGGACAATAAATTCTGATTTCACCTAGCTAATTTTGTTGATTTTTTTTTTTTTCTGGGAAATTGCTTATCAAATTCACTATTTTCTGAAACTGTTTCTTAATATTATCAACTTTGTCATCTTAAAATTTTTTCACACAACAAACAAGACAACATTTCTCTTTTTGCTCTGCTACAGCAAATTGCAAATGTCATTCATGGTGAAATTTATGACACGCTTTTCTTCAAGGCTTGTTTTTTCTTTACTGTCCAAACATGCAATTGGATTCTGTATCCCCACTCAACTCTCCATCAGAGTCATGTGTTTGTTTTAAATTTTAAATGGGCCATCCATACTTAATTTTTAACTAAAGTATAATTTTATTATGCAAAAGAAACAAAACTCATTGCCATTGACTAGATTCTGACTCATAGTGACCATATAGGACAGACTAGAACTGCCTCCATAGGATTTCTAAGGCTGAAGTCTTTAGAAAAATAGACTGCCACATCTTTTCTCCTGATAGCAAAGCAGCTAGTAGGTTAGCAGCCAAGCACTTTAACCTTTGAACCATCAGGGCTCCTTAATTTTACTATAAAATGTTTAAAATAATAAGTATATCAATTTAATTATCAATTATGATTGACATTATTACAGTAGTTCATACTGTCTACATAAAATATCAAATGATACATTACAATGCTACTTCCAAAAATCAAACTCATTGCCATTAAGTGGAGTCAAATTCAGAGACCCTCATTGTGTTTCCAAAGCTGTAAATCTTTATATAAACAGACTGTCTCATCTTTCTTCTGCAGAGCAGCTGGTGGTTTCAAACCACTGAACTTTTTGGTTAGCAGCCAAATGTTTTAAAAACTACACTACCAGAGCTCCTTACAATATTACTTAGGTGAGTGGAAAAAATATATATATTCAAATCAAATCAGTCCATTGACATCAAGTAAATCAATGATGTGTTCATGTATAATATTAGAAACAACATACTCACTGCCATCCAGTTGGATCTGACTCATAGCAACCCCTCCTTGCTTTTCTGAGGTGGTATCACTACAGAAGTAGATCACCCAATCTTCCTTCCCAGGAGTGGCTGGTGGGTTTGAACATCCACCCTTCTGGGTAGCAGTCAAATACCTTAGGCACTATGCCACTAGAGTTCCTTAGAAACAACATATGCACTCAAAACACTCACTATGATACAACAATAATACCTTACTCAATTCAACAATTAAAGGGAAATGTAGCCCTTCCAAACAATGAAGTTGTGTTTAATGGAAAATATTTAACACTACTTCCATTTTTAAAATTGAATTTGAATTATTTAAAATTAAGTAGAATTAAAAATTTAGTATCTCAATCATACTAGCCGCATTTCAAAGACTTGGAGGTATAGAGTGACTAACATGGATCCATGCAGACTTGGATGGTTTAAAGTAGAAAAGGAAAATAGAGGGAAGGACAAGGTCTTGCTTTAAATGCTAAGATTATTTGTTCAAGCAAAATTCTTTATGATACTTATTTAGTTCAGACCTGGATAAAGTTTAAAATATATATTAATATTTGTATTTTCAGACAACCACAATGTTTTCTGTTTAATTGTGGACCTAACCAACAAGTTTAAAGTAATTGCCAAATTTAACAAAGGAAAAGAGGGAGAGAATATAAATAACACGAATAAGAAATGAAATGGGTGACATCACAACAGAACCAGCTGAAATAAAAAGGATAATATCAGGATACT
>NW_006921599.1:1661894-1665887 GCF_000298275.1 Orycteropus afer afer
CAAATATTTTTAGAACACTCATATAACTATAGAAGAAAAATAGTTTATAGTATTAGCAATGTTGAATACAGTCAGTTGTTCCACAATCACATTTTTAAATCTATGTGGAAAGAACTAGATTATAATATGTTATCAGACACCAATCCTCTTTAATGTCTACAATTGGCCTGACCTCTTTGGAGGCCTTTTTGCCTAGTCTGCCTGAGTCCGAAGCTCCACTGAACTTGTCCACCATGGGTGTCCCTGCTGATATTTAAAATACCAGGGGTGTAGCTTCCAGGATCACAGCAACATGAAAACTACCACAGTGCAACAAACTGACAGAGGGTTGGTGGTAATACCTTTTAGGACCTCAGTAAATAGCTGTTGAATGATTAAATAAATGAATTTACTTGCATTTGTAAGCTGACATTCTTAAGCATTTCTACATGTTGATAAGGTCAAGTTTTATATCAGAGTTTAAGTAAATATGAAAAGCAAACTGTCATCTTAAATTTATAATGGAGGTGGAGAAGAAACACTATGAAAATAAATTTCATGGTACACCAAGAAATCTGATATCAACAATTGCTTACCAAACTGTAACTGCAAGCCAATCAGATAAAGTTCTTAAACACTACTAGGTTAGACTAATTGCTACAAAAATCAAATCATCACTTGCTTTGTCAGTATTTTATAAATTAAAAAAAAAGGTGAGTAGGGATCAATGACTATTGTTTTTTGAGTTTCTCTCAAGTTGACTTTGACCCATGGAGACCCCATGTGCGTTGGAGTAGAACTTGCTCTATAGGGTTTTCTCTCTTTTTTATTTTTCATAGGGTTTTCAATGGCTGATGTTTCAGAAGTAGATCACCATCATCTCTTCTGAGGCATCTTTGGGTATACGGAAACCACCAACCTTTCAGTCAGCAGCTGGGTGTGTTAACCCTTTGTACCACCAAAGGACATCTTGAGATAATTAACAGCACCTATTTAAATTTGGTTTCTTTTAGAGTAACGAAGTATTACCTATTCTTTTACCCCCATTAAACTTACAGTTTCCAACCAATAGAAACAGTAAGAGTCAACATCAGTGAACCGAATCACGACTTCCATTTCCTTAGCACTTTAAAGTTTCAGTGTACCTTCAAAGATAGCATGGCATTAGACTCTCTGGGTATTTTATGAGGAGGGCAGGACAGATAAATACAGTTAGCCTTATTCATCTAAGGAAGAAATGATGGCACAGATGTCACATGAGCAGCCTAAGACAAGTAACTAGTTAGCAACCAACACCCACTTCTCCCTCCAAGCCTGGGGCTTTTTTCCACTAGACTCCATTCACTGCATGGTCTAATACTGACAGATTCTTTAACTCAGGCAGAGAAATGCTCATCTAAAGTAAAGAAAGTCGGAGAAAGAATGTGAACCTCGGGGGAAAATCAGAGTTTTTGAGTTGCTTAGAAACTGAGGGTGAAAACCAGGTCTCAGGAAGAGAAAATCCCAAATAACTCTGTAGCTGGCAGTACCTTGGAACTTTTAAGCATTTACCAAATATAGGAAGGGGAAGGAAAATATGACATGACCTAAATGGAACGGTTTCACTTAATGAATTTGGACAAGCCATATTTCCTCAAAGCATTCTATTAACCATGTTTTTTCCCTTCACTTCTGTAAGAATATCATATTATATAAGTGCCTAAAATTGGACATGTAGATAATTAAAGTCGAGGTTTAATATCCATTTGGCTTTACAAAGTTATGACATTTCCTATACAAACTCAGGGGCTTATTTCCTCCCTAATTCATTTGATAATTTGTATTGATGGTAATATGAGTTGTGCGTGTTAAGATTATTTGCTTAGCCTAGGGGTAATGTAAATTCTGAAATTTAAAAGCCACAACTCTAACTATCTGAATAATAACTGTCTATATTTACACATGGTCAACTCTATGCCCTTTATATTTTGTTGTCTCTATACCTTTGTCTAGGAACTCTGGTAGCATAGTGGCTAAAGCACTTGACTGCTAACCAGAAGGCTGGCGGTTCAAACCCACCAGCCACTCCTCGGAAGGAAGGTTGGGCAATCCTACTTCCGTAGTGATACTGCCTCGGAAACCCAAGGAGGGGTCGCTATGAGTCGGGGCCGACTCGACGGCACACAACAACAACAACATACCTTTGTCTAAAGATTTAAAAAAAAAAAAAAAAAAATCCAAAGAAGAGACCTCCAGCCAACAGTTTTATGAACACAATGTCTGCTACCAGCGCCCTACTAGTTTTTCCCCCTGCATACCACTGAATCCATCCTGTACACATAACATTTGAAAGTAGTTTTCTATTTTACATTTTCTTAATTCTAATTAAACAAATCTTAATCTTGACTTTAATGGCTGCAATTATGATACTTCATTATGTTAAATGTTAGTTGCAACATAAGAATAAATTGTATAAACAGTTTAGCTGCAATTGCATGGTGTCTAACTGTACATTACTCATTAACAAGATGTGGGTAGCAGCAATTATAACATTTCCTCCTAATGTCCCCATTTATTGAGTCACAGCAGCAAGCCCCCTTTTCACAACACACACTGATTGACGATAGCAGCTTTTTGTACTCATGAAGAACAGGCTCTATAACCCGCTGTGTGTCTCTAACTCAGATCGATGAGAGTACACATTAGCTCTTAGCCTCACAGGCCAGAGTTCTTGAAGGTCAAAATAGCCATCAGCATCACTGTAGGGTATAAAAATCATTTCACAAACTGTGAACAAAAACAACACAACTTGCTTTGCAGTTTGATTATTGTTTATAGATACAGCAAGCCAAGAATTAAAGCATAGCCTTGGGGCAGCATAATTATTTACAGCTGAAGACTCATATCATTATTAGCGTTCTCCTAATTGCTTGAAGTTATATCAATGTTAGTTGATTTAACACATTTTTTATAACATGCATGGAAATTGTTTTCTCTGCATATGGAGTGTCAGTTTAACTGTTAGAGGGTCTCTTTATTTTTCTTTTGCTTCAAATATTTTTGTTTTCTTTGAGGGAAGATTTTCTCTTAGCCATCAAGGGGGAGGAGAGTTGAAGCAAAACTCCAATTTATCTACTGCGTCTTCATGCTAGAAATACTACAATTGTTTTGTTTCATTTTCATTCAAAACTGAATCCATAAAGCCACCACAACGTTTTCAATTAGAAAATGAAACAAACTTTCCTCCAGGTGGTTTACGCTCATCTTTTTTCCTTGGATACCTAAGCTGAAATTTCATTCAATATTTAGAGCAGAGCCATATAGCTAAGAGAAGTTTTTTATAACTTTGAAGCCATGAAACTTTTTATGTACTCACTTCAAAACCTCAAAATCTTCAGCAGTTGGCCACTTTTTAAAAATATGCATGAGGATAATAAAGCTAAATGAGTAACTCTAATGTAGATTAAAGCTAACATTAATAGGAGAGGAAGAAAGAGAAACATTCAGGTGTCATGGTTGCAGGTGGAGTTTGGAGTTTCTAGGAGTTAAAATGAATTCATCTTTCTTCCTTGTGCTGTTTTACCTGGATCTGGTCATTCTTATTTTCTTTTGTAATACATTTTCAACCTATAGGTGGCGACACTTGTACTGTTTCCTTTTAAAGTATTACATGCTTGTGCCTGGGAACAAATGGACTGCTATCAGAAGAAGACAGTTTAACTTAGAGAGCATAGTAACAAAAGTTTTCATGACTATAAAGGATCCTAGCAACCAAGCAGTCCACTTCTATAGCATCCTTTAGATGACGGAATTAAGGCCCAAGATGCTAAGCTAAATGCCCAAGATCACACCAACAGTTAGGGATAGAGTAGGACAGCAAAGAAGAAAAAAAATCAAAAATAATAAGACAAATTATAAGTACACCTTAGGTACCTAATCTGAAATTTCATTCAGCATTTAGACAACAACCTTTGCAAAATATCATATAGAACCCTATATCCACAGAACAGAGTTTGAGTAGTCTCAATGTATTTT
>NW_006921599.1:1665987-1670364 GCF_000298275.1 Orycteropus afer afer
GATAAAAGAGCTAAGGTTTTTTACATGAAAAAATGTAAACGTTTATAAAAATGCTTCCCAAGGGGAAATATCAATTTAATGGCTGATGTATGTTTTTACAAAATTGATCAGCACTTGCAAATATGAAACTACTTGAGAATATCTGGGAAGATTGCTAATGGGGCTTATTGTTTAGAAGTATGTGAAAGCAAATCCTAAAGACTTTGATTCTGGGTCACAGAGGTTACCCAGAAATCTTATGAAATTTAAGCTGTGACTGTTAACCTGCTAAAAGTTACCACATTACTTAACACTTGTGATCTTATCTAAAAGACATATGGTAGAAATATTTGCAAAGATTTTTAAGGATAATTTTCTTTTATCAAAGGGAATATTATTTAACAGTTCTCTTTCCTTTGCAGGCCTTTAGCAAAACTCTGGCTGCTGACTGGAGGAAATAGAAAACTTTAAACTGGTATTTTAGATTAATTTAATTTAGATTTTCTTTCGACAAATTACAGTTCTATAGCTACCCTGAAGGATTGCTTCTGGAGTCTGAAGCTACCTCAGTCCCAGCTATTCCATGAACATGACCCTGAAAAATAATAAGATGGTAAGAGCAGGACTTCAAAACCAATTGATTCTGATTCAAATCCCTGCTGAGAATTTCCATTTCCACCCCAGATACACTGAAGTATGGGGATACTGCTAAAGTGTAGGTTCTGATTCAGTATATCTGGGGTGGGGATGCAAATTCTCAAACTGGTATGAATCGCTTTGAAGACTTGCTTTTGACTGCAATGACGGTTTTACTGTAGTAATTACCAAGGGATTGGAAATTACTTTTGTGTAATTGCCATCTTCCAA
Source organism: Orycteropus afer afer (assembly GCF_000298275.1). Lineage (NCBI taxonomy): Eukaryota > Metazoa > Chordata > Mammalia > Tubulidentata > Orycteropodidae > Orycteropus > Orycteropus afer. Next base: position 1,666,834 of record NW_006921599.1, read on the forward strand.
AAAAAAAAAAATCTCATTTTATAAAATATGGTCACTGGAGGCAGAACTTTTTTTTTTTTAATTTTACAGCCCATTGCATAGAATCCAACTCCTTAAGATCTGCAAGATAAATTTTCATTTTTTCTTTATTATTATTATTTTTTTTAATTTAGATGATTGTATGGTGTACCAGTCACTTGGACTAATTGTTTCCATGAATATTTAGTTCTCTACATTCTTCTTTGCTCTGGACAAGGAGAGGTGCATCTTTACATCTAGATGGGTGCTTGCAAGCTTTTAAGATCCCAGTTACTACTCACCAAGGTAGGATGTGGAACAATGTTTTGGGTTGTATGTTATGCCAGTTGAGCTTGATGTCCCCTGTGACTATGGTCTTGAGCCCACAGGTCCAACTACTTGCTCCCTCTGGGTAGCTGGCTGTGGCCAAGAAATGACTACAACTTTGTCCTTGTCAGCTCTACTATATACCTGGAAATTCTTACAGAACATACAAATACACTTGTAGAAACATTGTCTGCCAACCCTATACCTGGTCTTGGGCACACTCCCTCCTGCATAGACATACCTAATAGTTCAACCTGTCCACCCATCTGTCTACCCATATATCCATGTTTGTCTTCACTGAAAATGGAGTTCTGTATGTGCAAAAGGGTTCATCTTTGTTGTCTGTACTTCCCATGCACCTCTCTACGTCTTCCTCTTCCTCCATGCCACCGTGTTGATCACTCACATTTGGTACATTGCCCTCTCTTCACCCAAATCAATACTTGTCCCTATCTATTTAAGAGTGTTCCCTCCCCCGCTACCACCATGACCGCTGGTAACCAACAAAGAAAATTTCCATCCATATATAAACTTTTCCTTGACTTTTTACAATAATTAATAAATAAAATAAATAAATACATTTTTTGAAACTGTGTTGAAACAACTGTCATCAAAGAGTGATTTCAGTGAGTTATAGTCTATGTCTCATATTAAAATAAAAGACTGAGGTTTTCATCTGTTTATATTTCCCTCTCTCCTGTTCATGATGCTTCCTTTGGAAGGAGCGGGTGCCCCAGAGCAGAGGGGCGGGGGAGGAGTGAGTGTAGCAGGGTGGGAACAGTCTCAGTATCTCATAGGTTACAACATATGCGGGGTGGATAACATCTGCAGATAATGATAGGGCAGAGGTGAAGGGTAGAAAGGCCAAGCATGGAAGAGTGATGAAGCATGGGGAAACAAGGAAAGCTGTTGCAAAAGTTGTTTTGTTGTATATACCATTTCCCAGTGAATCATTCATTTGCAGCCTTACATTTCACCTATGAGCAGATGGCTGTGCTACTGTGCTTCTCCTTTTGCTTGTGAGGGGGGAAAAAAGGGACACTGATTGCAGTGGCACTGAATGTTGGAGCTGTTTGATATGTGATAACTAACACGTCTACTACTTTTAACAGTTTTTGCTTTTCTTTCCTAACTGGAGCTCAGTGGCACTGAAGTGAGAGAAAGCTAATACAGTAAATGTAATCTACTGTCACTGGGAGCCAGATTAGTCAATCCTTATAGCAAAAGTGAATTTCAGATAACAGCTCAAGCATGACCACTCTGATCACAGCCGAGTGTTTATGTATACAGAGGAACAATGAGGTGGCCAGCAATTACTGGAAATACATTCCTCAAGCTTTCAGGCGATACCAGGCTTAAAATTGTGGTCAGCTCATGTGGGAGAAGAGAGATCAACTTGGAATTCACTGCAACAATTGTAATTAAATTGCATATTTTGTCTCTATCTCTCACCATACTAAATGTACAGCTGTTTAAGCTACTGAGAATATCTGACAGAGCATGTGATTGGAATTCTCTCAGGTATGGTCTTTCCATTTCTATCCATGGCATCAATCCATGAAAAGAAAATAATGTCACAACAAAGTGTCCTGACCCATACGGTGACATTGCATAAAACCATACCAAAATGGCAAGAATGTTGCACAACTGGAAGAATGTAATCCATGTCACGGAATTTGACAAGTAGAAATTGTTGAGCTGGCCTATATTTTGTTATGCATGTTTTCACAAAAAAAAAAAAAAAAAAAAGCCACAAAACCCTTCAGAGATTACTTTAAACATTTGCAGACCTACAATTTACACAAGGAAAATGGGATTCTAAAACAAACATGAAAAAAATAATATTTAACTGAAAATTAAGTCACAAGAGATTCCTTTATCATTTACTAGCTTAAGAAAGTTTAATGATCATGCCCACACTGCTGTGGAAAACCCGGTATAATTTATTAATAAAAAGAATAGCTTTTCAGAGATTCTGACCTCAAGCTACCTGGTTCTATAATATCCTACTGGCAAAGCAACCTTGGGCAAGTTACTTAGCTTTGCTGCGACTCAGTTTCTTCCATGGGAAATGAGGAAAAGGATTCTATCCACTCCATGGTGATATTGTGAAGACCATATAAGATAATGTTTGTAAGGTACTTAGCAGAGCCTGGCCTTCAACACATGTCAGCCATTATGTCTATTAGCACTATAGTGCATTTTGCATGCATTAGCTCAATGAATTCTCAAGCATAGCACAAGTTACATTATGCATGCAACTGTGAACAAAGACTGGAAGAAAAAGACTGGAAGAAAAGTCACATTATTAAAAATATTCAAGGTTAAATGGTAAGATTGGAGTCCCTGAGTGGCACAAACCATTAAGCACTGAATACTAGCTGAAATGGTGGCAGTTTGAACCCACTAGAGGCTCCTTGGAAGACAAGCCTGAGGATCTGCTTCCAAAAGATCACAACCTTAGAAACCCCACGGAGAAGTTCTACTTCACATATGTGGTGGTCATGAGTCAAAATTGACTTAACAGCAACCAGCAACAGCAAAATGATGAGATGAGGACTTTTTCCTTTTTTTTTACATTACTAAATTGTTTGTATAAGGAAGAGTATGTATGCAATTATTATTGCTAAACAATATTTAGTGTATGGATTTTGTTCCCTGACAGAGACTAATTATAAAGAGAAGAAAGAAATGGCTTTAGAGATAATGTTGTTGTTGTTGTTATGTGCCGTCTAGTTGGACCTGACTCATAGAAACCCCTCCTTGGGTTTCCGAGGCAGTATCACTACGGGAGTAGATTGCCCAACCTTCCTTCCGAGGAGTGGCTAGTGGGTTTGAACCGCCAGCCTTCTGGTTAGCAGTCAAGTGCTTTAGGCACTATGCTACCAGAGCTCCCTTAGGGATAATAGTCTAAGGTAATAAACAAAGTAGGGAGTATACACTGACCACTTTCTCGATAAATAGATAGATAGGTAGATAGTTAGGTAAATAGGTAGATAGATAGATAGATAATACTAAACATCCCACCAATTTGAGACTTGCTTTGGCCAAAAAGCTACCTTTTCAGTTGTAAGTGTTTATTAGTAGATTTTTCATATTAGTCACTTACAGTTTTATTTGCAAATTTGTTCACTCTGACTGATCAACACCTACCTGAGTTTAAAAGTACAGGAGCTCTGGTAGCATAGTGCCTAAGGCACTTGACTG
>NW_006921599.1:1670464-1677383 GCF_000298275.1 Orycteropus afer afer
AAAAAAAAAAAAAAAATACTGTCATTTTAATAACTTGCTCTTAAAGATTGAATCGTGTCCTCCAAAATGCTGAAATACTGGCCCCTATGGAAGGAAGGTTGGGCAATCCTACTTCCGTAGTGATACTGCCTCGGAAACCCAAGGAGGGGTCGCTATGAGTCGGGGCCGACTTGAGGGCAAATAACAACAACAACAGCAACAGGTTGATAACACTTTTGATCAAGAAATGAAAGAGGAATTTGTAAGAGATCCTTGGGAATTGAAAGATGATAGACTTGTAAATTCCTAGTGACTCATAAGGATCCTACAGGACAGAGTAGAACTTCCAAGGCTCTAATCTTTACAGAAGCAGATTGCCACATTTTTCTCTAGTGGAGTAGCTGGTAGATTCAAACTCCTGACCTCTTGGTTAGCAGCCAAGCACTTAACCTCTGCACTATCAGACTTGTGAAAATGTGAGGAATTTTAGACAGTCCATAAGTTTGTGTAAGTGGCATGGTATCTGTTTGAGTGCACCACCACCACCTATACATGTACCTTTTACCAATACCAAAACCAAACTGCCATGGAGTGGATTTCGACTCACAGAAACCCCCACTGGGTTTCCAAGATGGTAAATCTTTATGAAAGTAGGTTGCTCCATCTTCCTTCCATGGAGTGTCTGGTGGGTTTGAAATGCCAATCTTCTGGTTGTGAGTCAAACGCCTTAGGCACTGCATCACCAGAGCTCCTCCTCTTACCAATAGAAAAGTAAAAATAAATACTTCTGCTCTCACATGCAACATAGAGGATCACTAAAAAGAGAAAAACTCTCCATGAGATGAACTGACACAGTAGCTGTAACAATGGATTCAAATATAACAATTGTGACAATGAAATACGACCAGGCTATCTTTCATTCTGTCATGCAATAAGGTCTCCATGAGTTGGAGCCGAATCAATGGCAAATAGCAACTCTTGTGTGCTCTTCTTCAACTTTTATCCTCCTTCCAATTACCAGCACTTTTTGGTATTACTCACACTGCCGTCGAGTCAGGTCTGACTCAACGATCCCTCCTTGGGTTTCTGAGGCGGTGTTACTACGGAAGTAAACTGCTCAATCTTCCTTCCGAGGAAGAAGTTAGGTGGTGAGTCCGCTGGTGAGTTTGGCACTATACATTTTATGTTCCTAAAAGTATTTACCTAGAGAGGTCTGGGCATCTTGTCTACCAGGGAAGATTGTGAGGGATTAGAAATACAGTCAGTGACAGGGTCCTATCTGACCATATTCAGATGTTACAGAAGCTCTGCATGTGGATCATAGTGGAACCTAATAGGACAAGTTTTAATTTCTCTTCTGCCATCTAAAACCTACTATTAATGGGTTTTTGTTTTGTTTTGTTTTTCAATTAGCATAAAACTCAATCATGGCTTTTTTTTTTTTTTTTTTTAATTATTTGGGCACCTTGCTTCACTTTAAAGCTTTCTGAATTTCTAATGGCTGATATTTAAAAACTAGCTTCCACATTTGATGAAAAGGAAAATAATTTGAAAGGAGATATTAAGAGTTCTCATTATTGGAAATAGCCACAACTAATGCTCCCCAAAATAGTTACAACTTCTTGTTAAGAATGATATAATAATGGAAATAAAATAATGCCTAGTTTGAAGTGTGGCCCAAAGGAGGGCCTGTTTAATCCTAAGAGCAAAATATTAAGGTTAGTTCTCTTGGCTATCATGTTGTTCTACTTAGACATTTCCTGTCAGTACATTTGCTTCTCAAAAGTTTCCTTTTTCCCTCACTGATATACATAGAAATTTAGCTGTCTGTGGTAATAAATATCATCCTTGTCATCCGTAGCTATCAATAGTCAGAGAGATTTCTGTTTTTATCTCATGTGGTTGTGATGAGCTTTCACATTTAGCTTCAAGCACTCTTCTCTTTTTAGCTAGATTCAAATGCTGTAAGACAATAATAGCCATTAACTATTACTTTAACAATATCTGAGACACAGTGATTAGCCCTCTAGCTTACTAGTAATCAAAAAATTGCAACATGCATGACAGTGCTTTTCATCTTCATTCTATATCCCATCACTGCTCAGCTGCACGAAACTTCCATAAAACATATCACCAGAGATTTATTTTTCCAGGCATAAAGTCTCAGCATTTGGGGATTCACCTTTCTCTTGACAGCCGTGTGGCTGCCGCATCCTACTATACATTTTTTTTGTTGTTGTTGTTAATTTTCAGCCCTTCTGTATTGATCTCTTTTTTCCTTCAGTCTTTACTTTGTAGCTAATGTTTGTCCTTTAAGGATCAGCTAAAGGGCCACCTCCTATCATCTATGAGTGTCTCTTCTCTGAGACCAGTTAAAACACCACCTCTCATCTATGGGTCTGCTTACAATCCTGAACATCACCTCTGTGACAGATGGAGCCATTACTGACTTTGTAACGTATACTTCTCTGCAGAATTTAAGGAGGAAGGACCTGTTTCCTTCATTCTCATATCTCTAGCACAGTAACTGCTTCTCAATGTGTTTGCTAATTTTCATTAAATCTCTGAATGAATGAATGAATGAAATCTGCCACCCCCTTGTCTTGGAAACCTCAGTAGGCTAACTAGTTCTCAGATGTGCTAAAAAATTACTGTGGAAGTAGCTTTGAGAGAAATACAGTGAGAATAATGTAGGAGCAGGGAGAATATGCTGTTGTGTGTGCCAAATAGGGAAATTTACACTAAACTTGTAATTTGGGGTAGAAAGAGAATTCTCATATGAGTGATAAGGAACACACTCATGTAATATCCTCACAGTCCTTTGTCCATTCCTGATATTTTTATTATATGTAAACATTTTATCATGTCCCCCTCCTCAATTTCTCTCCCAAGTTGCCCCTTACACCTGACACATTCCACACACCTCACTTAGTCAAGGTTTCTTGATTCCATCATTCAACCCACTTCTGAAACCCTATTTCCTCTATTAACCTTCTGACTAATTGGAAAAGAGGTAGCAATTTCCCCTTGAAAGGCAGTTCCCACAACTCTCTTGACACATGACTCCCTACCAAGGGTCCTGACTCTTCTGGCATCATGTCACTGAATGTACATTGCTCCGAAGATTTTTGCTTTATATGGAGCTTTCTGTCTTCAGAGATAAGTTTAGAGAGTATGGAGAATTTTGAAAAGGACTTTGAATTTTTTCCTGGACAAACAGGAAGGAAAATTAGATTAAAAAAAATTCAAAATGTAAATTTCTTCTTTGACTTTAGCTGAATTAGAGTCAATAACTCAATAATATCAATAGTTTTTAAGATGAAATACTTTTGATTTTATCATCTGATAATCCTGTTGATGAAGCAGAATGATGCTCATCTTAGTAGCATCAATTAGTTTATAAAGAATGGAGATGTCTAAGACAATAGACCATCCATCTATCAGTTAGGTACACTGTGTTGACTTGCTTGTTGCTATGATGTGAAAGCTATGGCACTGATATTTCAAATACTAGTAGGGTAATCTATGGTGGACAGATTTCTGCAGAGTTCCAGACTAACTATGAAGATCCTAGACAAACTAGAAAGAAAGGCTTGGTGGTCTACTTCTGAAAATTATCTAGTAAAAACATTATGACTCATATTAGAACGTTTTCTGATATAGTGTTGGAAGGTGAGCCCCCTGAGTTATAAGATACTCAAAATATACAGTGCCTGTAACAATGGACTCAAGCATACAATGATCATGAAGATATTGCAGGACTACGCAATGTTTTGTTTTGCTGTATATAAGGTCTCCATGAGTTGGTGCTGACTCGATGGCAACTAGCAACAACAATAGCATTACCCTTACACTAATAATGTCATGTCTCATTCTTTCCCAGAAAGCACATTTCTCATATTCTACAAATGAGGAGACTATCACAGACCAAAAACTTACACTTGATCTAATGACAAGTCCCGGATTGAAAGCCCATACCCCTCAAGCTTTCAGCTTTTCAACTTGGACACGTTGCTTCACCTCAAAGAGCTATGTTGGAGTTAAATGCATTCAAAATAATTTGTATAGGTCATATAATAGCCCCTTTCTATTCTTTGATTCCTGAAGTTGGAATCACACAACATCAATACAGCCATCAAGATTCAAATGTTGTAGGGCATTTTGTCTGTTAAGATACAATTGGATCCATAAAAAGACTGACATGGTTTATTTCAATGTCTTTTCAACACCTTTCCTGAGGACACACCTTTTTTTTTTTTTTTTTTAACAAGATGCCATTATTCTGTACAACTACAAATGCAAACTGCTGACATGCATTGATATGCTGTAGGAATGCTGCTTTGATCCTTTGCAAAGTGTTACAGTAACAAGAAAGCAAAAGAAAAAATGAATGGAAGAAAGCCCTGAGGAGCAGTATTTTATAAATCAGAATTTCCATGTAATTTATAGATGAATTCACTGGCTACCATGTTAGAATATGAATACATAGCAATAGAATTACCATAACTTACAATTATTTCTATCTAAAATGTAATACACAAATCATTCATCTAACTGTTACATATTGATATCTCCTACTCCATTTGGACCCATTGGAGCATACATTCCATTTACTTATTTATTCTTTAATCATGCATCACATGCCATTTTCACCGAGTCTCTCAAGATATTGAGTGAGTACAATAAAGTATTTTGTTGTTGTTGTTGTTGTTGTTATATGCCGTCAAGTCAGACCCAACTCATAGCAACCCCTCCTTGGGTTTCTGAGGTGGTTTCACTACGGAAGTAGATTGCCCAACCTTCCTTCCAACCAATAAAGTATATTAGTACACAAAAAGCAAGTTCTACAATTTCCAAAAGAACCTCAGGGCCAAACAAGAAGTAGCTGTAGTCATTTGACATTATCTGATTCTAAAAATAAAATGTCCCATCTTTCATTAAATGGCTGGATTTAGTGGGTTCTCTGTTGTTTTGTACCAGCAATGCTCACTTTTTATATTGCTGTTTTAGAAAATTATGAAATTGGTAATAGTATAAATGGAAATCTTAGTGAATTCATTTAACCTATGCTAAGGTTTACTTGGGAGCTCTGGTAGCATAGTGCCTAAGGCACTTGACTGCTAACCAGAAGGCTGGCGGTTCAAACCCACCAGCCACTCCTCGGAAGGAAGGTTGGGCAATCCTACTTCCGTAGTGATACTGCCTCGGAAACCCAAGAAGGGGTCGCTATGAGTCGGGGCCAACTCGACGGCAAATAACAACAACAAAGTTTACTTGGGACAGTGGTGGTTCAGTGGTAGAATACTCTTCTTCCATGTAGGACACCCACGTTCAACTTTCTTCCGGTACATCTCATGCACAGCCACCACCTACCAGTCAGTGGAGGTTGGCATGATGCTATGATGTTGAACCAGGTTAGGTAGAGCTTCTAAACTAAGATGGACTAGGAAGAAAAACCAGGTGATATACTTCTGAAAATTGGCCTCTTAAAATCCTACGTGTGGTGGTTATGCTTTTGTGTCAACTTGGCTGGGCCTGATTGAGTGGCTGGACAGCTGGTGGTAGTTATTACCCATGATGAGACTGGCAATCAGCTCCATGGTGGAATCTGCCATAAACAGCTGAGTAGCTGCTTTGGGTATGTGGTCTGCTTCCTGTATATAAGAAGCAGCTTTGGGAATGGTCTCTAGCTTATGGCATACTTGAGCCCTGCATGTAGCTGTGTCATTATTCAGCAGCCTGACATACTCTGCCAACCTTGGGATTTACAGTGGACTTAAATTAATGGCCTGCCTTGTGATTTGGTAATATCAGGACGGTGCCTTTTTACTTGTCAACCTTGGGGCTTCTCAACCTCAGCAGCCAGCAGCTGTCTGAGTGTAGAAATGCCTCTAGCTCCAGTGGACCAGGAGCAGGAGGCAAAACTGGACTCCAAGGTTGAGTCCCTAGAGCCTGGCACTTTGAACTTGGACATCTAGCCTCCTGAACTGTAAGAGAATAAGCTCCTGTTTGTTCAAGCCATCCCATTTGTGGTATATTCTTATCAGAGTGGCACTAACCAGAACACTACAGATAATCCAATCTATAAGCAATCATATAGATGGCACAGGACAAGCAGAATTTCATTACATCTTACGTTGGGTTGCCATGAATAAGAAGACAAGTTGACAGCAATTAACAGTGATAATAATATTGCTTAACTATACACACTAATGGGAGCTCTGTGGTGTAGTGCCTAAGGCATTTGACTGCTAACCAGAAGGCTGGTGGTTCAAATCCACCAGCCACTCCTCGGAGGGAAGGTTGGGAAATCTACTTCTATAGTGATATGGCCTTGGAAACCCAAGGAGGGGTCACTATGAGTTGACATTGACGATGGCAGTGAGTTATACACACTAATAGTTACTGTTATTTTGTCATTTTAGGTAGGCCATGATTCTCAGTATTATTTAATTATCTTCCATGTTGTGATTTGATGTAAGAGAAGTTTCCTTAAAGTTGTGGTCTGAACCCAATATATGTGAATGCTCTGGCAAAACTCTCTCTCAACCCTGCATCCAACTTGTCATCATCTAACCTCTAGCTAAAGGAACATAAGCCAGAAGCCTGCTGCCTAACCTGCAAATTTTGGTATTCACCAGCTCCTGCAGCCCTGTGAGCCATCTGCTTGCCATCTGACTTGCCAAATTTGGGTTTGTCAGCTCCTGCAACCACATGAGTCAGGAGAAGCCTTCAGCCTGATGCATGACCCACAGATTTGGGACTTGCCAACTTCCACAACTGAGATAAGCCAATTTCTTGAAATAAATTTATATATATAAACCTATGTATATATATGGGAGCTCTGGTAGCATAGTAGCTAAAGCACTTGACTGCTAACCAGAAGGCTGGCGGTTCAAACCCACCAGCCACTCCTCGGAAGGAAGGTTGGGCAATCCTA
>NW_006921599.1:1677558-1688095 GCF_000298275.1 Orycteropus afer afer
ACTTCCTGGTTTTTGCTTCTCTAAAGAATCTAGTCTAAGACATCTGGTAGCAAGAGTGGTTATAAAGGAACAAAACTGTAAGGATCAGTTTTCTAAATTGGTTCTAAAGTCTGGCTTGTCTTAAAGGAAATGATGACTCTGCCTCCATTACTAAGAGGGCAGTGATAATTCATGGAATCCATGGCATGAGGTGGCAATAGAAATATGCAAAATAGCAGCACCATTGGATCAAATATTTGTGAGAGACAAGGTTCTGGGTAATTACATATTTCCCACTTTTCCACAATATTGCCATAAAGAGAAGTATAAGAAAGATGGTTGGGTGGTCCTACTTTCATTAGACAAAGTGGTGAAATAAAGGGATAAAGTCAAAGGTTCAGAGTCACTGCTCAAGCACTGCATCCAAGACCTGAAAGTTGCCACTTGTGCCCTGAAAGAAAGCTGTATTTTTTTTGTAATTACAGAGCTTACATTACCTAAAACCAAACCCAGAGTCTTATTTATTGTAAGAGTGGTGGATTTACAACATCAGTTGAATTCTCAGCCTCAAATCGTGTCTGAAGTTAAAGTGAAGGCATTGGTTGGGAAGAAATGGGATCCTGAAACTTAGAATGGGGACATATAGATTGATAATCAGGAAGCTGGGGACATTGAGCCCTCCATTGAATAACTCCTATCAAGAGAAACAGCCCTCTTATTCTTACCTGAAGAGATTACCCCATCTTTGTATGCTAAACCACCTCTCCAGTAAAACAGTTATCACTTCCATCTCCAACTAATGAGATTAATCCAACTGTGCCTTAGAATCTTTGTCTGAGAAATTGCCTGGGGCAAGAGATTGCCCAGGACCTACCCCCACCACCCCTTTTTGCTTCTAGACTTATAACTACACTTAAGTCCCAGCAAGCCCCTACAGTGAAGTACAAAGTATGACCCAGGAGGATGTACACTACACTCCAAAAGAACTGTTTGATTTTTCTAATAGGTACAAACAGAAACCTGGGGAAAATGTGTGGGAATGGCTATTAAGGGCATGGGATAATGGTTCAAGTAACGTAAACTTGGATCAGCCTACTATGGGCCCACTAAGCACAGGTAGCATAGTGCCTAAGGCACTTGACTGCTAACCAGAAGGCTGGAGGTTCAAACCCACCAGCCACTCCTCAGAAGGAAGGTTGGGCAATCTACTTCCGTAGTGATACTGCCTCAGAAACCCAAGGAGGGGTCGCTGTGAGTCAGGTCTGACTCGATGCACATAACAGCAACAACAACAAGCACAGTGGGCTTATTCAATGTTGCACCTCAAAAGGTTAGAAAAGAATCTAGTAGATTATTTGTTTGCTCCACAGAAGCATGGATTAAGTGGGGGCCTACACTAAAGCAATTTAAAAGTATCCAAAGGCTTAAGGAAATTGGCATGTTAGAGTGAGTTTATCAGATTGGACCCACAGAATCACCCATGGAGTGTCCAATGGTCAGACACTTTCCCACAAGAAACTCCAAAACTCACTGCCATCTAGTCAGTCCTGACTCATAGTGACCCCCTTTGGATTTCCAAGGTAGTAAATCTTTATGTAAGTAGATTGCCCAGTCTTCCTTCTGTGGAGTGCCTGGTGGGTTTGAACTACCAACCTTCTGGTTAGCAGTCAAATGCCTTAGGCACTATGCCACCAGAGCTCCTTTTACCACAACAGTGAGCAACAGATATGTAGATGGAAGCCCAGCATTCTTGAAAACTGTTTTGCTTGCTATTTTATCTCAGATTTGACAGTGGGAACTGCCCTAACAGAATTAAGACAACTAACTAAAATGGAGTTGATTTGACCCACTGGTGGTAAGGGCCAAGGGGTTGCACTTCATCCACAAGGCAAGGTAAATGTGGCTACTGTAATTCTCAGCAGAATAAAAGCAGTTATCAAAATATTCTGACTTGTATGGACTTATGGTATTGGCTATTTAGTCATGGTGTCCCTAGGAGTAAAACAAATGAGAAATCTACTAAAGATTTGTTTGGTTTGTACAAGTAAAAGAATTCTAGTTCAAGTGAATGACAGTCTAACTGGAGTCACCAGAATAGAGACTCCAAGCCCCTCAACCAATTCCCTAACTTGAACCAGTTACAGACCCATAGCCCTTTAAATGAAGGGGAGTCAGGTTACCCTGAGAAAGGACTCCACTACATTGCCAACCATTTATACTGTTAATCTCTAGCCTTCCCTGAAGAGATTGTGGCCTTTTACAAGAGTGATAGTTTGTTGAGGAAAAGAAAATAATTAGACTTTTTGGGGCTTATTGAACACTAGTTCTGAACTGACACTAATTCTAGAAGATTCAAAATATCACAGTACCCCACTATGGAGATCAGAGTATTAATGGAGTCTTAGCTCAGGTCTATCTCACATTGGATTTTGAACACATCCTGTAGTGATTTCCCCAGTTACAGAATGCATGATTGGAGTAGACTTACTCAGCAACTGGCAAAACCCCCACACAGAATCTCTGACATGTGAGGTAAGGGCTACTGTGGTAGGAATAGCCAAATGGAAGGCATTAGAAATGCCCCTACCTAGGAAAATAGTAAACCAAAAGCAATACTGCATTCCTGGAGGCATTGCAGAAATTATTGCCACCATCCAAGACTTGAAGGATGCAGGAGTGGTGATGCCCACCATATCCCTTTTTAACTCGCTCTAGTGACATAGTACCTAAGGCATTTGACTGCTAACCAGAAGTCTGGTGGTTCAAACTCACCAGCCATTCCTTGGAAGGAAGACTGGGCAATCTACGTCCATAGAGATACTGCCTTGGAAACCCAAGGAAGGTTATGAGTCGGAACTGACTCGACGGCAATGAGTTTGGTTTGGTTTTTTATTTGCTCTGGTGGCACAGTGCCTAAGGTATCTGACTGCTATACAGGAGGTTGGAAGTTCAAACCCACTAGCTACTCCATGGAAGGAAGATGAGGCAATCTATTTCTGTAAAGATTTACCACCTTAGAAAACCAATGGGGGTCACTATGAATTGGAATTGACTTCATGCCAGTGAGTTTGGTTTGGTTTGGGATTATTTTGCCTGTGCATAAATAAATAAATAAATAAAAACCAAAAATGATGATGATTATCAAAAATTTAACTAGGTGGTGACTCCGATTGCAGCTGCTATTCCAGATGTGATTTATTACTTGAGCAAATTAATACATCCCTGGTACCTAGTATACAGCTATTGATCGGGCTAAGGCCTTTTTCTCCATACTTATTTTGAAGGACCAGCAGAGAAGTTTTCCTTCAGTTGGCAAGGCTTAGCAATACACTTTCACTGTCATACCTCAGTAACATATAAACTCTCCAGTGCTATGTCATAACTTACTTAGTCCACAGGAAACTTGATCAACTTTCCCTTCCACAGGTTATCATACTGGTCCATTACATTGATGAAATTATACTGATTGGACTTAGTAAGGAAGAAATAGGATGGAGAATATGCCTGGGCTCAGCAACATGGACTTCCACTCACCAAGGCCAACTTGGCTATAGCCACAGCTGAGTGCCCAGTCCGCCGGCAGCAGAAACAAACACCGAGTCTCCAATATGGCACCATTCCTAGGAGCGATCAGTCAGAAACCTGATGGCAGATTGATTATACCAGACTGATTATTCCATTATGGAAAGGGCAGCTTTTTGTTCTTACCGGATAGACACTCTATATACAGGTTTGCCTTGCCTGGATCCAATGTTTCTGCCCAAACCACCAACTGTAGACTCACAGAATGCCTTATACTCTGTCATGGTATCCCACACAGCATTACCTCAGATCAAGGGACTAATTTCTCAACAAATGAAATGCAGAAATTGGCCTGTGCTCATTAAATTCACTGATCTTAACCATATTCCCCATCATCCTGAAGTAGCTGGCTTGATAGAAAGATGGCATGGCCTGCTACAGACACAACTATGGTGCCAGATAGGTGGCAATACTTTGTAGAGTTGAGGCAATGTTGTCCAGGAGGGTATATAGGCTCTAAACCAGCATCCAATATATGGTTCTGTTTATGCCATAGCCAGGATTCATGGGTCCAGGAATCAAGTGATGGAAACGAGAGTAGCCCATTCACAACAAAAATTTTTTCAGGATGTTTACACTCTTATATTTACCAAAAAATTGTCCAGAATGGATCAAAAAGAACAGTTAAGAATGTAGGTGCTAGTCACAGAAGGTAGCTAGAAAAATATGCCTTAGGGAGCCTATTACAACATTGTTTTAAAAGCTGAACCTAACACAAGTAACTCTGGTGGCATAGTGTCTAAGGTATTTGACTGCTAACCAGAAAGCTGGCAGTTCAAACCAACTAGCCACTCCTCAGAAGGAAGACTGGATCTGTTTCTGTAGATACTGCCTCAGAAACCCAAGAAGTGGTCAACTTTTGACTCAGGACCTACTCGATGGCAGTGAGTTTGGTTTTTTTCAGTAACACAAGTAACTAGCTTAGTTTTCCATTGGTGAAGCTTCCCCATCCCATCCACCAATAAGACATGGCTGACTTGCCTTAAAAGCCCTCGTCTGAAGGATCCCATGTATACACAAACCAGGACAGCAGTATTTGGCCTAACTAGAAATATATTCCATATGGTCTCACTCCAAGACAATGCCTCCTTTCATTGCATGTGAAATGGTTTCACCCCTTCAAAATATGGCCACTTCCCTCAATCCATTCACAAAAATTTTGTTTACTTTCCCCACAACCCTATGGTCTACAGATCTAGACGTCTTAGTACTAAAGGGAAGAATTCTTCCACCTGGAAATACAACACTGATTCCATTGAACTGGAAGTTAAGAATGC
Organism: Orycteropus afer afer; assembly: GCF_000298275.1. Lineage (NCBI taxonomy): Eukaryota > Metazoa > Chordata > Mammalia > Tubulidentata > Orycteropodidae > Orycteropus > Orycteropus afer. The sequence goes on from NW_006921599.1 coordinate 1,682,397, forward strand.
CACCAAGCCACTTTGGACTTCTCATGCTTCTGGATTAACAGGCAAAGAAGGGAGTTGCCAAATTGACTAATGCAATTGATCCTGATTACTAAGGGAAATAGTATTGATATTACATAATAGAGGTAAGGAACAATATGTTTGGAATATGAACAATTTCCTAGGGTATCTCTTAGCACTACCATGCCCTGTTATTAAAGTAAATGGAAAACTGTTGTTGTGTTATGTGCCGTCGAGTTGGACCCAACTCATAGTGACCCTTCCTTGGGTTTATGAGGCAGTATCACTATGGAAGTAGATTGCCCAACCTTCCTTCCAAGGAGTGGCTGGTGGGTTTGAACTGCCAGCCTTCTGGTTAGCAGTCAAGTGCCTTAGACACTATGCTACCAGAGCTCCTAATTCTGTCATGACTACTAATGGCCCAGACCCTTCAGGAATGCCAATTTTGGTCACCCTACCAGACAAAGATCTATGACCAGCTGAGGACATATTTGCTGAGGCCAGAGGTAATACAGAATGGGGAATAGAATAAGATAATTCCAGATACCAATTAGGACTATGTGACTAGTTACAAACATAAGGACTGTAATTGTTATGAGTACTTTTTTCCTTGTTTTATCATAAATGTGTGTGTGTGTGTAGTTAATATTTTTATTTGCTTACCTCCTTTATCTCATTACTATAAAATATAAGATGTGAACTAGGTTGGTGTGTTTTCATTTGTATGCATGTTAGTTGTATCATGCTAGGCACAAGCGTAACTTTATAATGTCTTTATTTAGAGATTATGGGTGGCTTAAAGAAATGTGCCAAGTTGAGAATGAGTAAACTGTGATGGTTAATGTTATGTGTCAACTTGTCTAGGCCATGATTCTCAGTATTATGTAATTATTCTCCATTTTATTATCTGATGTAAGGGCATTTCTTTGGAAGTGTGGCCTGCATCCAATATATATGGATGTTCTGGGAAAGCTTCTTCTCTCTCTTGATTCTGCATCTGACTTGTCATCCTCTGACCTCCAATTTTTGGGATGGGGGCTAGCAGCCTGCTGCCTGACTTGGTACTTTTAGGTTTGTCTGCCTCTGCAACCACATGAGTTAGAAGAAGCCTCCACCCTCCAGCCTGACCCGGATTTGGGACTTGCCAACCTCCAAAACTGCATGAACCATTTTCTTGAAATAAATCTCTTTCTATATATACTTACATATATATACTTCACTGGTTTTGCCCCTCTAGATAACATTACCTAGGATGCATGCCACCATTTTTGCTCCTCTTTCACTTTTTTGAAAAGCATATTATGGAGAGTTTCAGCAAAATGGTGGAACAGGCAGACAAGCTACAAAGACCCTCTGCAACAAAGCAATGAAAAACTGATACAGAAGATGATCCTAGAACCCTGAGCTTTAAAGAGAAGGATTGTTGTTGTTGTTGTTGTTGTTGTTGTTGTTGTTATGTGCCGTCGAGGCAGCCCCGACTCATAGCGACCCCTCCTTGGGTTTCTGAGGCAGTATCACTATGGAAGTAGGATTGCCCAACCTTTCTTCCGAGGAGTGGCTGGTGGGTTTGAACCACCAGCCGTCTGGTTAGCAGGCAAGTGTCTTAACCACTATGCTACCAGAGCTCCCAAGAGAAGGATAAGGAAATGAATTAAATACCAACGAGTAGAAGAGCCTGAAGCGAGTAGAGAAATAAATGGAGCTGCAGATTGATGGCTGTCCTGAAAGCACAGTCATTTTGAATATTTGCAAAAGCTTCCCAGTAGCAACCTGAGAATCAGCTCTGCTCACCAAAGACTACATAGGCAAGGATTGTAATAGTTCTGGACAACCAGAAAGTAGAACAGTGAAGAAGAAGACAAACAGACAAACAGACCTGTAGACTGCCAGCTATCCTGAGGTTGCAACCATTTTGAATATTTGCAAGTGTCATGACCATTTGAATATATGCAAGTGGACAGCCTCCTAAGAATAGGCTCTGCTTGCTGAGGACAGCATAGGCAACCGAACTGGAGGCTTAAACTAGAAAGGTGTGATACTCCCCTTGTTACTATTATATCCTACACCCTTTCAGTGAACAGAGGTCTGACCATCCCCTATGTCTACTGTGTCCACCCACCTTCTTGACCAGCAGGAATTCCATCCTGATCTGTGCCCTGACAGAGCCTGGGTGCTGTGCCCTGTCTCCCACAGTTTTGTTTTTATTTGTTTTAAAATAATTCTTTTTATCTTCCTCATGTGCACTTATTTATTTATTCATTCATTTATTCTCTTTATTTTCCCTGGTTCTTTTTTTTTTCCTGTTCCCTTTTCCTGGTTCCCTTGTTTTTTGTTATCTTTTGGTCTTCCCATTCCTTGTTTTCCCTTTTGGAGTTTTCCCATTTTTTCTTTACTGTTCTTCTACTCTTGATTTTTTTTCTCATTCCCCTCTCACCAGATATTGTGTTGGTTTTTTTTTTTTTTTTTCTCTTTCTTGTTATCTTTCTTTTGTCACTTTTGAATATATTAAAAATAATTTCTACTCACTTATTGCCTTTTTTTTTCAATTTTCCCCATTTGTCTTTGTGGTTTGAGCTTTTTATTCTCTTGCTTTTATTTTATTTTATTTTTTTGGTGATTTCTAATATTATTTATTGATTTATTTGTCTTGCTGAGTAGGAGATGGCATCCATTCCTATACAAGCCAACCATACCTGAACAACCTGCAGCCCCACCTGCTGAGTAAGAGCCACCACTTGCTTTTTCACCAACTAACGAATGATAGATGGCAGCCAATACCAGCTCAACTCACCCTCAACTGCTCTTTAAAAACAGCTAACAGATCTCTGAACATGCACTCTCATTCTCTATCAATCACACCCATCAAAAGACAAGGGGTGATTGGCTAAGTGCTAACAACTAGGGAATAGAGGAGCACAGAACCCAGCTCACACAGATATATGAAAACAAAATAAAGGGGGGAAAATCTTGGGCAAATAACACCAACATATTGTTGTTGTTGTTGTTATGTGCCGTCGAGTCGGCCCCGACTCATAGCGACCCCTCCTTGGGTTTCCGAGGCAGTATCACTACGGAAGTAGGATTGCCCAACCTTCCTTCCGAGGAGTGGCTGGTGGGTTTGAACCGCCAGCCTTCTGGTGAGCAGTCAAGTGCTTTAGCCACTATGCTACCAGAGCTCCCAACACCAACATACAACTATAAATTAAACATAAATACAACAAGATCACAATATCTCAGAGAAAACTGACCATTCCAGTCCAAACAAAGAAGCAAGATAAAGTAGTACAAACAAGGGACCAGAATGCAAACCCAGAAAACATTCCTAAGGAAGAAGAAGCATTGGAACTCCCTGAAAAGGATTCCAAAAAGAATTATACTTGGGTACCCTCAGTGAATTAAGAGAAAGATCAAATAAAACATTGAAAAAAATAAGGAAAACACACAAAAACTCTAGAACAATTTAGTAAAACAATCCAAGAAGAAACTGACAAAATAAACAAAAAAATTAGAAATGACACAAACACAACAAGTAGAAAACCAGAATCTTAATACTAAGATTTCAGGAATAAAAAAAAAAAAAAAAAAATTAGAAACCAAAATTAAAACAACAAATAAAATCCAGAATATTAAGATTTCAGAAATAGCTAACACATTGAATAAGCAAAGGAATAGAATCAAATCAAAGGAAGACTAAATTAATGAGACTGAAGACAAATATCTCAATACTACTTTGCTAAGGGCTCAATCAGGAAAAAAAAAAAAAGATCAAAACAAAATGAAGAAAGTCTAAGATTCATGTGGGATAACATCAAGAAGAATAACCTACATGTAATAAGAATTCCAGTACAGGAAAAGACAGCTAAAACCACAGAGAAAATTGTCGAAGATTTGTTGGAAGTGATTTTCCCTAATATGATGAAAGACAAGAATATATCCATTCAAGGAGTTCAACAAAAACCCAAAACAGGATAGACTCCAAAAGAAAATCACCAAGACATATCATAATCAATTCACCAAAACCAAAGACAAAGAAAGAATCCTGAAAGCATCATGGTGAAAAAAAAGAAAAGTTACCTACAAAGGGTAAATGAAAAGGAAATAAGGAAATCAACACCATTTATAATAGCTACCAAAAAGAAAAGATACTTGGAATAAATTTTAGCAGAAACACAAAACACCTATACAAAGAAAACTGCAAAACATTGCTCAAGAAACTATAAGAGATCTACATAAATGGAAGAACATACCATGCTCATGGACAGGAAGATTAAATATTGTGAAAATGTCAATACTACCTAAAGCCATCTGTACATTCAATGCAATCCCCATTCAGATTCCATCAACATTCTTCAAAGACATGGAAAAACCCATCATTAATTTTATATGGGAAAGAAATAGACCTCAGATAAGCAAAGCACTACTGAAGAAGAAGAACTAAGTAGGAGGTTTTACACTCCCAGACTGCAAAACCTACTATACAGCTGCAGTAGTCAAAACAGCCTGATATTGATACAATGACAGACACATAGATCAATGGAACATAATTGAAAACCCAGAAATAGATCCACCCACCTTTCATCAGCTGATCTTCAAGAAAGGGGCAAAATGTATTAAACAGGGATGAGATAGTCTTTTCCACAAATGGTGCTGGCAAAACTGGATAATGAAATAAGATCATTACCTCATGCCATATCCAAAAAAGCTAACTCCAGATGGATCAAAAACTTAAATATGAGACTTAAATCTATAAAGTTCATCAAAGAAAAAATAGGAACACACTTAGGGGCTCTAATTTATAGCATAGAGACTATCAAGCACAACCCAAGATGCATAAACAGCAGAAGATAAACTAGATGATTTGGACCTTCTAAAAATTATATTTGTAGTACATCAAAAGACTACTCCAAAAGAGTGAAAAGAAAACCTGCAGAATGGGAATAAATATTCAGCAATGACACATCTGACAAAGGATTTATCTCCAAAACTTATAGAAAACTCCCAACACCTCAACATCAGAAAGACAAACAATCCAATTAAAAAATGGGCAGTAGATACAAACAAACACTTCACCAAAAAAGACATTCAGGCAGCCAACAAACACATAAAGAAATGTTTGCGATCATTAGCCATTAGAGAGATGCAAATCAAAACAACCATGAGATGCCATCTTATACCACTATTAATAGCACAGATCAACAAGACAGAAAATAACAAATGCTGGTGAGGATGTGGAGAGATTGGGACTCTCATACACTGCTGGTGGGGCTGTAAAATGACACAACCACTGTGGAAATCAATATGGTGATTCCTTAAAAAGTTAAAAATAGAAATACTATTTGATCCAGCAATCTCATTACTAGGTATACATCCTAAAGAGGTGAGAGGCAGGACATGAATAGATACATGCACAATCATGTTCATCACAGCACTATTCATCATATCAAAAAGATGGAATCATTCTAAGTGCCCTTCAACTGAAGAATGGATAAACAAACTGTGGTATATACACACAATGGAATACTATGCAGCCCTAAAGAATAGTATAGAATCTGCATAACACCACATAAGATGGATGAACTGGGAGAACATTATGCTGAGTGAAATAAGTCAATCACAGAACGCCGAATATTGTATTAGTCCACTATTGTAAAATGTCAAGGAAAGTTTATACCCAGAAGGGAAATTTCTTTGTTAGTTACAAG
>NW_006921599.1:1688195-1695733 GCF_000298275.1 Orycteropus afer afer
ATATATATATATATATATATATATATATATAACCAAACTCACCTGATTCATCTCCTTTGGGTTTCCAAGGCAGTAAATCTTTATGGAAGTAGATTGTCCAGTCTTCCTTCGGCAGAGTGTCTGGTGGGTTTGAACTGCCAACCTTCTGGTTAGCAGTCAAATGCTTTATGCACTACACCACCATAGCTCTGTTCTAGATAGATAGATAGATAGATAGATAGATAGATAGATAGTTGTTATTCTTATGTGCCGTCAAGTTGGACCTGACTCATAACAAACCCTCCTTGGGTTTCCGAGATGATATCACTATGGAAGTAGATTGTCCAACCTTCCTACCGAGGAGTGGCTGGTGGGGAGGGGGAAAGAGGAATCTTTTGCTTATGGGGCATTGAGTTCATGATAATGGTGGTGGAATATTTTGGAAAAGAATAGCAATAATGGCAACACAACATGAAAAATGTCATCAATGTCCCTGAACCGTAAATGTGGAAGTTGTTATGTTGGCAAATGTCCTGTTGTGTATGTTTTCATGACAATAAAAAATTATCATTATTATTATTTAATATGTTTATTAGCCAAATAAATTAAGACCACAAATTTCAATTTTCTAAAAAAAAAAAAAAAAGCGTATTATGAATGAGAGTTACCATATCCAAAGATAATAATGATTGCTAATGCATAAATAACAGACTGTTTGGCTGATAAAATGTTAAAGGCTTACATGCATTATCTCATTTCATCATCAGAACAGCTCTATGAGAAGAATAATATTATCATTCCCATTGCACTATAAGAGAACCAAGACAGAGCTGTAAGTGACTTGCCCAAGGTGAGTTAGTAGGAAATGAAGTCAGAAGAACCCACATTTATATACTCCTATCTACCGAAGCCCATATGTCTTTGCCCCAAATTCTATTGCTTCAATAGTTAGAAGTTGAGAAAACTGCTGTGATGGTCAGTGATAGCTTGTTTATCTAATACATCATGAAAAATAAATATTTTACACCAGAAAGAAAGAAGCACACTGCAGTATTATGAGTACAGACTCTAGAGTCTGACTTCAAAAAAATATGGCTTTATCACTTATGAAGTTGGTGACTTTTCATCAGGTTAATAAACCTCTCTGTACCTTAGTTCCCTGATCTGTAAAATGAGGATAATATTAGTACATATCTAATATGATTGTTGATGAATAAATTAGTTAATACATGTAAATATATTCAATTAGTAATATATGATAATATATGTTCAATAGATCATTTATCTTTTACTTGGTAAATATAAGCCCACTTTGTCCCTAGAGGAAAGGATCATGAGCTCAGGTAAAGTCATACAGTCCAATTTTCCCAGAGTATGGGAATTTCTAGAAACTGGTAAGATCAGAGCTACCATTTTCCCAATTTAGAATCAGATGCAAGGTTTAGAAGCATTGAAACAATTCTAGACCTGATTTGCTGTTCTCATAGAGCCTGATGCAAACAATAAGACTATGGCCCCTGCTGCCCTTCACGTCTGAAAATGAACCCACTCCTGTGGCTTCCAGCCGAACAAAAGACAGGCATATGAGCTGAACATTTACGTTAGGTAGGTACACTCCTCAGAGAGAACAATCATGGGAGAATAGAAGGGCTGTGTATGCACAAGGAGGCAGGTCGGGGACAGGAAAGCATGGAGGGAATGACACAGGGAAGAAGTAACTATGGGGAGGAAGTGGGAAGGGAGCTGCTGCATTGTGGGAAATTGTAGTCAATGTCATGAGAGAGAGTGTATGTGAGCTGCTGTATGGAAAGTGGATTTGCTCTGTAAACTTTCACCCAAATCACAATTTAAAAAAAAAATCTAGGAATGTCCTAGGACCAGTTATAAGGATTATTTTTTTGTTTTTATTTCTTTTTAATTCTAGAGCAGTTGCTCTCATCCTTTTGGGGTTAAGACTTCTTTAAGGATCTGAGGAAAGCTGCTATGAGCCTTCTCTAGAAAAATTCAAATAAACCCATATAAGTAAGTGTTTGTATATAATTTCAGAGGTTCAATGATCCCCAAAGCTCATGGACCCCAGTAAAGAATTCTGTACAGAGGGATATGATTAAGACAGGAAACTCATGTTCTAACATGCCCTTACTAACCAGTGGTTTGTCCTTGGAAAAGGCTTTCAGCATCTCTAAATGCTCTTATTCACATCTTAAAATATCAGAGCAAATCATCTTTGAAATTCCTTTCAACTCAAATTCTATAATCCTAATTTGTGAATTCTATAACAAGTTCTGTTAACCAACCAAATTCAGTAATTTATTATTCTTCTTTCTAGGTTCCTTAATTAATATTGATCTTGCTTTGGCTTGTGCTGCCAATTCTGAAGAAAACAGAAAATTACCTTTATCTTTATAGGCATCTTCTAGATTTTTAATTTGCAATTTACTGTCCAATTTTATCAAGTTTGTATAAATGAAATTCACATACTTATATACCTTATGAAGTACTTGATTATTAATGCATAAATCATTGGTTTAAGTTGTCCACCACTAGAATACATGGATAAAAGTTAATTTTTCCAAAAAATCCTCGGCACTTTAGCAGTATTGATCATTCTTAACCTAAGACTTGGCAGACTAAATGGGAGTAAATTAGAGAAAATACACGCTACTTACAAGTTTATAAGCCGAGGACTTTATTATTAGTATGTTGTAGAAGGTCTTTACAGATCACTAACTTTTCTAAAGTCAAAATACCAGGACTCTGATAATAATAACCAAACCAATTGCTGTTGAGGTGACTCTAATTCATTGCAACTACACATAAATTGTAGAATTGTGCTCCATAGGGTTTTCATAGACTGATTTTATGGAAGTAGATAATCAGGACTTTCTTCTGAGGCAACTTTAGGTAGATTTGAACCTCCAATCTTTTGGTTCATATCCAAGTATGTTAACCATTTGCACTACTCAGGAGTTTTGATAATAATACTAGTCACATTTCTATAATTCTAGACATTTACAAAGTCCTGTACAAACATTATCTCATGTAATTATCACAATTGCTTTTTATTTTTATTTTTGTTTTGGAATGATTTTAGATTTTCAGAAAGATTGCCCAGACAGCACAGACAGCTTCTCTTCACCCAGTTCCCCCAAGGTTAACATCTAACATAAACATGCTATATTTGTCAAACTAAGAAATGAACATTAGTACAACACTATCAACTGAACTGTCTCTGAGTGACACTAATGGCTAAGGGCCGGTGGTTTAAACCCTCTGAGGTGGCTCAGAAGAGACGCCCAGTGATTTGCTTGAAAAGTCATAGCTTTGATACTCTGCTCTCTCTTCAGATTGTATAAATCTTCTGAATTTTACTAAGGATTTCCATGGAAGAGAACAACTCTGAGTCTTAAATCAATTTTTTGAGGCCTTGCTTTGGCAGGGCTAATTAAAAAAAAAAAAAAAAAAAGTCACAGGTTTGCAAACCTTATGGAGTAGTTCTACTTTGCAATATGAGGAGTTGCCATAAATCAGAATTGACTCAATGGCAATGTGAAAAAAATTCTTTTGATCCCCTGCGTGGTGCAAATGGTTAACACACTCAGCTGCTAACCAAAAAATTGATTGTTGATTCAAGTTCCACCCAGAGGTGCTTCAGAAGAGAGACCTGGTGATCTATTTATGAAAAATCAGTCATTAAAAACTGTATGAAGCACAGTACTATTCTACAATGCATGGGGTTGCCATGATTTGGAATCAACTCTACAGCTATTTGTCAACTGGTTTTTAACTAAACTGCACATTTTATTTAGATTTCAAAAGTTTTTTCACTCGTATCTTTTTTCTGTTCCACCATCCTATCCAGTGTATCCCATTGCATTTTGTTGTCATGTCTCCTTAGCCTCCTTTGGTCCTTGATAGTTTCTGTCTTTCCTTGTTTCATGACTTAATACTTTTGAAGAGTGTAGATCAGTTGTTTTATATAATGTCCCTCATCTTGTATTTGTCTGATGTTTTCTTATGATTAAACTGGGATTATGTCTTTTAGGGAAAAAGCTCACAGAGATGAAGGGTCTTTTGATTGGATCATCTCAAGGGGATATGATAGCCATATGACTTATCACTGTTGGGGAGCTCTGGTGGCATACTGCTTAAGGCCTTTGACTGCTAACCAGAAGGCCAGTGGTTCAAACCCACCAGCCACTCCTCGGAAGGAAGGTTGGGCAATCTACTTCCATAGTGATACTGCCTCAGAAACCCAAGGAGGGGTTGCTATGAGTTGGAGACAACTCCATGACACATAACAACACAACAATAACATATCACTGTTGATGTTCACCTTGATCATTTGGAGAAGGTTCTGTTTACCAAGTTTCCACACTGCAAATTTCCTGTTTTCCCTTTTCTTATTTCAGTCATTGAAAGTAAGTCATTAGGTCCAGCCTACATAGAAGGGGAGAAGACTTAAGCTCCACATCCTAGAGGGAGGTTATCAACATAAATTATTTGGAGCTCTTCTGTAAGCTTTAAAGCACACATTATTGTTTCCATTTTCAGGATGACAACTGAGGTTCAGACTAATCAAAGCACAAAATTAGGATACAGTATAGTAGTGCTAGTTTGCAAAATCAACTCTTTTGATTCCAAATCCTTAGTTTGTTGATTATATCATAACTATATCTATTCAAGTATATTGGCCTTTGTTTTCATGGGAATCTGGTAATATGGACTTTAATCTTTGACTTATTTTTATTTGAAAATTTAAATACTTTTTATGAGATATCATTTCAATGCAACCAAAAGGTTTAAATGGGTTCTAAAATCTTCTCTAAAACACGTACATTCAAAAGACCCTGGTTCACTCATTCTCAGCACCAGTTATCTTCCTGTCTTCTCAAACAGATCCATTACTACCACAAGACTACCCAGTCAAAGTAATTATTTCATTTTTCTATAACGTTAATGAAAGGGCAAAACTAACAATTTTAGACTTTACTTCAAATACAAGAAAGATATGTTGTCCTGAAGCCCAATTTCTAACCTACCACAATTAATATCCATCAAAATTACTTCCAAGCCTCCAAATAGTGACTTAATTGTCTAAGTAATCCAGACAAATTTATGGGTTGAGGTTGTTCCCTAACCCATGTAAGCAGAAGCCTACACTTCATTTTGGTTACAGACATTAGGCTGGAGAGAGTTGTCAGATGGTAATGATTTTCAGTCACAGCAAAGGAAGACCAAATTGTAACAGGTGACACAAAGGGGAAATATTCTGTATCAGATTACTAATTCCCAAGAGCTACCCCAGGTCGCTGGACTTCCCTCCTGTGAAGTGTAAGAATTTACAGACATTTTGAAATTAGCATTTCTTCTAGCACAATTACTTGTCTTATCAGTCAGTCAAATAATGTTTAATAAGCACTCCCTAGCTTGTGGTGATTCACTAAGCCTATGGGAAAGTTAATCCAAAATGACAAGGTCTCCGCCCACCAGGCACTTACAATCCGATACAAAGACAACAGAGACCCACACATAATGGGAGACATTCCATCCCGACACAGAAGGGAGGATTTGTTTTATGTTGGCTGATTTGGGGGGTTCTTGGATTTTATTGTGTACTTTAGCATTGATGTGTATATGTGTGTGCCAAAGAGAAAAAAGAATGAGAGGTGCGGGTGAGATTACTGGGACTAAAAGTGTTTAAGAAGTCCCTGGGTGGTACAAAAGGTTAAGTGCTCAGCTACTAACTGAAAGGTTGGAGGTTTAAGTCCACTCAGAAGCACTTTGGAAGAAAGGCCTGATGATCTACTTGTGAAAAATCAGCTACTGGAAACCCTAAGGAGCACACTTCTACTCTGACACATATGGAGTCTACTCGATGGCAACAACATTTTGTTCTGTTCTGTTTTTTAAGATTTTAAGGAACTAGGGCAGAAAAAAGAATTTTCTGCTTATCAATTTAAGTTTTCAATATTGAGTTTAATGATCCCCCGCCCCAAGGTGCTGCTATGTGCAATCCAAAAGATATATTTTCTGTCTTCTTATACCTTGGCCCTCCTTTTCCTCATTTCATTGATGTTCCCCAATGAGGGAGTGACATTTCCTAAAAAGAATCAATAGTTTGGACTTGGTGCTTCTCTTGGTGCAGCTTCCCAACTTCTTGAACGGTTCTTTTTCTCTCTTCAGTCTAACGGGAAATACCAATTGTAGAGACAGAAGTTCATCTATGCAAGATATTGTAATGCTCAGCCTCAGTTTCCTAAGTGTAAAATGTGAATATTCATAGGCTTATTTTAAGAATTTTAAAAAATAAATGTATTACTAATAAAAGATTAGCAATGGATATTGAATATTTATGGACAGTAGAAGAGAAGTTGTCATGCCAGGCTTATGGTCTATGTGCAGAATTTATGGAAGACCTGAAAATAGATAATCTGTATACTTCTTGGTCATTTGATATTCATGTGTTAAAAATTTTCATGTACCATTAACCTTATGTAATTTTATCTTTTGCTAAACAAGTTTGCCCCACATACACAAATATACACATTCATTTTTATTTGTTTTATTGCTAAACCATTTTCAGACAGACAAGTCTAGAATTTCCTCCAAACAGAGAATAAGTTATAAATTGTATTAAACCTGTATTGTGGGATATTTTGCAACAGTTAGAAATATGATTACAAAAATCTGTTTACTGCCTCAAAAGAAAGGGTTGGCAATCCACTTTCAAAAAATCAGCCTTTGAAAACTCTTTGGAGCACTCCAACACATGTGAAGTCACCATGAGCTGGAATAGACTCAAGAGTAGCTGATAATAAATACATACAACAAGATCAAACTGAAAGGCCAGGAATTAATTTGTACCCCAATTCTAGTTTTTTATGTGCATAGTTACATAAACTTTTATCTGAATTCTTTTATAAATTATAAAAGAGTTTATAATTTTCTACAAAGAAAAGTAATGTTAGACAACCCCAAAATTTATAGAGAATAGAGAAAGAGATAAATTATATTCATGAAAAAGCATGTGGAGAAAAAAGCATAAAATTTCACAAAAGAAAATATCTCAAGTAGAAAAATTCTTTTGAGCCCTTCACCATGTGTACTGGATTTAATAAACTTAGAGAAATACCACAAAACATTTAACTAAATAAATAGCAGATAGACTGAATGTGTTTATGGAAGCCTATATCTAAATGGAGCTTTGGTGGCATAGTGGTTAATGTATTCAGCTACCAACCAAAACGTGAGCGGTTTGAACCCACTAACTGCTCCACAGGAGAAAGAAGAAGTCTGCTTCTGCAAAGATTTTGTTGTTGTTGTTGTTGTTGTTGTTAAGTGCCTATGAGTCGTTTCCGACTCATAGCGACTCCATGCACAGCAGAACAAAACACTTTCCCGATCCCGCGCCAGCCCCACAATCCATGCTATACTCGAGCCCATCATCGCAGCCACTGTATCAATCCATCTCCCTGAAGGCCTCCCCCTCTTTCATCGACCCTCCACCCTACCAAGCATGACATCCTTCTCCAGGGAATGGTCCCTTCTTACAACAT
>NW_006921599.1:1699208-1704126 GCF_000298275.1 Orycteropus afer afer
ACTTCCTGGGTTTTACCCCTTTCTCCTGCTCTCCCGGCCTGCTACTCTGTGCTACGCCCGTGCTTACCTTGCTCCCGGAGACCCGGTCCCTCTCGGGAGGGTAACAAGGGAAAGTGCTCAGTGCAGATCAGTGAGTAAGCACAAGCCCGCCCGTGCTTACCTAGCTCCCGAAAACCCGGTCCCTCTCGGGAGGGTAACAAGGGAAAGCGTTCAGTGCAGATCAGTGAGTAAGCACAAGCCAGCCTTGTTTCAGTAGCTATGCTTAAATCTGCAAAGATTTACAGCCTTGAAATGCTATGGGGGCAGTTCTACTCTGTCCTATTGGGTCATTATGACTTGGAATTGACTTGATGGCAGTAAGTTTAGTTTTTAATCCAAATGTATATATATATAAATGAACTCATTAAACCAAATACACTAAGTAAAAGTACTTACCATACATATACAATATTTGTAACTTTGTGGGGGCGGCAGAATTGTCAAGCAGACTTCTGTCTCTTTAAAAGACTTGAGAGAGGTAAAGACTGCCCAGACCACTATGCGGGTATTTTAAAATCAAGCTGCTGTTTATGCCTAGCATAGTTTGGCTCCTATTTCTCATCATTGTGAGATTACCTTGTTGACAACAAGCCATCTTTCCCTACGGAGTTTGGTCAACAGTGATACTAGTGCATTGAAAGTACAATAAAAACATCTTTCTCCTCTTCATCTGTTGTGGAAAAAAACAAACAAACTTTAAGGTAATTGTGCAAGAGAAATTATTTTAGGCATTTTTTTGTTTTGTTTTAACTTAAATGAGCCATGGTGTATTATTAAAGTTCAAGACTCCGCCACTCAGCCCTGTTTGTGTGGCAGACTTCAGTAAGCAGCTTCTTAAAATTATTGATGTTGCAGTCCTACCCCCAGAGATTCAGGCTACTTCCCAGGGTGGGGTTTGGGCATCTGTATTTTAAAACTTTTTCCTGGTGATTTAAAATATATCCGGATCTGAGAATCACTACAGCTACCAACATTGTTTTGGTTTTTGTGTTGCTATTTGTCCTCTCTGTGTCTATCACTCATCTGTCCCAAGATGTCTAACCCAAAGTAACAGTGCATGCCAGGGGCAATCATTCCTATGAATGTTGCACAAGTTCTTTCTTGACTGATCTTCATAAGGTGCTAAATGCTTTGGACACACTGACCACTCACAGTTTCTCTCCAGTCAACCTAAGCTCTGCTTCCATTAGGCCACTGGGTGGCTTACTAAGAGTTACTACACTGATGCATATTAATAAATGTCCTTGGGTGGTACAAATGGTTAAAGGACTACACTACTAACTGATAGGTGGGCAGTTTGAATCCATGCAGAGGTGCCTTGACTGACCTAGGGATCTACTTCCAAAAGGTCATAGCCTTGTAAACCTCACAGAGCGCAGTTCTACTCTGCATACCTGGGGTCACCATGGGTGGGAATCAGCTTTACAGCAGCTTGGAACCGGTATGAGTGAATAGTACATTGCATCACTTAATCATGCTGTAAGCATTTACTAAAACAAATGTGGGTGCAAAAAGGAAAACAGTTATTGCATGAGAACTGAGATGAATCCTGTTTCTAATAAAGAAAAAAAAAAACTCAAACTCACTGCTATCAAGTTGATTACAACTCACAGTGACCCCCTTTGGGGTTTCAAGGTGGTAAATCTTTAAGGAAGTAGATTGCCCAGTCTTTCTTCAGTGGAATGGCTGGTGAGTTTGAACAGCCAAACTTCTGGTTAGCAGTTAAATGCCTTAGGCAGCAAGTCACTAGAGAAAGTTCCTGTCAAGGTGGATATGGATGAGAAAATTGTAATAACTGAAGGAAAATTTCAGAAAAGTTAGGAAAAATGAAATCTAAACATTTTATACACTCATCCCACTTTAAAAGAGCGTAAGCAAGAAATGATAAATGAAGCATGAAATGTGATTTAGGTGCACGTGCACACACACACACACACACATATTCTATATATATATATGGAAACTCCAATTATGTCCAACAAATAAATTAACATTCCTATCTCTGCTGACTCATTGGAAGAGATAAACTCTGATGCTGTGGGATATTGATAAAAAGAAGGCATAGATTTGTATGTGCAATAACGTTATTAAATAATCACTAAACACCAACCAAAATATCTGCTCCTCTTCCTCCCCTTCTTTTCCACCTCTCCCTCCTCCTTCCTCTACTGTGTCATGAATTTAAAAAAAAAGAAAGAAAGGAAAAGAATGAGTTAAGGAATATGTCAGAGTAAACCTTACCTCTCAGATATGACTGCTGAAATAAAAACTTGGGAATCACTGCTTGCGAAAATAGCTTATAAACAACCTTATGCATTCAAAGGCTTACTGGTGGTGGAGGGGGTAAGAATCAATGCAAAACTGCTGATTTTCCATATTTAATCAAATAACTGAAAAAAGATATTTTCAAGGAAGCTAAGGTAATGGGGTTGGGAGGAGTAAGGGATGTCAAGAGGAAGAAAAAGATTTGAAGTAGCAAATTAGAAATCTCTGTGGAAAATGATTTCACCCTTTGCGAGTTTTTCTTAAAATCAAGCAGTTCCACTGCCATTCTCCCAGGCAATTCCTGGAGCTTGCACAGGGCCTTCGATGCAGTGAGTAAAAGGGCAAGTTAAAATGTGTGTGCAAGTTAATTCCACAAACAAAAGCGCTTAAGTTATCACAGAGAGCTTTTCATACATTGTACAGATCTGGCTCAACAAATATTAAATAAGAGCCCAGTTGAAAAGAAAAAGACAAATATTGGGTGTGAGTGACAAAGGCTCCCTTCTGTGTTAATTTTAGCAGATAAAGGTATGTGACATTTATGGTGATTTCTTTCACTCAGATTTTAAGGCAAAGCCGGATATTTTTTTGACAGAGCAAAGGCTTTACAAAGCCCTCATTTGAAGCTCCGTATTGATTTGTCATTATATTCTAAGTCATTGCCTTTGTGTTAGACTTAACAGCATGTTAACTTATGTGGAAAGAGTACCTGTTTCTACAAGTAAGTTCTTCTCAGAGCTCAGAGTAGTAAGCAGAAGAATTTTGTCCACACTCAACCCAATATATACTTCCCCCAAGAAAATTCTAAAAATTTTCAGAGACTTTCTGGGAATTCTCTCTCTCTATATATATATATATGTAAACAAATGAATAAATGTATATAGATAATTATTTTATGTATATATATATATATATATATATACACACACACTCATTATATATGTATATACACATAGATATGCATGTGTGTGTGTGTATAATGTATATATATACATTATATATGTGTATACATATATATATACACATATATATATGTTTATACATATATACATTATAATGTATATATGTATAAACAGAGCTCATTATAAGGAGCTCTGTTTGCATAATGGGTAAGGCATTTGGCTGCTAACCAGAAGGTCAGCAGTTCAAACCCACCAGCTGCTCCATGGGAGAAAGATGAGCCAATCTAGTTCCATAATGATTTACAGCATTGGAAACCCTATGGGGGTCACTATGAGTTGAAATCAACTCAATGACAGTGAGTATACTCCTTATGTACATATACGCGTATGTGTGTGTGTGTGTGTATACACTTACAGATATATGTACACTTAGACATATATATATATACACATACATGAATATACACATTCATGCACATATATTTGTTTACATAACAGAATTTTACAATTTTGATATACTGTATACTCTGAAAAAAAATAGTATCCAGCAAAATAGGAAATCATAAAGGCATATAACCTGAAGAGTGATTTGAATTTTACTTTTATACCAAATAACTGTAAATAACAAGTGTGATGAAAATCACTCATCGATTTTCAAGAAGCCTTTATTAAGACCTACCCTTTTCAGCACAAGCTCTGTGTACTGGTTAACACATTTGGCTGCTAACCAAAAAGTCCATGGTTGGAACTCACCTGTGCCATGTAGGAGAAAGATGAGGCAGCTGCTTCCATAAGATTTACAGTCTTGGAAACCCTATGGGGCAGTTCTATTCTTTCCTATAAGGTCACTATGAGTTGGAATTGACTCGATGGCAGTGGGTGGTGAGACACATGTCAAAAGAATAATAAAGTGTATATCTCATTGGCATATTAATTTTAAAAGTACCTTTGCACTCACACTACATGTCAGGAACCTTGCCAGGCTATGTGAAGTGTAAAAGATGTATAACACATGATCTTTCATTTCCAGATGGTGTGTATTCAATTTCCCTCAGACCACATTCACTCTTTCAGTTTCAAAGCATCACAAAGTCATTTTGCTATCAATAGGCCCCTGTGATAGTTAAGGTTGTGTGACAACTTGGCTGGACCATGATTCTAAGTGGTTTAAGCAGTTGTGATGTAATTACCTCTACGATGCAGATGCATGTAGAATATGCAAGTTCTATGCATGCATGCATGTAGATGCATGTAGATGTTTGCAAGCTCTATATGCAGCCACTAAGCTGAAAGGGAGTGTCCTCAGGGCTATGGCCTGCTTCCAATACGTGAATAGATGTCTTGGGAACACTAAAGCTTTCTGCCACATCTGGGTCCTGTATCTAGCTCATCATCATCTACAGTTCTTGGAGCTAAACTAGTAGCCTGCCACATTGCCTGCCAATCGTGGGATTGTTACCTTCACAACCTATGAGCCAACAATCTGCCATTTAATCTGCTAATCTTGGATTCATCATCCACTGAAGCCAATAAGGTGCTATATATTGCCAGTCTTGGGATCATCAGCCCCTGCAGCCCCATGAGTCAGAACAAGCCTCCAACTTGACATTTGACCCATGAACTTGAAACTTGCCAGCATCTACAACTTTGTGAGCCATTTCCCTGAGAGAATCTCTCTCTCTCTCTGTGTGTGTGTGTGTGTGTGTGTGTGT
>NW_006921599.1:1704336-1719147 GCF_000298275.1 Orycteropus afer afer
CTTCCGAGGAGTGGCTGGTGGATTTGAACCGCCAGCCTTCTGGTTAGCAGTCAGGCGTGTTAGGCACTATGCTACCAGAGCTCCTATATATATATATATTTATATATATAAAAGCTTCACTGTTTTTGCTTCTCTAGAAAACCCAACCTAAGAAATTCCCCATGGGATGAGCAGTAAGCACTTAGATGAAATCTTTTCTCATCTCTAGATAGTCCTATTCTTTTGTCCTTTCCATGCTCCTGTTTTTAATGGAATCAGTGGACACATTAAGTGGTGGACTGACAAAAAGTGTCTCATGGCAATATAAATTCATGTGTTCAATGAATTTCCTACTCGTCAATAGACACATGCTAGTGTTAACTTTGCAAATATTAAAAGCTACAATAAAGGCATGTACAGTGCCCATATTTAGGTGAGAATGGCAAAGTGTATGACCTACATTTTCTCACCTCACTTTGAAGTATGAAGCAAATATCACCAGGCATAGTTTCTTGGAGGATAAATCAAGCAAATGCATGTCCAAGCAACTTGCTCAATCACCTGGCAAATGAGTGAAAGGGTTTCAAACAGAAATCATATCTCCTAACTCCTAGTCTTTCTGTGTGTTTATTTTTCCAATTTTTGAAACTTTGTTCCTTGTACACTTGTCCCAAGGGACACATTCAGACACTTAATCACATTATAATTATACAAATAAAATACTCTTGAAACCATGTTAATAGCTCACATTTATTTATTGAAAGTGGTATTCCTTAAACACTTGGTACTGGTTTGCTACAGAAGGCAGCAAAGTCTCTTTGAATGGCACCCCCTAGAGGTAGCAGTACACCGTCTCAGCAGACTGATGCAGCAGCCCTCCTTGGCCATGTTTAATATATTTTTTTCATTGTCAGTTACCATCAATTGCCACTCAAGGCAACTCCACATGTTATAGAGTAGAACTACTCCATGGGATTTTCTTGGCTGTAATCTTAATGGAAGTAAATTGCCAGACCTTCTCTTCCACAGTATAGTTGGGTGGGTTTGAATCACTAAGCTATAGGTTAGCAGCCCAGAATAAACTGTGCCATACAGGGACCTTGTTTAATATGTTAACTGATATTAACTAGAGGATTAGTTAGTACTTTAGTTACTCCACTGGGTCAAAAGTTGAACCACTGAAATAATAATTATACTTATTTCATGCTGTGTATAGCTTTCCTGGAGTTCCTGGGTAGTACAAACAGTTAACACACTTGGCTGGTAACAGAAAGGTTGAAGGTTCAAGAAAACCCCGAGCCATCTCACAAAAAGGGCCTAACAATCTACTGCATAAAAATCAGCCATTTAAACCCTGTGGAGCACCATTCTGCTCTAACACATGTGAGATCACCATGGGTTGGAGTTGACTCAATGGCAGCTGGTGGTTATAGCTTTTTTAAACTGTCTAGAATTTCTTCTGTGCTATCTACCATTGCTTTCTGTTGGCTGAATGCTTCTTGTTCAAAATCCCAACTACTATTGTGTAGCAGGGGAGGGAGCTGGGAAGCAGAAAATTGCCAGAATATTAACCAGTAATTCACAAAATATTTCTTCATTTCGAGACATTTTTCCTTCGAAACAAATTTTAATTCTTTCACTGAGAAGAAAGTAAAGTCTATGATCAATAGTTGCCTACTACTGAAGTGTTGTTTTTTTTTTTTGTTTTTTGTTTTTTGTTTTTTAAATCTTGAGTTGTATAGGTTTTATAGGATGGAAACTTTCTGTTCTATAATCTGGATAGATGTTCTTCTAGCCATACTGACAGCCACCGAAGAGTAAAAGAAACCAGCCATGACTCTTGCCCCACCCTCAAACTGCACCCACTCCTCATCCTTCCAGATATTTTGTGTTCAAAGGTCTATCCAGTCTTATTGCTTTATTTTTCTTCTATTTACTGCTTTCTCCCTTTTCAATATATATTTTAAAGTTTCCTCCTTAAGTTTCAACATTTAAAAGTCATATATATAGAGAGAGAGAGAGAGCGAGAGAGAGACCAAGAGAGCATTTTTGGTGCAGTGGTTAAAGCATTTGGCTGCTAACCAAAAGGTAAGTGGTTTGAACCCTCTAGCCACTCATTCTCCAGGAGAAAGATGTAGCAGACTGTTTCCATAAAGCCTTGGAAACCCTAAGGGGCTGTTCTACTCTGTCCTATACTATTGCTATGAGTTGGAATCAACTCTGTGGTAGTGGATTTGGTAAACTGAAGGTGCTTAGCCATTTACGCTAAAAAATTTGGAAGACAGCTTAAACCGCATGGTTTAAAATCAAGAAGAGTATGAATCAGGGTTATATCCTTTCACATTTTTCCTTCAAAATGTGCATCAGGGTTATATACTTTCACCATACTTATTCAATCTGTGTGCTCAGCAAATAACTTAGAAGCCAGACTACATGAAGAAGAATGCAACATCAAGATTGGAGAAAGACTCATTACAACCTGAGATACACACACGGATGACAAAACCTTGCTTGCTTTAAGTGAAGATGTGCAATCATGGGAGAATAGAAGGGCTGTGTATGAACAGGGAGACAGCTTGGGGGCAGGAGTACATGGGAGGGAAGGACACAGGAAAGAGGTAATTATGAGGAGAAAGTGAGAGGGGAGTGCATTGTGGGAAATTGCAGTCAATGTCATGAGACAAAGTGTATGTGAGCTGCTGTATGGAAAATGAATTTACTCTGTAAACTTTCACCCAAATCAAAATAAAAATTTAAATTAAAAAAAAAGAAAGAAAGTGAAGATGTCTTGAAGCATTTACTGATGGAGATGAAAGACTACAGTCTTCAGTATGGATTACACCTGAATATAAAGAAAACAAAAATCCTCACAATTGGTCCAATAAGTAACATCATGCTAAATGGAGAAGAGACTGAAGTTGACCAAGATTTCATTTTACTTAGATCCACAATCAACAGTCAAGAAATTAGACAGAATTCTGCCTTGGACAAATCTGCTGCAAAAGACTCCTTTTAAGTATTAAGGATTAAAAGATGTCACTCTGAAGACTAAGGTTAGACTTGGGCGCCTAACCCAAGCCATGGTATTTTCAATTGCTTCATACACTTGTTAAAGCTGGAGAATGAATAAGGAAGATTGAAGAAGAATTGATGCCTTTGAATTGTGGTATTAGCAAGGAATAGTGGAAATACCAGGGACTCCCAGAAGAACAAACAAATCTGTCCTGGAGGGAAGTGTAGCCAGAACACTCCTTAGAAGCAAGAATAGACAGACTTTGCCTCACTTACTTTGATCGTGTTGTCAGAAGGTAGTACTTCCTGAAGAAGGATATCATGCTTGGCAAAGTAGCAAGCTAGCGGGAAAGGGGAAGTCCCTCAATGAGATGGATTGACACAGTGGCTGCAACGATGGGCTCAAGCATAGCAAGGATTGTGAGGATGGCGCAGGACCAGACAGTGTTTTGTTCTGTTGCACATGCAATTACTATGAGTCAGAGCTAACTCCATGACACCTAGCAACAACAACAACAACAACAACTCTTTAATGAGCCACATTCAGCCCCTTGGAGTGGAAATTTGTTTCATTATTAGGGAGAGTTATTCTAGGGAGTGAAAACAAGAGAGAAAACCAGTAAAAACAAAACAGAAAATTTTAAAAAGGTAGAAAATTAGCACACTTCTTGATTTATTTATCTGAGTGGATATTTATTTAATTATTCATTGCTCATGTGTTTCTCACTGCTCAGCAAGCTCTGTATTGGAAGGATCATATATATTTCCTTCCCCAGAACTAAGTGTGGTACCTGGAACAGAATGAGGGTTATATCAGTACTGTGACTGACAACTGTTTCTTTGTCAACAATTTTATCTCACACCACTGATTCAACATTACAAAGTACCTGGGAATAGAGCAACTAATAGTCTATATTTGGTGGGATCATAAAGAAACAACCTAGAAAACATGGCTGAAATAATTGACTCTCTTTCATTTTATTTTACTAAATCCAACACTCAAATTTAAATGGAAAGAAAAATTGGTAAATGCTGCAAATCCTAAACTTGGAATAATCCAATCATTCATGAGACCCAACACCATCAATTAGTGTCATTTGTATGTGTATGTATGCAAGTCTGCATACATATATGACTCTTTCATGAGTCATTCCTCAGTTGTTCATAAAATGGGTAGCATATTTTATTGACTGTCTCATATTTGAAATTTGAAAGACTCCTAATTGTTTTGTATCATATAACTGGAATGAGAGTGTATAAGTAAGTGCACCTTTAAAAACCACAGACTATAGCTACAATGTATTTTCTTAAATATTATGATGCCCTAGGTATGCTTTCTATGCCTTTGGATAACATTTTTAAATATGACATATTTCTTACATATTGTCTGAGATGGTCCACTGTGGAGCAATCATTCCCATGTTCCATTGGGGCTCTGGTAATTTAGCATGAACAGAAATGAGTTTCATGTAATGTTATTTCCAGTTTGAAAGACAATTGGTATATTTTCTAGAAATAAAATTACTTTGGTGCCTGTTGTGACTTTTGAAGCTGAGCTCTGGTAGCATAGTTCCTAAGGCACTTGACTGCTAACCAGAAGGCTGGCGGTTCAAACCCACCAGCCACTCCTCGGAATGTAGGTTGGGCAATCTTCCTCAATGATACAGCCTCAGAAACCCAAGGAGGGGCAGCGATGAGTTGGGTCCGACTCAATGGCACATAACAACAACAACAACAGGGTAGAAGAAAATCTTAAACTTAGCCCCAGGTGCAGAAATAACCACTGGTAGAATATTGACAAGAGGACAGTCGTGATTTAGTGGTAGAATTCTTGCCATCAGTGCAGGAGACTCAAGATCAATGCAAGATTCAGCACCTCATGCATAGTCACTTCCTGTCAGTGGAGGACTTCATTTCAGTGGAGCTAAATGGATTTTAGGGGAGCTTCCATATGAAGACAAGGAGTTCTGCTGGGTTAGTGGTTAAAGAGTCGGCTGCTAGCCAAAATGTCGGCGGTTCAAACCCACCAGGCTCTCCGCAGGAGAAAGATTTACAGCCTTGCAAACACTACCAAGGTAGTTCTACTCTGTCCCGTAGGATCACTCTGAGTTGGAATCAACTCAATGGCAGTAGGTTTGGTTTCTTTGGTCCAGACTAGGACAGAAGAAAGGTCTGAAAACTTAATTTCAAAAATCAGTCAGTGAAAAACCTAACGCTAACAACAGTCTGAACCACAATTGATCATGGGGATGACAAAGGACCTGGCAGTGTTTTGTTCCACTGCACATGGAGTCACCATGAGCTGAGGATGGATACCACAGTATCCAATGACAACAACAGAACACTGACCTTGAGGTTCCAAAGTACAAGGTCACAAACCCAGACATTGTTAGGTTAACAAAAACAGATCTATAACAACAGCCACACACACACACACACACACACAAATTAACCAGTTAGAGTTAGCTCAGAACTTAGACATTTGTTCTAACTCTTTCTTTTTCCCTGAAAGGAATATATAGGTGAAAAAGCCCAAACACACTGCCACTGTCTTGATTCTCATAGTGACACTATAGGACAGAGTACAACTGCCCCATAGGATTTCCAAGGCTGTAAATCTTTATGGAGACAGATTGCCTCATCTTTCTCCCATAGAGTGCCTAATAGATTGGAATCACCAACCTTACCGTTAGCAGCTAAATGCCTTGTTGTTAGATGCCGTGGAATCAGCTCCCACTCATAGTGACCCTACGTACAGCAGAATAAAATGTTGCCTGGTTCTGCTCCATCTTCACAATCCTTGCTATGCTTGAGCCCATCCTTGCAGTCAGTGTCAATCCATCTTATCGAGGATCTTTCCCTTTTTCACTGACCCTCTACTTTACCAAGCATGATATTCTTCTTCAACATGACCAAAGTACACAAGGCAAAGTCTGGCTATTCTCTCTTCTAAGTAGCATCCCAGTTGCATTTCTTCCAGAATAGATTTGTTCATTTTTCTAGCAGTCCATGATATTTTCAAAATTCTTCACAATACCACAACTCAAAGGCATTAACGCTTCAACTCTTCTTTGGTTTTCCTTATTCATTTGCCAACTTTCACATGGATATGATGCAATTGAAAATACCCTGGCTTGGGTTAGGTGAACCTTAGTCTTCAAAGTGACATCTTTGCTCTTCAGCACTTTAACGAAAGACATCTTTGCAGCAGATTTGCCCAGTGCAATATGTCATCTGATTTCTTGACTGCTGCTTCCTTTGGTGTTGATTGTGGAACCAAGTAGTATGAAATCTTTGACAACTTCTGGAGCTCTGGTGGTGTAATGCCTAAGGCATTTGACTGCTAACCAGAAGGCTGGTGGTTGAAACCTACCAGCCAGTCCTCAGAAGGAAGATTGGGCAATCCACTTCTATAGTGATACTGCCTCAGAAACACAAGGGGAGGGGTCGCTATGAGTTGGATCCAACTCGATGGCAGTGAGTTTGTTTTTTCTAGTTTTGACAACTTCAGTCTTTTCTCCATTTATCATGATACTACTCATTGGTCCAGTTGTGAGGATTTCTATTTTCTTTATGTTGAAGTGTAATCCATACTGCAGACTGTATTCTTTAGCATTCATCAGCAAGTGCTTCAAATCATCTTCACTTTCAGCAACCAAGGTTGTGTCATCTGCATATCGCAGACTGTTAATGAATCTACCTCCAATCCTGAGGCTATATTCTTCTTCATATAGTCCAGCTTCTCACATAATTTGCTCAGCATAAAGACTGAATAAGTATGATGAAAGGATACAACCTTGATGCACACCCTTTCTCATTTTAAAATATTCAGTATCCCATTGTTCTTTTCAAACAACCTCCTCTTGGTCTATGTATGGGTTCTGCATGAGCACAATTAAGTGTTCTGAAATTCCCATTCTTCACAATGTTATCCATAATTTGTTATGATCCACACAGTCAAATGCCTTTTCATAGTCAATAAAACACAGGTAAATATTTTTCTAGTATTCTTTATTTTCAGCCAAGATCCATTTGACATCAACAATAATGTCCCTTGTTTTACATCCTCTTTTGAATCCAGGTTGAATTTCTGGAAGTTCCCTGTTAATATACTGCTACGATCATTTTAAAATTATATTCAGCAAAGTTTTATCTGTGTGTGATATTAATGATATTGTTCAATAATTTCTACATTCTGTTGGATCATCTTTCTTTGGAATGGGCACAAATATGGATCTCTTCCAGTTGGTTGGCCAGGTAGCTGTCTTCCAAATATCTTGGCATAGATGCCTCCAGCATTCCATTCTTTTGTTGAAACATTTCAATGGGTATCCCATCAATTCCTGGAGCCTTGTTAATCACCAATTCCTTCAGTCCAGCATGGACTTCTTCATTCAATACTATTACTTCTTAATCATATGCTACCTCCTGAAATGATTGAATATCAACCAATTTTTTTGGTACAGTGACACTGTGTATTCCTTCTATCTTCTTTTGGTGTTTCCTGCATCTCTCAGTATTTCCCCCATGTTGTTGTTGTTGTTGTTATTTGCCATCGAGTCGGCCCCTACTCTTAGCAACCCCTCCTTGGGTTTCTGAGGTAGTATCACTACGAAAGCAGGAATGCCCAACCTTCCTTCCGAGGAGTGGCTGGTGGGTTTGAACTGCCAGCCTTCTGGTTAGCAGTCAAGTGCCTTAGCCACCATGCTACCAGAGCTCCTATTTTCCCCATAGATTCTTCAATACTTCAGTTTGAGGCTTGACTTTTTCTTCAGTTCTTTCAGCTTGAAAAATTCACAATAGTTTCTTTCCTTTTGGTTTTCTGATTCCAAGTCTTTGCATTCATTCTCATTTTCTTTACATTGAACTTTTAAGCTTGTATATGAGCAACTGATGTTCTGTTTCACAGTCAGCTCCTGGCCCTGTTTTGACTGATGGTATTGAGCATTTCCGTAGCCTTCTCCACAGATGTAGTTCATTCGATTCCTGGTTTTCCATCTGGTGAGGTTCACGTGTATAATTGCTGTTTATGTTGTTATTTGTAATGAATAAGTCATTAGTTTTGCAAAATTCTATCATGCAATCTCCAGTATCACATATATCACCAAGGCTGTATTTTCTAACTACTGAGACTTCTTCTTTGTTTCTAACTGTCACATTATTGATACATCTTGTTTGAATATTTGGTCAATTTCAGATTGCAGAAGTTAATAAAAATCTTCAATTTCTTCATTTTTGGCTTTACTGGTTGGTGCCTAAATTGAAATAGTAGTAGTATTAATATTAATAATAGTATAGTTGAAAGAGAACTCATGAAAAAAAATTCACTGCTGACAAGTTGATTCTGGCTTATAGAGACCATGTAGGATAGAGTTGAACTGCTCCATAGAGTTTCCCAGGCTTTAATCTTTACAGAAGGAGACTGTTTCATCTTTCTCATTTATAGTGGCTGGTGTGTTCAAACCACTGACCTTTTAATTAATAGATTAGCCTTTAACCACTGCCCCACTAGGCCTTCCTGAAGAGAATCCAAAGCAAAATCCAAGCCCACTGGTGTCCAGTTGATTTCAACTCACAGAGACCCTAAAGGACAGAGTAAACTTGCCCCTAAATTTGGTTTTCAAGGTTATAAATCTTTATGGAAGCAGATTGAGTCATCTGTGTCCTGAGGAGTAGGTTGACAGCCAAATGCTATAAACATTGCACCACTAGAGTTCCTGTGAAAGGGAACCCAGATTCCTTCTAATATCAATTCATTTAAGACCTCTGAACTTCTAATCCACATGTGATTCGTGTGTATCTTCTTTTTCTTTTTCTTTTTCTTTTTCTTTCTAGAGTAGAGAGGATGTGCACAAGAGTCCATTTGAGCACGGGGCTGATGGTCTCTGGGGGGTTAGTAATGATTATATGTTTTTGGTTTTTTTTATTTGTTTTCTGTGTGTGTGTGTGTGTTTTTTTTTTTTTTTTTTTTTTTTTAAGAAGACAAACTCCTGCTCATTGGTATGAAATGCTCAGTATATTGATTTGAGCCTACTCAGCAGGAAGACAAAAACTAGCTCTACACCTCCAGCACAAGTAGAAAGATTGTTGTTATTCACAGCAAATTCATTTATGCCAAGGAATGGAAAAAACTCATAGAGGGGACATTTCTTGGCCCTGAGTCAAGCCACAGTGGAAATAATGTGATATTGGGAGATTGGAAGGGAGCAAAACCCATGTTCCCATGGTCTCCTTAAAAAAGAAAAAAAAAATGATTGTGATTTGGGTGAAAGTTTACAGAGCAAATCAATTTTCCATTCAACAACTCACACACATTTTCTTTCATGTCATTGATTACAACTGCCTCCATGTAACATCACTCCTCCCACATCCTCCATGTTTCTCATTTCCTTTCCTTCTTCTCTCCTAACTGTTCTTGTCTTCTGAATTTTGTCCTTGGGCAAATATTGCCCTTTTGATCTAGAATGGTTGATTTTTCTAAGGAGTATCTACCTTCCACTTTATGAATCACAATGGTCAAATCTGCAACTGATCGGAGGCCATCAGAAGATCAGGCAGCATTTCATTCTCTTGTGCATGTAGTTACCAAGAGTCATGGGTCAACTTGACAGAAATTAACAAAAATGAGCAAGACATATCTGGATATGAACCATGGTTTTGGCACTTGGGAAATATATGACTAGAAAATTTTGTGTTTGTGTTTCAAGTTTCAATTTTGTCATCTGAAAACAAAAATGATCATACTTTCCTTACGGAATTATGGTAAAACTTAGAAATAATGCAGGTAATGTGCCCAAACATTGGCACATAATACTCAATAAATTAATAGTTATCATTATTTTATTACTAAATTATTGCAAGTAACACACCCAATAACAGAGCCCTAAAATACATAAAGCAGACTTTAACAGAATTGAAAAGACACATAGATGACCCCCCAGTAATAATATAAGACTTTAATACACCACTTTCAATAAGAGAAAAAAGCAACTGGAAAGAAACATAACAAAGATGCAGAAGAACTAAACAATACCATCAACCAACTTGACCTTATAGACACCTACAGAGCACTTCACCCAACAACGTAACATACATTCTATTCCAGCATATGTGGAACATTCTCCAGAATAGACCATATGTTAGGCCACAAAGCAAGCTTCAATAAATTTAAAAACATTGAAATGCTGCAAAGCATCTTCTCAGATCACAATGCTATAAAATTAGAAATCAATACTAGAGAGACCAATGGAAAAAGAACAAACATATGAAAGCTGAATAACACCCTCCTCAAAAACGACTGAGTGATAAAAGAAATAAAAAATGAAATTAAAAAATTCCTTGAATCAAACAAGAATAAAAGCACAATATACCAAATTCTTTGGGACCCAGCAAAAGCAGTGATCAGAGAGCAATTTGTAGCAATAGATGCACACAAAAGGAGCCAAAATCAACACTTTGTCCCAACATTTCCAACAAATAGAAAAAGAGCAGCAAAAGAAGTCCACAGTCACCAGAAGAAAAGAAATAATGAAGATTTGAACAGAAATAAATGAAACAGATAGGTAGAGAGAAGTATTGATTAGGGTGAAGGGAAGGGCAATGTACCAAATGTGAGTGATTAACACAGCGCCACTGAAGAAGAGGAAGACATGGAGAGGTACATGGGAAGAACATACAACAAAGATGAACCTTTTCTCATATACAGTACAGTGTTGTCAATGACGGCAAACATTGATCTATGTGTGGATAGATGGGTGGACAGGCTGAATGATCAGGCATGGCTAGGCAGGGGGTGGTGTGCCCATGAACATGTATAAAGTTAGCAGATGATGTTTCTACAAATATATTTGTACGTGCTGTAAGAATGTCCAGGTATATAGTAGAGCTGACTAAAGAAAAGATTGTGGTGGCTTCTTGGCCATAGCCAGCTATCCAGAACGAGTGAGTAGTTGGACCTGTGGGTTCAGGATCATGGTCTCAGGGGACATCAAGCTCATTGGGCATGACATACTACACAAAAAAATTTTTCTACATCCTACTTTGGTGAGTGACAACTGGAGTCTTAAAAGCTTGTAAGTAGCCATCTAGATGCAACAATGTCTCTCTCCTCCTCCACAGCAAAGAAAAATGAAGGAAACCAAAGACACATGGAAACAATTAGTCCAAGGGACTGATAGACCATGTGATCCTCAGCCTATATGACCATAAGACCTGGTTTTGGTATCAGGCTTATGATACCAAAGAAAAACTAGATGATGCCTGACTACCACTGTCAATCACTCAGAGAGGGATCATTGCAGGAGATCCTGAATAGGGTGGAAGAACAATGTGGAACAAAACTCAAAATCTTAAAAAAAAAAAGACCAGGTTTGTTGGTCTGATAGAGCCTGATGAGACTCCTGAGACTATAGTCCCTAGCTACCCTTCAGGTCTGGAATTGAACTTACTCCTGTGGTTTCCAGCCAAATAATAGACAGTCATATGGACTGAACATTTACATGAGGTAGATACACTACTTGGAGCAATCCATCATGGGAGAACAGAAGGGCAATGTTTGCACAGGGAGACAGCTCAGGAGGCAAGCATGTATGGGAGGGAAGGACACAGGGAAGAAGTAACTATGGAGAGGAAGTGGGAAGAGAGCTGTTACATTGTGGGGAATTGTGATCAATATTATGAGACAAAAAGTGGATGAATCACTATATGGAAAGTGAATTTGCTCTGCAAACTTTAATCCAATTCACAATAAAAAAATTTTAAAAAAAGAAAGAAGTGAAACAGAAAATAAAAAGACAATAGAAAAGAACAACAAGACAGAAGTTGGTTCTTTGAAAAGATTAATAAAATCAACTAACCACTGGCAAACTTAACAAATGAAAAGAAGGAGAAGATGCAAATAATATGAATAATAAATGAAATGGGTGATGTCACAACAGAACCAATAAAAATAAATAATAATAATAATATCAGGATATTATGAAGAACTGTACTCCAACTAATTTAAAAACCTAGAAGAAAAGGACAGATTTTTAGAAATGCATGACTTACCTAAACTGACAAGACTGAGATAGAAAATTTGAAAGGATCCATAACAGCAAAAGAAAAAGTTGAACAGATCATTAAAAAAATTACCAGCAAAAAAAATTCCTGGCCCAGATGGTTTCACTGGAGAATTCCACCAAATGTTCAGAGAAGAACTGTATCAATCCTACTCAAACTATTCCAGAACATAGAAAAGGCTGGAACTCTCCCAAATTCATTTTATGAAGTAAGCATAACCCTGATACCAAAACCAGGCAAAGATACCACTTGAAAGGAAAAACTACAGATCAATATCACTCAGGAATACACATGCAAAAATCTTAAACAAAATCCTAGCCAATGGACTCCAACAACATATCAAAAAAATAATATGTCATGACCAAGTGAGATTCATATCCAGTATGCAAGGATGGTTCAGCATTAGAAAAACAATCAACACAACCTATCACATAAGTAAAATAAAGGAAAGGAATCTCATGATCATATCAATAGGTGCAGAAAAAGGAATTTGATATAATCCAACACCCATTCCTGATCAAAACTCTCAGAAAAATAGGAATGGAGGGGAAATTCCACAACATAATAAAGGGCATATATGCAAAACCAACAAACAACATTATTCTCAATGGAGAGAGACTAAAACCATACCCCATGTGAACAGGAACCAGACAAGGATGCCCTCTATCTCTACTTGTATTCAATATTGTATTGGAAGTTCTAGCCAGGGTAATAAAGCAAGAAAGGGAAATCAAAGACATCCCAATTGGTAAGGAAGAAGTAAAACTATTCCTGTTTACACATGATATGATCCTATACCTAGAAAACCCAAGAAACTCAACAAAAAACTACTAGAACTTATTGAAAGATTTAGCATAGTGACAAGATACAAGTTCAACACACAAAAATCAGTTGGATTCCTCTACACCAGCAAGGAGGACTCTGAAAAGGAAATAAGTAAATCAATACCATTTACTATACCTGCCAAAAAGATAAGATACTTGGGAATAAATCTTACAAGGGCCACAAAAGACCTATACAAAGAAAAATACAAAAGATTACTTCAAGAAACTATAAGAGATCTACATGAATGGAAGAACACACCGTGCTCATGGATAGGAAGATTGAACATTGTGAAAATGTCAATACTACCCAAAGTAATCTATACATTCAATGCAATCCCTATCCAGATTCCATCAACATTCTTTAAAGACATGGAAAAACCAGTCACTAATTTTATATGGAAAGGAAATATACTTCAGATAAGCAAAGCACAACTGAAGAAGAACAAAGTAGGAGGTCTCACACTCCCAGATCTCAAAACCCACTATACAGCCACAGTAGTCAAAACAGCCTGGTATTGGTACAATGGCAGACACATAGACCAGTGGAACAGAATTGAGGACCTAGAAATAGATTCATCAACCTATGGTCAGCTGATCTTTGACAAAGTGCTGAAATCTACTCTGTGGGGAAGAGAGTCTTTTTCACAAATGTTGCTGGCAAAACTGAATATCCATTTGCATAAAAATGAAACAAGATACACAAAAGCTAATTCCAGATAGATCAAGGGCTTACAAGTGAAACCTAAATCTATAAAGTTCTTCAAAGAAAAACCAAGGGAAACTTTAGGGGCCCTAATTTATGGCATAAGTAGACTATCAAGCATAACCTAAGGTACACAAACAGCAGAAGATAAATTAGATGATGGAGCGCTTCTAAAAATCAAATTCTTATGTGCATCAAAAGACTCTTCCAAAAGAGTAAAAAGAGAATCTACAGAATGGGAATAAATATTCAGCAATGATATATTGGGCAAAGGACTTATCTCTAAAATTTATAGAAAACTCCAACACCTCAACATCAAAAAAGACAAACAATCCAATTAAAAAATGGGAAGACATGAATAGACACTTCCCCAAAGAAGATGTTTAGCCAGCCAAAAAACACATGAAGAAATGTCCATGATCATTAGCCTTTCCAAAAAACCAAACTGACCACCATTGAGTTGGATCCGACTAATAGCAAACCCTCCGTGGGGTTCCAAGGCAGTATCACTACCCAAGTAGATTGCCCAACCTTCTTTCCAAGGAGTGGCTGGTGGGTTTGAACCGCCAGTCTTCTGGTTAGTAGTCAAATGCCTTAGGCAGATGTATAGCAAAACAACCATGAGATACCATCTCACCCCAACATGAATAGCAAAGTTCAACAAGACAGAAAATAACAAATGCTGACAAGGATGTGGGGAGATTGGGACTTTCATATACTGCTCATGGGGATGTAAAATGATACAACTACTGTGGAAATTGGTAGCGTGATTCCTTAAAAAGTTGGAAATAGAAATACCATTTGATCCAGCAATCCCATTACTAGGTATATATCCTAAAGAAGTGAGAGGCAGAACATGAATAGATGTACACACACTCATGTTCATTGCAGCACTATTCACAATAGCAAAGAGTCAGAAAAAACCTAATACCCATCACCTGAGGAATGGATAAACGAACTGGTACGTACATGTAAACAAATTGATATGTACATGTAAACAAACTGGTACATACACACAATGGAATACTGTGCAACCCTAAAGAATAATGTGGAATCTGCAAAACACTACATAATGTGGATGAACTTGGAGGACATGCTGAGTGAAATAAGTCAATCACAGAAGGATATTGTTTAGTTCACTGTTGTAAAAAGTCAAGGAAAATTTTATATATCAAAAGAAACTTTCTTTGTTGGTTACCAGGGAGTGGAGGGGAGAGAAAATTCCTTGACAGG
>NW_006921599.1:1720022-1735404 GCF_000298275.1 Orycteropus afer afer
AATTGATCATTTTGAGTTGTGGTGTTGGCAAAGGATCCTAAAAGAACCATGGACTGCCAGAAAAATCAACAAATCAGTCCTGGAGAAGGACAGCCGGAATGCTCCTTGGGAGAAAAAAAATGACCAGACTTCATCTCATCTAATTTGGTCATGTTGCCAGAAGGGACCATTCCCTGGAGAAGGAGGTCATGCTTGGTTGGAGGGTCAACAAAAAAGGGGAAGACCTTAAATGAGATGGATTGACACAGTGGCTGCCACAATGAGCGCAGGACTGGGCAATGTTTCGTTCTGTAGTACATAGGATCGCTATGACTCGGAGCCAATTCAATGGCACGTAACAATAACAACAACAACAATCAGCGATCCTAGATCCTAGATAAGATCTTCCAAAAGTAAGTTTATTTTATTTTATTTTATTTTCATCCTGGTCACAGAATCACTCTCATTTACTTGCTGAGTGAACTTTGGGAACAGTCCTTAACATCTTTGAGCTTCTGTTTCCTTGGAAATGGGAAAATTGCTACAGGCTTGTGAAGCAGATAAAAAGTATGTATACATCATAACTACCATTGCTAGCTACTGTTTACTGAGGGCTTCCTCTGTTCCAGGCACTGTTCTAGGGCTTTGCGTGTGTCAATTCACCTAATCCTCAAAACAACCCAGCAAGTCAACACTATTATCTCCATTCTACAGATGAAGTAACTCAGTAAATGTTGGTCTCAGTAAATGGATTTCCCATTGCTTTGTATTCTCCTATCTTTCCTTCCCAGGTCTCCTTGGGCATAAAAATGGCAGACTATGAAAGCTGCTAAGGACTTCAGGGATCAGATTATTTATCCCATGTTCTCCAGTTGCAGAGGAGAAAAATCAAATTCAGAGAGCAGAAATGACTTGCCTGAGAGTATGTAGTAAATGAGTGGCAGAGTTGGGAACACAACCTGGTCTCCTGTTTCTCACTGCAATGTTCTGTCCACTCAGTACTACTCACTATTAAAGGGTTCATGGTTGGGGACATTCATGGGGTGGTCTTGATTGGATCAGAGTCTTTACTCCAATCCAAAGAATTGGATAAACCTTCATCAAATCCTATTTGGATAATTCAGAATTAGTGACCATTTGGCCTGGGCTGGGCTGAAACTGATTTCTCTATTAGCTAAGAGAAAAGTGTTTATTGACAATTTAAAAAAAAAAAAAAAAAAAAAAGCTTTTTTTAAGGTAACCTATACTGAGAACCTAACCAGTATAGGTTTTTCTTACTAATTATTCACATATATAACATTTGTGGCTCAGGTAGAATGAGAAGACCTTGTCTCCCTTCTTCCTTTCAATGGCCCTCAGGAAGAACAGGAAATGAGCCTCAAAAGAGGTTACTAAGAAACCCCCAGGTCACACAGCTGACAAGGAGGGTTTGAACTCAGATGCTTCCAATGGCCCTGCTCCATCTCTTTCCACTGAGCCACATCAATAAGGCATCAATAAGGTAAGCTTATCTTTTACCTTATTTCCAGAGAAACTCATTTTCCATTTTAGCAGAATTTACTTTGTCTAGGACAGAGTAAGTAATGAAGCCAAAGTATGAGTTACTACACCAGTAAGTTCAAAATATTAATCCTCAATGTTTTATGGCTTCATTGTCATCATCTATTTAGGAGCCTGAAAGAATAAAATTTAAATTGTCTTTTTTTATATCCAAAAATATGGGTTTCTGTACTTTGTCTTAAATAATCAATATTTGTCAACATTTCTGTTCTCTCCAGAGGGTAGTAATTAGAATTGAGTAATAGACTATCATTAATGTACATAAATGTTTATGTCATATATATCTTTCAAAATAAACATCTGGTAAAAGTCTTGAGTGAAACTATCTATACATTATGAAATTAAAATCATTTTCAGTGTTTCCTAAAAACCTAAATAACTTTTATTTCTTTCCTAAAATTGGAAATAGCATCATTCTTTGTTTATAATCTGCATATTTCCCATTGCTTTGCATTCTCCTATCTTTCCTTCCCTCCATATGTCTGAATCACAGTCACTTAAAACAGCATGCTTACGTTAATTACCAGAGACAAGTGTTAATGGATTTTAATTTTGCTTTATTAGAGTTTATGCAAATTTCACTGTGTTGAGATTCCAAATAAAATCCTTACAGTCACAACTTTTTTTTTCTTACTGTTAACTTTACTTTGTAAAAGGGGATAGGGAAAATTTTAATTAGTATTCAATGACAAGAACTGTTGATAGCAATACCTTTATAATGAGAAATAGGTGTCATAAATTATTTTTAAAACTATGTGAGTTTCATAATTTGTCAATTAGCACTGATGTCTTTTCTCTGAAGGCTTAAATATTCAGCTGTACTTTCTGGTCAGCTTGCTTATTTTATTGTCTTAATGGCTCTATTTGCTTATCTGTTTTTATCTTTATAAAATGTGTACAATATGATATACTCAATAATATTCTTTTACTTCCATTCAGTGAACCCCATGACATAGGTTTATTGGAAAATTGTTCCAATGACTTAATGAATAAATGAAGAAGTATATGAGCATTTTAGATGTTTCCCTGACTCTAAAATTATTATTTCCATATTTTCCAGGATATATAAACACAATGTTGAGTTTTCTATTCAAAGATATTTTCTATTTGCATAGATTATTTCCATTAAAAAATTATTTCACAGAAATTCTAAGCTATAAATTCTCATAATAACAAAAAAATGAAGTAAGGATTAGTATCTCCATTTTCCACATTAGAAAACTGATGCACTAGCTAGTACCTAAGCTCATGCAAACCAATAACTGGAAAGATCTAGATTGGAACACTTTTACTTGACTCCAGGCAGTGTTCTTTCTTTTATGTGTTTCTTTTCTATATATACCTCAATCAGTAAATTTTAATACTGAGGTAAGTAAGGCCTTGCATGAAACTTCTGCAGTAGCTCTATGTGGTAATTTTAAGAATATGTTCATGAACTCTCTGAAGTTTAAATCCCCTCCAAATACTTGAGAGTAGGCTAGACTTTTTTGTTGTTGTTGTTATTTGCAATCGAGTCGGCCCCGACTCATAGCGACCCCTCCTTGGGTTTCCGAGGCAGTATCACTATGGAAGTAGGATTGCCCAACCTTCCTTCCGAAGAGTAGCTGGTGGGTTTGAACCGCCAGCCTTCGGTTAGCAGTCAAGTGCCTTAGGCACTATTCTACCCTTGTTGTTGTTGTTGTTATGTGCCGTCGAGTCGGCCCCAACTCATAGCGACCCCTCCTTGGGTTTCCGAGGCAGTATCACTACGGAAGTAGGATTGCCCAACCTTCCTTCCGAGGAGTGGCTGGTGGGTTTGAACCGCCAGCCGTCTGGTTAGCAGGCAAGTGTCTTAGCCACTATGCTACCAGAGCTCCCATTCTACCCTAGTAGTTGCTATTAATGAATAGGATATAGCAGAAATGATGGCATGCCATTTCTAAGATTTGGTTATAAAAAGACTTGCTCTTAATCACTTGCTCTAGGGGAAGTCAGCTGCCGAGTCTTGAAGACACTCAGACAGACTTGTGGAGATACCCTTCTGGCAAAAAACTAAGGACTCTAGCCAAGAGACATGAGTTAGCCTTCTTGGAAGCTCTAGTCAAGGCTTCAAACTGTTCAGCTTCAGCTAATATCAAGACTACAACCTTATGAGGGAACTTGAGATGAAGTCACCCAACTAAGCCAATCCAGGATCCCTGGCCCTTCAAAATTATGAGATAATAAATTCTTATCATTTCAAGCCATTAAGTTTTGAGATAATTTGTTATACAGCAATGGCTAACTAGTATAATAGACTTTGCAGAGCCTGCAATTGCTTACAGATAGGGCAAATAAATTGCAGGGGAAGAGAGACTAGTTTCAGGTACCATAAGGTATTTGAGCCTTGAGTAGCTCCAAGGGAGATAGAAAAATCTTTAAAAAAAAAAAAATCAGAACGCAAACAGAACATTGCGTCATGATTCTTGGGGCTCCACATGGCTAGAAGAATCAGAAATTACTCATTATAAAAATTCAGTTCTGCTATTTACTGTGTAACTTGTACTGATTATTTTGCCTTTATATGCCTCAGTTTTCTCATGAGTAAAGTGGGCATATTCAAGAACATCATAGGTATCTTGTGAGGATTAAATGTATAACTGCATGACAAGTACTTAACTTAGTTCCTAATACAAAGTGAAGACTCAATGAATGATAATTTCTA
This sequence comes from Orycteropus afer afer, assembly GCF_000298275.1. Lineage (NCBI taxonomy): Eukaryota > Metazoa > Chordata > Mammalia > Tubulidentata > Orycteropodidae > Orycteropus > Orycteropus afer. Next base: position 1,724,245 of record NW_006921599.1, read on the forward strand.
TAGTTAGTAGTAGTAGTTGGAATAGAATCATAGGAGAGCACAGGGAAAGTAGAATTTGGCTTTGTGTGAGCAATACTATGAGGGTTATTGGGCTTAAGCCCCACAGTCTATTTGATTGCACCGAGGGGGAAAAAAAAAAAAAAACCTCACTGCCATCAAGTCGTTTCCGAGGAGGCAAATCTTTATTGAAGTAGATTGCCCAGTCAAAGCAGATTGCCCAGTCTTCCTTCAACAGAGTGGCTGGTGGGTTTGAACTGGCAACCTTCTGGTTAGCAGTCAAATGCCTTAGGCACTACACCACTAGAGCTCCTTATTAGATTGAAGGACGCAGTGAAGTCAACAGGGACAAAGGAGGCCCAGACACTCGTTAGGCCCTGTGATATGAAGGATCTAAAGATTTCCTGGTGCAGATAAATTGGGGGCCAAAAAGTAACTGAGTGGAGCTTCTGGAGTGCTCCATGTACCATCACAGAGTGTTGGTAGTCTTTGGAATGGTGTCTTGAGAGGGATGGACAGTACGATTGTGAGGAGTCTAGGCAGGAGGATTTGGAATCCCTAAACAGAAAAGAAAACAGGACTATGTTGGCCCAATGACTAAGTACAAGAGCCTACTGAAGCAGAATTGTATTGTTCCTACCATTGGGAATGCCGGCCAGTTTTTTAGGAAAAAAACAAATACCCTATTTATAAAAACAGGAGCCTATAATTCAACTTTCAAGGATGAGTTTCCCAAGAATGGGACATAATGTGTCACTAAACCTTGCCCACATGATTCACCTCAGTCTTTGACAATTTATGCCTGGATTAAGTACCCTTTTGCTCCTAAGTAGATGCAAAGCCCTCTAAATTGACATTGCTCAATCTTAAAAAGCAGGATTTGAAAAAGGCAACAGTGACCACCATTATAATGAATGCCAGACGTCTTCAAAGACCTTTATTCACCTACAAATGAAACTAATTACTAGTCTTTTTCACTGAGAGTCCCTCATTGAGTTATGCAGCAACAGCTGGATCATCCCTTGCAGTTTATTCTCAAAGGCGTTTCAATAAATCTGTTTTGAATTCTATAGCTCACCCTCCCCCACTACCTAAAAAGAAATCTTCAGGAACTAGAACCTAATAAAATGATTTACAGCCGCCCACAGTCTGGTGGGGAACATGCCCACAGTGAGGCAATGCATTCCGGCCCCTCCTCAGTTATGCCCAGGTGTAAACAAACAGCAAGTTAAAAGAAGCAGGTACAAACCATGTTGCTCAATTGTAACTCTCAGGCAAAGAGCTAGGAACAGAGCTAACCTTTAAAAAGTCTACTAATAGAGTACCTAAGGAAATGAAAGTATTTAAAAGAATTTTAGGACTGAAATACCCCTTTGAGATCCTCTAGTTTAGTTCAACCTCACTGCTCAGTTCTTCACCTCTGCTGCCAGCCACCCTCAATTTAAAACAGCAAAAATTGAGGTTCAAAGAGTGCTTCTCTCCATATCACATAGACAAGAGACCAGTCTTTTTGACTGCCAATCAAATTCACTTCTGAGAACACTGAACTGTGCAAAATGCAGATGGAATGTCATAGCAACCTAAATCAGAATTGTTCTTTCTGGGACTAGGTGCACCTTACTGGGCTGTTCAATTCTAAGCATCAGATAAAGTCCATGTCATTCAGGCCTTGTATTTCCAGTACATTACATTAAGAATTCCCAAAGGGCTCTTTTAACTTGCAAATTTGTTAAGACCCAAAAATAATAAATAAAATAAACCCATGCCCAAAATATATGCAGGTTACTAAAAAGGAAACACACTATTACAAAGATCCAAAATGCTCTTCAAATGACAGAGTGGTTGTGGTTATAACTAGTAACCATTCATCCTAGTAAAGGTATAGCTGAAATCTTTAGACAGGAATGTCAAAGAAATAGCTCTAATTTGTTCTGAATCCTGCCCTCATCATTTTCTTCTGTGCTGTCTGATTCACATCATTGTTCCAAACCATCCTTGTCCGTATCTGGTACGTCCTTTGTATCGGAACTGATGGACTATTCTCAAATAATTTTCATAGGTTGGAACTATTCAAACTTTTGTATATAACATACGTAGACTTAACTACTCAGTTGAAATTCTGCTATCTCTAATCTTAGGTCCTAGCTGCATGGTTAATGCAGTTGCTTGCAAATGTGCTTTCTGAAGTTCTGTTATATTTTGTCTTCTGTGTCACTTTCAGTCTGAGAGGTTTTTATAGACTTCCTTGGCTTTCAAGAAGAAAAATATATCTGGTCTGAGTTGTGACCAGGAAAGTTCCCTCTCCCCTAACACTCGTTTTTGTTTGTCTGAGCTCTTTTGTTCACTATTAACACTCCACCCGCACCCTGCAACTGGGCAGTATTAGCTTTTGTTAAAGATGTTTTCTTGTTGAAATCATCGCCTGATCATTCAACCCTTGCTAGGTTTTCTGTATTTAGTCATTAGGAAATATCAATAAAACCAAAAAAACCAGCATGCTGCCATTGAGTTGGTTCTGACTCATAGTGAAATAGGACACAATAGAACTGCCTCATGGGTTTCCGAGTCTGTAAATCTTTACAGAAGAAGACCGCCACATCTTTCTCCCACAGAGATCCAAATTTCATAGTCTGAAATAGGATTGAAAAGAATGAAGCAAAACAAGGGTCAGGGAGAAGTGGAGAGAGAAAAATAAGAAAGACAATCTACTCAAGGACTTGGTTTCTTCCAGACTCTCTGAATCCCTTCCCCTTTGCTGAAGCCATGGTCAGAGGCATAGAGAAAAATAGGATGTAAGACCAAATGGTATGCAGAGGGTGGGACAAGAGAAAAAGACAATTTTCATGAGAAAGATGTTGTTGTGTTGTTGTTATGTGCCTTCGAGTCGGACCTGACTCACAGCGACCCCTCCTTGGGTTTCCGAGGCAGTATCACTACGGAAGTAGATTGCCCCATCTTCCTTCTGAGGAGTGGCTGGTGGGTATGAACCACCAGCCTTCTGGTTAGCAGTTAAGTGCCTTAGGCACTACGCTACCAGAGCTCCCGAGAAAGATGTTAGATTTATTTAAAAGGAATCAATGATTTCATATGAAAAGGGCTTGTCACCAAGATTAAGGCATCTTTCATTTAATTCTCCCAGCACCTTCTGCGAGAGTTGTTCTTACAGTACAGTGTGTGTTGGAATCACCTGGAAAGTGGTTAAATATTCAGAATCCAACGCCTCTCCCCAGAGAAGTGATCCAGTGAGATTTGGGAACTTGGATTTCTGACCAGCTACCCACTTCTCCACGGAAGTATGCTAGGGCAATCTACTTCCGAAGTGATACTGCCTCAGAAACCCAAGGAAGGGTGGCTGTGAGTCGAATCCCACTGGACGGCAGTGAATTTGATTTTGGTTTACCCCTTCTCCATGGAATTCTGATCCAGGTAATCCCCAAATAATGGTCTAAAAATAGTCTGTAACTTCCCTTTTAAGGAAAGGAAGGAAGGAAATAAGAGAGAAAGAGATGAAAGAATAAACTTAATTATTAAAATAAGGGTTTTTTTTATTTCCAAAATCTGATGTTCTTAAAAATATATGTAAAACTTCAAATGGAATGAGTTAGAAAAACATGAATTAAGCACATTTATATACTAAAAAATCTATTATAAAATAATCTGTGTATCATTTAATTTATGAAAAAGAATGAAAAATCCTGAGTCAATTTTTGCAAAATATTCTTTTATCTTGTTATTCACACTTTTATTTTTAAAGGTGACTAAATGCATTTTGCCCAAAAAGATCCTACGCTACCAAATACACTTCTTTTTACTCTTTTCATGAAACAATTCACAGCCAACTACATTTAGCACACTAGGTCTTTGATCTCCAATTTCAACTAACCAGTAGGGTAATAGTTACATTTGAGGTCACAGTAAGGTCTTGACCTCTCTTACGGCTTTTTTCTTCAAGGAAACTTCCATTCTCATCAGCCTCCAAATAACCCACCGGTTGTCCATGTTTTAATACTTTACATCAGAGCAATGAATATGAGTTTGAGTGACTGCTAGCAGCATTCTCTAAAATATTACTTTTCCACCTGATTTCTTTTCAGAATCCATATCATGGAAATTTAATTTTTTAATCATGTGGTTACGTTTTTGAGCAGCAAGGGTAGCCTATACATTCTTATAACAGTAAGACTATCTGTGGATGTTTTAAATGTAAGCAAAAATAAGTAAGTCATTTGAAATTGCATTGTAATCTTTGTCAAAAATATGTATTATTCCTCTCATAGAAATAACCTATCATCAATTTAATCTGAAATTAAGTACTATCTTTACATTAAGAAATCTTCAATAGTGTATTTGAAGATAAAAGTATAAATTTAAAAATTAGAAACAGAATCTCTCTTAAAAATGTTTTCTACACTCAAATGCTTTTTTTTATAAAGCTAGGGTGCAAGTTGGCACATGAAAATTTTGCTGCCTGAGTTGCCCATCACTGATTACAGCTGATGGAGAGTTCAGAAAAGAGCAAAGCTGGCTGTCAGAGCACATTAGCAAATGCAAAGAAGGAGACAAAAGAATAATTCCACCATTATTACTTATGATTGCTCACTGGGGTGAGTTGATTCCTACTTTTTCCTACCTGAGCAATGCAGAGAATATGTGCTCACTCTTTATGTCCTAACACGCACTGTCTGTTTGTCCATGTTAGCAACCAGATTAGCTTTAAGATGTCTGTCTCCAACAAAAGCGAGCACCAAACACTAAATTAAACCCATTGCTGTCAAGTCAATTCTGACTCCTAGTGACTCTATAGGACAGGGTAGAACTGCTGCATGGAGTTTCCAAGACTGTAAACTTTTACAGAAGCAGACTGACACATTTTTTCCTCCCACAGAACAGCTGGTGAGTTTGAAGTGCTGACCTTTCAGTTTGCAGCTGAGCAGGTAACCACTGCACCACCATAGCTCCAACGTGAGCACAGTGAATACCAAATTAACAATTCCTTGTCCTTAATTGCTTATACCATTCTAAGACTAAATATATCTCAATTAAATAACTGAAGTGAAAAAAGTAGTTCTTGGAATTAGAAGACTGGCTTTTGAGTATGGGTGGGTGGTATCAAACAAACTGTGTGACTCAAGGGAACACATTAGTGAGCCAAAAAAAAAAAAATTAGGCCCCATTTTCACAGAGCTTATAATCTAGCGTGGGAGGCAGATATTAATTGAATTTTCACAAAAGAAATGTGTACCTGTTTACTGTACAGGGAGAACTGAGAATAGTGTTTGAGGATACAGTACAGGGTGAACTAACTAATTCAGAGGGTCAAAGAAGAATTAACAAAGACATTTGTGTTAATTTTGAAGGGTGAGTAGAAGTTAACTTGGCAAAGAACTAAACAAGAGGGAGACTGGAAGAAGTGTTGGTGAACACTACAGTAGGGGACCAACTATCTGTAAATTGTTGTACTATGGGGACTTTCCTATTGCTATGATACTGGAAGCTATGCCTCTGCTTTTCAAATACCAGCAGGTTCACCCATGGACAGGTTTCAGCAGAGCTCCTAGACTAAGACAGAGTAGGGGAAAAGGCCTAGTGATCTACTTCTGAAGATAACCCAATAAAAACACCACGGATCACAACAAAACATCATCCAACTCATTTGTTCTTGACGTGTTATCAGGAAATATCAATCATTAGAGGAGGGCATCATGTTTGGTGAAGTAGAAGGCCAAAAAAGGCAAGGGAGACCCGCAGCGAGAGATTGGCACAGTGGCTGCAATGATGAACTTAAATATGCCAATGATCATGAGGATAATTCAGCACTGAGCAACATTTTGTTCTGTTGTACATAAGGTTGCTATGAATTGGAGTCAGCATAACGACAGCTAACAACAACACAGGAGCGAAAAAAAGCATGTGAGGAAGCTGATTGACAAAGGTATGCTATGCCCAAGAGAAAGTTAGTGTGACTGGAGTACACTAAGCTAATGGAGATGATGCCAAATGAGTCTGGATCAGGCAGGCAGAGTTCACAAGTCATCATATATGGTGTTGGAAATTTTAGTCTTTATCTTAGAAGATTATGGGAAGCACTGAAAGGTTTTGTAGGAGTATGTGTACATGTGTGAATGTACATGTCTGCTTATGTGCACCCTCTTGTTGTTGTTGTTGTTGTTATGTGCCATCTAGTCGGACCCGACTCATAGCAACCCCTCCTTGGGTTTCCCAGGCAGTATCACTATGGAAGTAGATTGCCCAACCTTCCTTCCGAGGAGTGGCTGGTGGGTTTGAACCACCAGCCTCCTGGTTAGCAGTCAAGTGCCTTAGGCACTACGCCACCAGAGCTCCTGCACCCTCTTATAGTACAGGTTTTTGATGGACAGGTATATGGAGTAGTACATGATCCTTCATGAACTTCAACTCAATCATTCTGTTGGGATATGGAGAAGTGATTGAGGTGGGGATCAGACTCTACGTGGAGGAATCAGACAGGAAGCTAATGCATTGATCCAGCTAAGAAGTGATGGAAAATTGCCCTGAAATAATGAAGAGGGAACAAGTCAGGAATGATACTCTGGTTCAGCACCAGATGGATGGTCCATGTAGAGATAATAGGCAAAGACCTGGTTTAAGGAAAAGAAGGTAAGTAATGTCTTCTTGACTCTGTTGAGTTTGAGCTGTCCTTAAAACAACCAGGTTAAGGTAGTTGACTATGTAATTTAGAGCCCTGAGAACAGGGCAAGTCTGAAAGTATTTGAGCTGTGAGGTGAGTTCTAAAGAATATATATTGTTAGTTGCCATCGAGTTGGTTCAAACTCATGGTGACCTCATGTACAACAGAACAAAATGTTGTCTGCTCCTGTACCATCTTCATGATCGTTGGTATGTTTGGGTTAGTGTTGCAGTGTATTTCGAGTAACTTCCACTCTAGGGAGCTCATCTTCCATTATTATGTCAGATAATATTCTCTTGTGATCCGTAACATGCTCCTTACCTAATTTTCAAGAGTAGATCACCAGGCCTTTCTTCTTTTCCTATCTTAATTTGAAAGCTCTGCAGAAACCTGTCCTTGATGGGAAACCCTGCTGACATTTGAAATACCAGAGGCATAGCTTTCAGTGGCATAGCAACTTACAGACTGACAGATGGGTGGTGGAAAGAATATGCAGAATTTTCAATATATGTAGACTGAAGGACATTCCAGAAAGAACACAAGCAGAAACATATAGGGTCTACTCTTTCATTAACTCCTTATACAACTATTTTCTTTTATAACACAATTTAATCAAGACTTCAAAAAATTTATTCTCTTTCCTTAGTCCAATGGAATGTTAATTTTAGAGTACACTCACATAATAGATGAAATTACTGGCTTATAAAGGGTGAGTTCCTACATCCTATGAAATTTACAACCTCTCTTTTCCTATAATCACAATTTATCCAAAAATTTCTAGAATTTCCTTCAGAATTATGCTTATAGTTTAAGACCAAAATGCCCTAGAAGCCTCTCAATTATTTCTATACTTGATAAAATATTTGATAGTTTGCTTTTTTTTTCTTTTGATGTTTATTTTACTCAAGCTCAGTGACACAGAACACCAGTTTGATCAATTGGAAGCTATTATCAATAATAAAAAATAAATCTGCCAAAAATTATTTACTAAATTAATTTATATTCAAATTGTCTTTTTAATTCATATGTAGTCTCAGTAGATTGCATATGAATAGTCTTTCTTGGGAGGAAGAGACACATATGGAGTTTCAGTTAGCTTACAAGGATTTGCAGGGGAAAATAACATAGCTTATCTACATCACAAACCACAGGGTGTCAGGTATATGAATGTTATCTCTAATACTTGTTGTGGTGGAAAATTTGAAAACAAACCTCTAAACACCAAACTTCTGAGGCCCCCAAAAGAATGTATTACCAAAATATGCTCCTTTTTTTTTATGTAGGTCAGAAAAAAATTATTTAAAATTGTTTTGTATGTTATTACAGAAAGTAGACTAACATATTATTTCTCAGATTCAACAGAATAAATTTTCACTATCTATCTATCTACATAACTCAGAAAAAACAAACAGGTACAAATAGAATTATCTTCTTCAAACTCTGAAAAAGAATTCAAATATTTCATTGCTTAATTTTGATACTACATGAAAGAGAACACTATCAATCCAGATTCATCTGACTGAGCACACGTTGAAATATACCAGGAAACTGACTAGTAGTTTCAGTTGATTTTGTAACAAAGCCTAGAACCTCAATTATATCCTTAACACATTTATCATTATGTTATCCAAAAAAAGATGCACTAAAATGGATTATAAGAAAGAGTTCTTTTACTACTTGTAAATTAAGATTCCCAAAAAACTTCCATTGAGTGTGTTGACAAAAAGTTTATACCAAAAATATAAACTCTCGAAAGGATAAAATATTTGGATGAGAAGACAGTAAACTATAGCATTTTCTTATATATTATGTAAGAAATTATATTTCCTCATTTCAAGCTGTATGTTGTTCTAAAATCATTAGCTTTATAAACTTGTTATTTAAGAAAATTTCTCACGTGTAAAAACGTTAAGTTTCAGAACAGGGTCCATAAAATCTCTAATTTAATAAATTGATAAGTAAATTAATAAACTGTTACAGTAGCTACCAAATGCAGGAAATTCAGAGATTTGAAAATAAACAAGTCCTATTATCAAGGTCCAAGAGTCATTTGGAATTAAAAGACATGTAAACCAAAGAAGTCATTCTATCATAGAAGCAGAGCAGTGGTAGTGGAAAAGCTATCAGGGATGTCTTTGTAAATTATACAAATTTTGACTTTAAGTTTGAAAAACAAACAAGAATTTGGCACACACACAAATTGAGGAAAGATATTCTAGGGAGAGATCACAACGTGTACAAGGACAGTGGAGCCTGAAAGAGCTTAGTGTGCTTACGGAGCTGAAAATAATTACGGATGACTGGAATTCAGGAAGAATCTGAAGGGCATTGGACCAGAAGAGCAGACTTGCAAGTCAAATGCAAGCATATATACTATATAGTAGACACTGGAAAGTTTGAAACAGAGAAGAGATGGGATTTTATCTTGGAGTTAAGATTATCTCAGTGGCAACAAGGAAGATGAAGATTTAAATAATGAGTGTGAAATCATTTATTTTAAAGACACACCGAATTCATAAAGATGCTATTTCTTCCTAATGACCTTAAGGTATTAATGAAATCAAAATAATAATAAAATTATTGTTTTATTTGTCTTGATGCAGGTCATGTTTAAATTAATTCTCAAATTCATCTTAAATTTTCAAGCTAATTGTTTTACATTAAGTATCTTGTGTGATACAGCAGTCTTAAGATGTAAATATCCTAATTATGACCATTTGTCAGATAAGGAATTTTAGGATGGAACAAATTTTATTCCACAGTTTATTCTCTTAAAAATATGACACACAGGTTCTTTTGTGGCTATAGTTATAGTGTCAGAAATTTTAAACAATCCAAATATCAAGCTATATAAGAAAGGGTAGATTATTGATAATATATTCATACAGAGATTATTTTATAAGCATAAAAATTTTTAAGCATATTAATGACATGGGAAATGCTTACAATATAATGATGAATGGTGGAGGGAAAAAGGAAAAATATAGATATATTATAAGCTCATTAAAAGGAGAAAGGAAAGAAAAAGAAGAATTGGAGGGGAAGGTAGGAGAAAAAGAGACAGACGAAGGGTTGGGGGCATGACGAGTGCAGAAACATAAAATATATGCATAATATATGTACATATGTATATGTATGTATATATATATATACATATATATTATTTATTTTTGTGTAGTGTAGTCAGAGGCCATTTTTGCTTTCCTTTTTTACACTAATTTGATGTTTATACTTACTATAAGACATAAGTATTACTTCTATAATCAGAAAACAAAGGATTGTGATTTTTCCATTGATTTTAATGACTAATGAAATTGTGCTAGCTGAAGACAAATTGCAATGTGTTAGAGACAAGCTATTCTATAGGGAGCTCTCATGGCATAGTACCTAAGGCATTTGACTGCTAACCAGAAGGCTGGCAGTTCAAACCCACCAGCCACTCCTTGGAAGGAAGGTTGGGCAATCTACTTCCATAGAGATAACACCTCAGAAACCCAAGGAGGGGTCACTATGAGTCAACTCAATGGCAGTGAGGTTTTTCTAACTAGAAGGCTGGTGGTTCAAACCCACCAGCCACTCCCCAGAAAGAAGGTTGGGCAATCTACTTCTGTAGTGATACTGCCTCGGAAACCCAAGGAGGGGTAGCTATGAGTCAGGTCCAACTTGACGGCACATAACAACAACAACAACGTGAGGTATTTACACTTACTTCTATATATGTATCTTAAGTTCAACTATTGAGAAGAGCCAAAATTAGAGTATGTGATACATACATACAATAAAATATTGCTCAGTTTTAAAGAGAAATGAAGTCCTGATACATGCTACAACATTGATGAATCTTGAAAACATGCTGAGTGAAATAAATCAATCACAAAAGGACAAATATTATATAATCCCATTTACATGAAATATCTAGAACAAGCAAGTGTATAGAGACCAAAGTTTATTAGTGTTTACCAAGGGCAGGGAGAAAGAAAAGAGGACTCCGTGATTAGGGAACATCGAGCTTCTGTTAAGGGTGATAGAAATATTTTGGAAATAGAGAAGGGTGATTGTTGAAGAACACAATGAACATAAGTTAATGTCACTGATATGTACATGTTAAGAATGTTGAAATGTCAAATATTTAGTTATTTGTTATTTACCACAACAAAGAAATTTAAAAAGTCAATATGTCTCTGGAACATGATGATATCTTAAAAATAAAAAGACCTATGAAGATTCTCTTTAGAATCTAAAAGAATAACCATTATTCTTAATCCTGCCCTAGCCAATTTCTGATCCACAACAATATATGTTCCTTAAATACAAGTAAATAATTAATCATTTTTAAACAATTTGTTTTATTATAATAACTTTTGAAATAACTTTTAATAACTTTTCCTAGAAATAAACTAATGGTAGGAAAATAAAGTAACATCAGTGTGGTGGTTATGTTTGTGTGTCAACTTGGCTGGGCCTGGTTGAGTGGCTGGGCAGCTGGTGGTAGTTAT
>NW_006921599.1:1735817-1743191 GCF_000298275.1 Orycteropus afer afer
ATGTGGTTTGGTAACATCGGGACTGTGCCTTTTTACTTGTCAACCTTGGGCTTTTCAGCCTCAGCAGCCAGCAGCTGTCTGAGTGAAGAACTGCCTCTAACTCCAGTGGTCAAGGAGCAGAAGGCAGAGCTGGACCACAAGGTTGAGGGGCTTTCACCTAGCCCCTAGAGCCTGGCACTTTGAACTTGGACTTAAGGCCTCCAAATTGTAAGAATGAACTCCTGTTTGTTAAGACCATCCCATTTGTGGTATATGTTTCTTGTCAAAGTGGCACTAGGTAACCAGAATAATCAGTTAAGAGAAGACACTTTCAAAATAGATGAGTTCATCCTTCCTCCTCCTCAACACACACATACACAAGCAAACAAATCTAAACCTTCAAGGGAGATAAGGAAAATGTAACTAAGAGTAAACATATGAAAATTAAAAATAAAATTAGGGTCTATTACTTTAAGACACTCTGGTGAAATGAGTTCCTTTATGTGCCTTTTGCCTTTGTTCTTTGAAGAAACAGCTTGAGAGACTTTTCCCTTACCCTGAGGAGTTTTACCTTTGCCCTGATTTTCTACCCCAGAAAATTTGTTACTTTTGTCCAGGTTGATGGACATTTCCTGGGTAAGCTGCAAACAATTTATGGTTTGATACTTTTTCTCTTGCTCTGGGCTTCAGCTTGCCCTGTGATTGGTCTATATTTTTTACACACTTTGCAGAGATAGATCCATACTTATGCAAATAAAGTGACTATAGTCTACTATCCAAATGAAGTGACTGACAGTGGTCTACCGAGGTAGAGATTGGTCAGTTCATTACCCTGGTGGGAAGACCTTGAAATTAACAAGGAGTTTGCTTATCTATGCAGCCAGCCCTACAGAGATTTGCAGATAGAGAAAGAAGGAAGAAGCAAAAAGGAGAAAAGGCAAGAAGAGAGAAGAATGCAGGAAAACAAAAATCCTAACAACTGGACCAACAAGCAACATCACAATAAGTAGAGAAAAGACTGAAGTTGTCAAAGACTTAATATTACTTAGTTTTACAATCAACACCAGTGGAAGCAGCAGTCAAGACATCAGATGACATGTTGCATTGTGTAAATCTGCTGCAAAAGACCTCTTTCAAGTGCTGAAGAGCAAAAATGTCTCCTTGAAGACTAAGGTGTGCCTAACCCAAGCCATGGTATTTTCAATCACCTCATATGGATGTGAGAGCTGGACAATGAATAAGGAAGACCGAAGAAGAGTTTTGCTTTTGAGCCATGGTATTGACAAAGATACTGAAAGTACCATGGACTGCTAAAAGAACTAACAAATCTGCCCTGGAGGAAGTGCAGCCAGAATGCTCCTTGGAAGCAAGATTGGCTATACTTCATCTCACCTACTTTGGTCATGTTATCAGAAGGGACCATTCTCTGGAGAAAGATATCATGCTTGGTAAAGTGGAGGGTCAGCGAGAAAGGGAGAGGCCCTCAACTAAGTGGATTGACACAGTGGCTGCAACAATGAGCTCAGGTGTAGCAGGATTATGAGGCTGGCACAGGACCGGGCAGTGTTCCCTTCTGTTGCACATAGGGTTGAGTTGGAGATGACTTGATAGCACCTAACAACAACTATATATATATATATATATATATATATATATATATATATATATATATATAAAACACACACACACACACACACATATATATATACACACACTATATATGTATATATGTATATGTATATGTATGTATACATCTATATACACTTCACTGTTTTTGCTCCTCTAGAGAACCTAGCCTGGGAACTCTGTGATGTAGTGCCTTAAGTATGTGACTGCTAACCAGAAGGCTGGTGGTTCAAACCCACCAGCCACTCCTCGGAAGGAAAGATGGGCAATCTACTTTCACAGTGATGCCTCCTCAGAAACCCAAGGAGGAGTTGCTATGATTCGGATCCAACTTGACAGCAATGAGTTTGGTTTAGTTTAGAGAACCTAGCCTAAACCAAGTATCTTTGGAACTCCTGGAGCTCTCTTCCTGGTATGCAATTATATGGAGCAATGAGAACCAGGCTAAATTAATAACCAATGAAGACAGGGATGGATTATTCAACAAGGTAAACAAGGGCTTACTTGTGCTTTCTTACTAATCTATAGTGAACAATTTCACATGGATTTCATCACATCTTCAATGTGGTGAAAAACATCTGCAACTTTTTGGTCCTGGTTGGAAAGCAATCACAAGTAAACCTGTGCTTACCTTGCTTACTGAGTACTGTGTCCCTATCAGGGATTATAAATTTTAAAAGAGGCTTTGATTCTGTGGGAAGGTGCTGTGGGATTGGGAAAGAGACAGATGCCAACCATACCTAGAAGCAGAATATTTGATATGTGGCTAAAATGTGAAATTGTTCACTATAAATTACAGTAATACAAGTAAGCCTGTGCTTACCTTGCTTATTAGATAACCCACCCCTAAATGGAGGTCTCAGACCGGAATAGGAATGTCCTCTTTCTATACATTACTACTTTTAGAGCAATTTTCCAAAACCATCATATTCCAAGTCCATGGCTTGTGCATTGGACAGTTGGGTTAAGAATAAAATTACATCTGTGGAATGACTGCCATCTATTAGTGCTTACTAAGTACCAAGGTACCAAGTAACAGTCTGTCTTGACTACCTTACCTGGATTATTTCCTTTAAGCTTTATAAAACCTTATGTCATAAACCCTTTTATTCTTGCTTTTATAAATATGAGAAAAGTAAACCACAGAGAGGTTTAGGGTTTAGTACTTCCCAAGGGTGTTGTTGTTGTTAGCTGCCAGGGAGTCTCCCTTGACCTGTAGTGACCCAATATACAAAGAAACAAACTGTCCAGTCCTGCACCATGCCCATGATTGATTACAAATCTAACCATTGTAAGCTTTAGGGTTTTCATTGGCTGATTTTCCAAAGAAGATGGCCAAGCCTTTCTTCCTAATACATATTAGTCTCGAAGCTCCGCTGAAATCTATTCAGTATCTGAGGGACATATAAATCTCCATTGGCACACTGGTGGTGGCTGTACATGAAGTGCACTAGCCAGGGATCAAACCTGAGCCTGCTGCATGGAATTCTACCACTGAATTATGAATTCCTCCAATTATCCAAGGTTACACAGGAAGTAAAAGGAGAAGTCTAGGTTCCAACTAAGAGATAGATAGAAACATTATCAATATATGCATTTTTCAATGATGTGGAAATTGAGATTTGAATATTAATTCTTTCCCAGGTAAGTAAGACTTACTATATTCTTTCAAAAGCATCTGAACATATGACTAAAAATGCCATCAATATCTTCAATATCACTTCATCTGTTTATCATGTCAATATGTTGTTCTGCTAAAATGCAAAATAGTTTAATATGTTTCTACAATAAGTTATCCCATGTTGTATGTCAACACTGATTAATAAATTTAATGCTGTTAAAATCTACCACTCATCTGTCATTGTTGTATTATGGTGGCTGTGTGCTGCTGTGATGCTGGAAGCTATGCCACTGATATTTCAAATAACAGCAAGGTCACACATGGTGGACACATTTCAGTGGAGCTTCCAGATTAAGACAGACTAGGAAAAAGGACTTGGCAATCCACTTCTGAAAAAATTGACCACTGAAAACCTTATGAATAGAAGGGAAACACTGTCTGATATAGTGCTGGAAGATGAACTCCTCAGGTTGGAAAGCACTCAAAATACAACTGGGGAGAAGCTGCCTCCTCAAAGTAGAGCTGACCTTAATGACATGCATGAAGTAAAGCTTTCAAGACCTTCATTTGTCGTTGTGGCATGCTCAAAATAAGAAGAAACACCTTATTAATAATCAGAACATGAAATGTACAAAGTAAGAATCCAGGAAAACTGGAAGCTGTCAATATGAGATGGAACCCATAAAGATCAAAATACTAGGCAGTAGTGAGCTGAAATGGACTGTTATTGGCCATTTTGAATCAGATTATCATATGGAAACTATGCTGGGAATTCCAAAATGAAGAGAAATAGAAAATAACCTTCATCAAAAAGAAACTTTCAAGATGTACCATGAAGTGCAATGCTATCAGTGATAGGCTAGTAGTGATATGCCTAAAAGGAAGACCAGTTGATACTACTATTATTTGAGTTTACACACCAACTAATAAAGGCAAAGATGAAAAAATTGAAGACTTTTACCAACTTCTGCAGTCAGAAATCAAACATGCAATCAACATGCATTGATAATTACTAGTGACTGAAATGAAAAAGGTGAAAACAAAGAAGACACATTCAGTAGTTGAAAAATATGATGTTGGTGATAGAAATGATGCCAGAGACTATGTGATAAATTTTTTCAAAACAAATGACTTATTCATTGCAAACATCTTTTTTCAACAGCGTAAACAGTGACTATACATAGATCATGCCAAATGGAATACATAGGAATCACATCAACTACATCTGTAGAAAGAGATGATGGAGAAGGTCATCAGTCAGAACAAGGCTAGGGGCTGCCTATGGAATAGACCATCAGTTGCTCATATGAATGTTCAAACTGAAGCTGAAGAAAACTCAAACAAGCCCATGAGAGAAAAAATGCAACCTTGAATATAACCTACATGGATTTAGAGACCATCTGAAGAATAGATTTAACACATCGAACATCAATGACCAAAGACCAGACAAGTTGTGGGATAGCATCAAGGAAATCATATAGGAAGAAAATAGAAGGTCACTAAAAAGACAGGAAAGAAAGAAAATGCCAAAATGAACGTCAAAAGAGACTCTGAAACTTGTTCTTGAATGGAGAGTAGCTAAAGCATATGGAAGAAAGGATAACATAAAAGAGCTGAACAGAAGATTTCAAAAGCAGCTCAAGAAGACAATGTTAAGTTTTATAATGAAGTATGCAAAGACCTGGAGTGGAAAATCCAAAGGAAAGAACACCCTCAGCATTTCTTAAGCTGAAAGAACTGAAGAAAATAAATCAAGCCTTGAATTGCAATATTGAAGGATTCAATGGATATAATATTGAAGAATGCAGGAAGCATAAAAAGAAGATGAAAAGAATACACAGAGTCACCATACCAAGAAGAATCAGTCAACTTCCAAATATTTCAAGAAGTAGCATATGATCAAGAACTGATGGCACCGAAAAGAAGTCCAAGCTGCACTGAAAGAATTGGTGAAGAGCAAGGCTCCAGGAATTGTTGGAATACCCATTGAGATGGTTCAAGAAACAGAGGCAACACTTGAAGCATTCGCTCATTTATGCCGAGAAATTTGGAAGGCAGCTACCTGGTCAACTGACTGGAAGAGATCCATATTTATGCCCATTCCAAAGAGAAGTGATCCAACAGAATGTGGAAATTATCAAACAATATTGTTAACACCACATGAACGTAAAATTTTGCTGAAAATAATTCAAAAGTGGTTGCAGCAATACATAGACTTGTAATTGCCAGAAATTCAAACTGGATTCAGAAGAGGATGTGGTACAAAGGATATCATTGCTAATGTCAGATGGATCTTGGCTGAAAGCAAAGAATATCAGAAAGCTATTTACCTGTGTTTTATTGACTATGTGAAGGCATTTGACTGTGTTGATCATAACAAATTATGGATAACATTGCAAAGCATAGGAATTCCAGAACATGTAATTGTGCTCATGCAGAATCTGTACATAGACCAAGAGGTAGTTGATCAAACAGAGCAAGGGATTACTGCATTGTTCAAAATCAGGAAAGGTGTGCATCAGGGTAGTATCCTTTTACCATACTTTCTCAACCTGTATACTGAGCAAACACTCTGAGGAACTGAACTATATGAAGAAGAATGCAGCATCCACATTAGAGGAAGATACATTAACAACCTGCAATATCCAGATGACACCACTTTGGTTGCTGAAATGAAGAGGACTTGGTGCACTTACTGACAAAGATCGGAGAATACAACCTTCATTATGGGTTGCAATGCAACATAAAGAATACAGAAATCCTCACAACTGGACCAATAAGAAAACTCATGTTAAACACAGAAAATATTGAGATTCTCAAGGACTGGATCCACAATCAAAAGCCAAGCAAATAACAGTCAAGAAATCAAATGAGGTATTGCTTTGGGGAAATCTGCTGCAAGAGATTTTTTTAAAGTGTTAAAGAGTAAATATGTCACTTGAAGTCTAAGTTGTGCCTCATCCAAGCCATTGTGTTTTCAGTAGCCTCATATGTATGCAAAATCTGCACAATGAATAAAGAAGACCTCAGAAGAACTGATGCATTTGAATTACGGTGTTGGTACAGAATAATGAATATACCACAGACTGGCAGAAAAACAAACAGATCTGTCTTCAAAGTACAGCCAAAATGCTTCATAGAAGTGAAAATTTTCTGACATCATCCCTCATATTTTAATCATGTTATCAAGGGAAGAGTCTCTGGAGAAGGACATCATGCTTGGTTAAAAAAAAAAATGTGAAAAAGGAGAAGAACTTACTGAGATGGATTAAAACAGTGGCTGAAACAATGGGCTCAAACATAGCAATGATTGTGAGGATGGCATAGGTAGGGCAGTGTTTAGTTAGGTTGTGCACAAGGTCGTTGTGAGACGAAACCTACTCAACAGCACCGAACAACAACAGAACTATTACTAGTACTATTGTTACTATTAAAATAAGCAGCATGTCGGTATATTTTCAACACATAGCGATTAGTTAATGAGCTAAGAAGTGCCACTCTTAGTAAAATAGTACATCAGTCTGTACTGGACATTTGAAATGTATGTTTGAAGGTACCATTTTCAGACCTAAATTTTCTTTTTAGAGTTATAGAAATGTAGTTACCATCCATTCCAACATCTGGAATTAACATGATAACAATTAAACAATTTTTGAAATTTTAGTGTGTTTAGATTATTTTAAATAGCTAAATTGATTTCTTTAAAAAAAAATTGTACAGGAAAAATTCTCCCAGGCTAAGACCCAGTAAGCGGAGTTTTAGCCTAGAGCAAATTTTTACAGCTCAGTTATAAACCCCTGAAATAGGAGTTCATAATGGAAACAGCTGCTCAACCTTAACTACTACGGGTGCCACTGTAATAAAGACTGCAGGAGTTCACATTAACATTGACTTCCCCTAACACTCCTTCCTGTTACCCATCCATTAACCAAACTACACTACCTAATGGAGGTAAAAGCTACAGATTTAGTTCCAACAAAAACAACAAGATAGACAACTTACAGGTGGTAAATAACATATTCCCCAAAACATCACAGTGTACAAATATCCCCTGGAGGCTGTTCTCAATTCTAGAGAACAACATCCCACTCCAGTGATTTCAAATTAGGATTAACATTCCCTCAAAACACTAAGCAATGACACTTACT
>NW_006921599.1:1743291-1745962 GCF_000298275.1 Orycteropus afer afer
ATAACTTTATTATGGGCAATATTTATAATACATTCATAGTATACTGTCAGGTAGATGATTTCCCAAAATGAGAAACAATATTGAATTGAAGTAACTGAATTTGTCACTAATAGGTACCATCAAGTGTGATGCAGATTAAAATATAAAAGTTTTAAGTT
Source organism: Orycteropus afer afer (assembly GCF_000298275.1). Classification (NCBI taxonomy): domain Eukaryota; kingdom Metazoa; phylum Chordata; class Mammalia; order Tubulidentata; family Orycteropodidae; genus Orycteropus; species Orycteropus afer. The sequence goes on from NW_006921599.1 coordinate 1,743,450, forward strand.
TTACTTACATGCCAACTTTGAAATCCTTAAGCATGAGGAAGGAACCAACATATTTAAACACTTAGGATATGCCAGGATATACTTAGAACAGTGTATACTTAGAACATTAGTCTTAAATACATCTTCCTTACAATAATGTATTTTGAAATCTTTACCCATCAGCAGCCCCCCCTTTTGGTTTTTGAGTTCTACTCTGTAGCTGACAATGTGACAATAGCTTATGCTTTGTATCTAGTACTTAATTCTATCACAAAATCCTGTTATTATCCCCATTTCCATATGAGAAAGCTGAGGCTCAGTTAGAGTAAAAAACTTATTATTTTCTTAGAACTAGTAAATGGAGGAATATGATTAGTCATAACTTTTGTTTGAGGGAAAACAAATTGTGTGTTAGTTTACAAAGGGAGAAAGGAGTGGGAAGGCATCATATTATTATTAGGTTTAATCAGAACATAATTATCTTGAAAATCTTTACAGTGTGAAGGATTTATCCTGAGACCTTGTGAGGTGTACTAGTTATACTGGTTGCATTGAATTGGCACTCAAGCTCCTTGTGTTGACCAAAATAAGTAACCTTTGCAGGACTTCACTTGGCTTCTAAAACTCTGGAATCCCTGGGTGGTACAAATGGTTAACACACTTGGCTACTGACAGAAAAATTGGAGCTTCAAGTCCACCTAGGGGTGCCTCAGAAGAAATGGCTGGTGATCAACTTCCAAAGATACAACCATAAGAGTTATAGAGCATAGAGTAGAAACGAGCATAAAGCATAAGTCTACTCTGACACACATAGGGTCATCATGAGTCAGGAGTCAACCTGACGGCAACTGGTTAACTGGTTTCTAAAAGCCTGGCAAACTAACCATCAAATAAACTGAGCTCTGGTAGCGTATCACCTCAGGCACTTGACTGCTAACCAGGGGGCTGACTGTTCAAATCCACCAGCCACCCTTCCAAAGGAAGGTTGGGCAATGTACTTATGTAGTGATACCACCTCAGAAACCCAAGGAGGGATCGCTATGAGTCGGGTCTGACTCGAGGGCACATAACAACAACAACAACATCTCCCTGGAGTTAGAAAACCAAAAGGGAAGAACATGCTCAGCACTTCTCAAGCTTAAAGAACAGAAGAAAAAATTTAAGCCTTGAGTAGCGATAGTTAAAGTTTCTATGGTCAAAATATTGAATGATGCAGGAAGCATCCAAAGAAGATGGAAGGAACACAAAGTCACTGTACCAAAAAGAACTGGTCAATCTTTATCTATTTCAGCAGGTGGCATATATTCAAGAACTAGTGGTATTGAAAGAAGAAGTCAAAGTTTCACTGAAGCAAATGGTGAACGAGGCTCCAGGAATTGACGGAATACCCATTAGATGTTTCAACAAACAGATGCCACACTGGAGACACTCACTCGGGGTTATGCCAAGCAATTTGGAAGACAGCTACCTGGCCAACTGGCTGGAAGAGATCCATATTTGTACCCATTCCCAAGAAAGGTGATCTCACAGAATTGGAAATTATCAAACAATATCATTAATATTGCACACAAGTAAAATCTCATTGAAGATAATTCAAAATTGGTTACAGCAGTGTATTGACAGAGAACTTCCAGAGGTGCAGACTGGATTCAGAAGAGGACATGGAACAAGGGACATCATTGCTGATGTCAGATGGATCTTGGCTCAAAGCAAAGAATACCAGAAAGATGTTTACTTGTGTTTTACTTACTATACAAAAGCATTTGATTGTGTGAATCATAACAAATTGTGGATAACATTGAGAAGAATGGGAATTCCAGAACACTTAATTGTACTCATGAGGAAGCTCTACATAGACCAGGAGGCTGTTGTTTGAACAGAACAAGGGAACACTGCATGGTTTAAAATCAATAAGACAGTGCGTCAGAGTTGTATCCTTTCACCATACTTATTCAATCTATATGTTCAGCAAATAATCTAAGAAGTTGAATTATATGCAGAAGAATGTGGCATCAAGATTGGAGGAAGGATCATTAACAACCTGTGATATGCTGATGACACAACCTTGCTTGCTGAAAGTAAGGATGACTTGAAGCACTTACTGATGAAGATTGAAGAATACAGTCTGCAGTACAGATTATATCTCAAAAAAAAAAAAGAAAACAAAACAAAAATCCTCACCACTGGACCTATAAGCAGCATCATGATAAATGGAGAAAAGGTTGAAGTTGTCAAAGACTTCACATTGCTTTGTTCTACAATTGATGCCAATGGAAGCAACAGTCAGGACATCAGACAATGTACAGCACTGGGCAAGTTGGCTGCAAAAGACCTCTTTCAAGTGCTGAGGAGCAAAGATGTTTCCTTGAGGACTAAGGTGTGCCTGACACAAGCCATAATTTTTTCGATCACCTCATATGCATGTGAGAGCTGCAAAATGAATATGGAAGACTGAAGAAGAATTGATGCTTTTGAGCTGTGGTGCTGGCAAAGAATGCTGACAATACCATGGACTGTTAAAAGAACTAACAAAT
>NW_006921599.1:1746849-1749231 GCF_000298275.1 Orycteropus afer afer
TGGTGGCATGCCTAAGGCATTTGACTGCTAAACAGAAGTCTGGCTGTTCAAACCCACCAGCCACTCCTCAGAAGGAAGGTTGGGCAATCTACTTCCATGATAATACCGCCTCAGAAACCCAAGGAGGAGTCACTATGAATCAGATTTGACTCTATGGCAGTGAGTTGAGTGATATATATCTAATCTAGATATCTAGATATTAGATATATAGCAGAAGATAATTGTCTTAGAGAACTTTGAAAACATCAAGAGAGGATTATTCTGAGACCTCATAAATTGTACTTACATAGATTTTGTATGATCCCTTGGCAACCATGCTTCACATGCTGACCAAAAGTACTGACCATTCCTGATTTTACTTGGCCCTGGAAAATTAAATAAACAAGTTCTACACCTTATCAAACTGTATAACCTGAGCAAACCAAAAACCCACTACCATCCAGTCAATCTTATTCATAGTGACCCTATAGGACAGTAAAACTGCCCATAGGGTTCCCAAGGTTGTAAATCTTTAAGACAATCTTTCTCTCATGGAGTGGCTGGTAGAAACCACTGGCCTTTCTGTTAGCAGCTGAGAGCATAACCACTGTGCCACAAGGGCTCCCATAACCCAATCAATGATTCTCAAAGTATGGTGTCTAGACCAGCAGCAGGTGCTGCTAGGAAATTGTTAAAAGTGTAGATTATTCAGAGCCTGGCCAAGACTTGCAGAAACTCAAGGGTGAGGCCCAGAAATCTGTGTTATAACACAGCCTCCATATGATTTTGATTTGGACTGAAGCTTGAGAATCACTGCAGAGGGCTGAAGTAGCTAAGCCCAGCGGCATCCCTCAGCAGCAACATAAGCCATTCTCCTTTCAACTCTCCATGGTATCAAATCCCCTTCTCAAATACAGCTCCTTCCCACATCAAAACTTGCTCAGGACTGTCTGTTTGAATCAAGATATAAGACTGATAAATTTAAAAGAATCAAACAGATCGGTATCTGAGCATCTGAGGAAGATATGGACTTCTTTGGGGCCAATGACCCTCAACAACAGCATCTTTCTATTGCTTATATAAGTAAAGGTAATCCAGTTTAAATATGTAAGCAAATATAGCATATAGTTCTTTGGAAAAAAATAATTATGTATTTGTTTGTTTCCTTTCTAGCTTAGGCTCCTCAATTTATAAAAGTCTAAGTGCATTTTGGTGGCAATTTCCCCAGAGAATCACTGATGATAGTTATCACTGGAAAAAAAAAAAAAAAAAAAAAACCACTTTAAATTACAGTTACAAATCATATTATGTATATATACACATAAACACATATATATATAACTTTTAATTCTCACCATATTGTACAAATACATCTAATTATTCTCACTCTACGTAGTATGCAATAAAATGCCTTAGGGGAATGATTGGTTTATCAATTCAATTAGAAAGTTGGTTGTTTTGATTAATGTCAACTATTATCTATTATAATGAGTATCATAATGCCATCTAATTAAGACAAAGAAAATGCTTAAAAATTTCCAAACCTATTGCTGGTGTGGGTGAAAAAAAAGAAAGAAAGAGTTGCCTAGCTATATTCATAGGTGCTATGGTGGCGCAGTGCCTAAGGCATTTGATTGCTAACCAGAAGTCTCGCAGCTCAAACCTACCAGACACTCCTCGGAAGGAAGACAAGGCAATCTACTTTTGTGCCACTGCCTCAGAAACTCAAGGAGGGGTCACTATAAGTCTGATCCAACTCCATAGCAGTGCGTTTAGTTCTATTCATATAGAAACAACCCTACAAACCTCTGTCTTTCTCTTGTGACATCACTGAATTATACAACTCTGTAGAAATTGGTACACACAGTATTGGGACATCAAGAAAAGGTCAACCCAATGGTCCTATAAGTTTATGGGTATGGGTATGATGTGAATTCCCAGGTGTATAGTAGAGCTGACAAGGGGCAAGATTGTAGTCACTGCTTGGTCACAGCCAGCTACCAAGAGGGACCGAGTAGTTGAACCTGTGGACTTGGGACTATAGTCGCAGGGGACATCAAACTCAATTGGCATAGCATACTACACTAAACATTGTTCCACCTTCTACTTTGGTGAGTAGCGACTGGGATCTTCAAAGCTTGCAAGCTGCCATCTAGGTGCAACGATATGTCTCTCCTTGTCCAGAGCAAAAAAGAATGAAGAAAAACAAAATTTTATAGAAACAATTAGTCCTAGCAACGGGTACACCATCCGATCCACAGCCTATATGACTATGAGACCAGAAGAACTAGATGGTGCCCAGCTACTACAGTCAACCACTTGGAAGGGAATCTATGTAGGAGATCCTGGATAGAGAGGGAGAACAATGTGGAACAAAACTCAAAATCATTTGGAGAAAAAAAT
>NW_006921599.1:1749661-1764998 GCF_000298275.1 Orycteropus afer afer
AAAAAAAAAAAAAAAGAAGAAGAAAATGTCAACTATATCTGTGAGCTCTATTTGAAAAGACAGGAAAATGGAACTAGGACCTCGTGTTATTGCGTATCTATAACTTAGGTTCAAAGCAGTAAGAAAATAAAAGGCAAACTCCCTAAATCCAGTACTGCAAAGGTTAAGCCATTGCTTCATCTCCTCCCAGGGTCTTAGAGTAATGTGGCAGACACCCTTTGGCAACAGTGGGAGATAGACCAGATGAGTAACATTCACAGGACAGGCAGGAAGGTGGGATTGTCAGTACACAACCCACCACCAGAGCATTCCATCACTTTCCAGAATCCTTTGCACTTCAAAGGACTTCCAGATGCCTGGGATGTGCCTTTGGGCAAGTCATTTAATAGTAATGTGCCTCAGTTGTCTTTTCAACATGGGGATAGTTTTGCAATTGTTAAAAGAAGAAATTAGATGATCCATTTGTAGATCAGCTGAAAAGTAACCAAAAACCAATACCAAACTCACTGCCTTCCAGTTGGATCAGACTCATAGCAACCCCTCCTTGGGTTTCCCAGGTGGTATCACTACAGAAGTAGATTGCCCAATCTTCCTTCCAAGGAGTGGCTGATGGGTTTGAATCCGGTTAGCAGTTAACAGTCTGGTTAGCAGGTTGGTTAGCAGTCAAATGCCTTAAGCACTAAAGGAACCACAAAAATCTATTTATTTATTTATTTGACCATATAGGGCAATTCAGAGCTACCACCTAGCTTACATTGAATTGCATATTTTCAGCTATGGCAAAATCATATTGTTTCAAGTTTCCTACCTACAGAAACAAATTAGAACCTTCCATTAAGGCTTGTGAGAATTTATTATTTACCAAGCATAAATGTTCTGAATGTGGACAAGGCAAACTTAAATGGGGAATATTACCAAATACTTATATAATTGTCCTTTATGGGTTGTGCTTGGCTGTCCTGAATTGTCCTTGTGGTTCTCAATGTGTTTATGCTTCACTAGCTTTCCTCTTTGCTTGTGCATTCAAAGATCATCATTCTATTATGTATCCAAACAAAGGAAGATATTTGGGTCAAAAATATTAAATTATTCAGATTCTCTTTATCCATTTGCAAAGAACTATTTATTTACCTATAAATCAAGGGTTTGTCAAAACTTAGATTGTCTGTCCTATGTACCTTCCTGCATGTTTGATGACTGTGTTTTTGTGGAGGACCCTGGCCTCATGTGCAAAATAGATTGCACTATAGATACGAAGATGGGGCAATCTACTTCTGTAGTGATACTGCCTTGGAAAGCCAAGGAGGGATCGCTATGAGTCGGGTCTGACTTGATGGCACATAACAACAACATAGATACGACAATGTCACTGGACTTGATCATAAATTTTTTAAAGTTTAAGGTATTTTATTTCATTTTAGGATAAATGCTTTTTTGGGAAAATGACTTTGGTGATAAAACTCATGTTGAATCAAAAGTCAAGGGGCCCAAGTTTCTAGACTAAGATTTTTTTCTTTTTTCTAAGTGTGAATCAGTATTAAAATCAAAATTGTCAGAAATTGAAAATGTCACACACACACACACAAACACATATACCCACATACACATACACACATCTATGTGCATACAGACACACATACACACACACACAAGTTCATATACCCACATATACACACATACACACACTGACACATATATGCACACACATACACACACATATACTCACATACACAGATATACACATACACACACATTTATACATTCATTAGTCTGTGTATTTTCCACTGGTAGTATAATCATCTCTTTCCAGTTCCTGTGATCTATTAAAAACAACTGCTGCTCACAAGGTTTTCACAATAGTTGGTTTCAGTTCCATGAAGGAAGAAATTGATTTATTCAAGTGCAGACACTGGCTTCTTAACAGCAAAACCTGACGGCTCCAGTAAGCTGATTCAGCAAAATGACTTCTGAATTGGTCTATTAGTCACAGTGAGGGGAAGTCACAAACCAGAGGGCGCAGTGGTATGTAATAAAGTTGGAAAAGTGATCTTTTGGAGAGTGACTTTTCTCTCCACCTTTGAGTACATTTTCGCTTGTGAATGATGGTGTCAGCTGCCAGGCAGCTAAATTACCTGAAAAAATGTTACTGGACACAGGATGAATTCAAACCCATGGGTTAACATGTCCTAAATGGGAGCATAGTGGCTAAAGCACTTGACTGCTAACCAGAAGGCTGGCGGTTCAAACCCACCAGCCACTCCTCGGAAGGAAGGTTGGGCAATCCTACTTCCGTAGTGATACTGCCTCAGAAACCCAAGGAGGGGTCGCTATGAGTTGGGGGCCAACTCGACAGCACATAACAACAACAACAACAACAAATAAAAGTAGTACAGATGCTTGGAGTCCCTGGATGGTACAAATGGTTAATGCACTCAGCTGTTAATGGAAAGGTTGGATATTTGAGTCCACCCAGAAATGCCTTGGAAGAAAGACTTGGAGATTTGCTTTCAAAAAATCAGCCCTTGAAAACCTTATGGAGCACAGTTCTACTCTGACACACATAGGGTCATTACTACAAGTCCCAGTCGACTCAGCAGCAAGTGGTTGGAGCAGATGCCTAAAGAGAAAGTTAATTGTTCCCTTGATTTTCTTTTTCCTTTCTCCCTCCTCACAAGGTTGGAAGACTTCTAGCATTCTTGCCCTCCATTTTACCTGTGCATCTTTGGGTTGGACCATTTGTGAATCAACTGTTAATGAATTAGAGACATTCTGAACATACAATTCATGTAGATACTGCACATGTAGATAGTACATGATCAAGAAAAGTGAATGTGTTTGTGTGTGTGAGTGTGTAAAAGACTATGAAAGAAAGATGAACACAAAAGGAACAATGAGAAGTGTGATCTATATAAATAAAGTTGCACTTTTTCTTCATGTCTTAGTGCTTTATTTTTATATTAAATCTTCTTGCATAAGGCAGAGAAATGTCTAAATTCATATTCTATGAAAATTGTGAGCTCAGCTACTGCTTTTACTTTAATGTGATGTCTTTAGGACATGAACCCATTAAGATAATGATGTCATTGGTAAAGAGAAGTCATTAGGTATTTTTCTCCAAAGAGATAGCTGCCAGAAAGGAACAGTGATGAGAGTTAGAAATCTTTCTTTCAAATATTTCTGTTTTGCCACTTTATCTATAGTAAAAAAAAAAAAAAAAAATTAATGATTATTCCATGCTCAATAAATTCACAGAAATTTAGTTCCAATAATAATAACATCTTTACACACATAGTAATTATTTCATACTTATTATGAATATGCTTCCTAACTACTTTTGTGATGCATGAATATGTTTTCATGAATGAAAATAAGCATGTGCATCAAGGGAAAAGATATATAAGGCTTGTATTTCAAAAGGAAATTCAGTGATTCCTACATGTCTGCAAGAAGATATAGTTGACTTGCTCTTTATTAGAATTTTCAGTAATATATTTAGGAAGTTAGAAGTTTTCTTTTACAGTTTCTTTTTCTGACTTATTGCTAATGTTATGAATGGGAAGGTTAGAGGAAAAAAAAATATCTAACAACCCACATGGTGACAGAAATCAAAACAAACAAAAAAGTGTTGCTTTTTTTGTGATTATACTATCAGAACTGAGAGAGGATTGCGCAAGCTTGAGAGATAGCTAAGTCCCTTGGAAGAGCCAGAGCACTGACATAGGTGTAGCAGCTTTGATGTACTGTGAGCCAGTACATCAAGGTAGCTACTGTTTGGCTGTGCCATGTAGTTGATCCTGACTCATAGCAACACTATGGGAAGAATAGCACTATTCGATATGGTTTCCAAGGCCATAATTTTTATGGAAGTGGACAGCCACATCTTTCTCCTGTTGAACAGCTGTTGAGTTTGAACCACCAATCTTTCAGTTAGTGGCCCAGAGCTTAACCATTGTGCCTCTAGGGCTCCTTCTATTGCTCAGGAAATAAATCTAGGTCTCCTGTGTGGGAGGTAAGAATTCTATCGTTGAACCACTAAAGAATCTACTAAAGAACACCAAATTGTGGGACAGAACAGAAGTCAGGGAAACCAAGCATCCATATTGCCAAATCAGTGTTTGCACTGATGCTCTGTGATCTGTTGTAGCAACAGCAACTTCCAATGGCAAGCATGATACTGTACATTTTGCATTCAAATAGCAAGCACATGGGGGAAAAGAACAAATAAGCTGCTTGGGTGCTTGGCCTCTTCTTATAAATGTTACAGAATCTACCAAGTTCAATGAGCTATTAGGCCATGATTATTTATTCCTATCCTGATTTAGAGCATATTTCTCTCTTATTTTTGATTTCATAAACTGGAAATGCTCACTCTTTGGTTGAAACCGATCAATAGTCTTTTATTGTTACTATGTGTGAAGACATTTTAAAACCATGAAAATGGGATTCTTGAGTGTCCCTTTGGAGAAGATATCTGGACATGTCACCCAGAAAAACATAGGGTATTAGGACTGGAGACATGCTTCCAACAGGCAATGGTTATTGGTGGGCAGGTCAGTAGGAAGTTCAAGTTTTGAAATAAGAATGAGAAAAATAAATATTCAGCAAAATGTAGCAGAGGGCTAAGAGGTCAGGAGGGTTTCTAGGAATAATTCAATCAAACAACAAATATTTATTTAGTGTCTACTATGGGCCAGACCCACCACTTGTCTCTCAGTATGTCTTACTGTGGTGACTTGTCTGTGGCTATGATGCTGGAGGTATTTCAAATACCAGCAATGTCACCCATGGTGGATGGGCTTCAACAGAGATTCCAAACTAAGCCAGACTAGGAAGGACAAACCAGTGATCTATTTCTAAAAAAAAAAAAATGCTGGGTAATGAAATCATTATGAATGGCAGTGGAACATGGTCTGATATATAGTGCTGGAAGACAAGGCCCTCAGTTTGTAAGGCACTCAAAATATGATGGGGGAAGAGCTGCCGCCTCAAAGTACAGTCAGCCTATGGTAGTTAAGTTGTGTGTCAACTTGGGTAGGTCTGGTTGAGTGGCTGGGCAGCTGGATGTAGTATTCCCCATGATGAGACTGGCTATCAACTCCATGGTAGAATCTACTGTGAACAGCTGAGTAGCTGCCTTTGGGATGTGATCTGCTTCCTGTACATAAGGAGAAGCCTTGGGGAATGGTCTCTAGTTTATGGCACACTTGAAACCTGCATGTAGCCAAGTCGTTGTTCAGCAGCCTGCCATGCTCTGCCGACCTTGGGACTTTCAATGGACTTGAATTAATGGCCTGCCATGTGGTTTTCTAACTTTGGGACTGTGCCTTTTTACTTGTCAACCTTAGGCTTGTCAGCCTCAGCAGCCAGCAGCTTAGTGAAGAAAAGCCTCCAGCTTCAGTGGGCCAGGAGCAGGAGGCAGAGCTGAAGCCCAAGGTTGAGGGTCTTTTACCCAGCCCCTGGAGCCTGACACTTTGAACTCAGACTTAAAGCCTCCAAACTGTAAGAGAATAAACTCCTGTTTCTTCAAGCCATCCCATTTGTGATATATTCTTGTCACAGTGGTACTAGGTAACTAAAACACAGCCTTAATGATGTAGATGGAATAAAGAAGTCAGGATCTTTATCTGCTGATGTGGCATGGCTCTAAATGAGAAGAAGAAGTTCCAAACATTCATTAATAATTGGAATGTGGAATGTGTGAACCATGAATCTAAGAAAATTCAAAGTTGTCAAGAATAAAATGGAATGCATAAAAAATAATATCCCTGGCTTTAGTGAGCTGAAATGGACTTGGTGTTGGTTATTTTGAATAAGACAGTCACATGGTCTGCTTTGCCGGAATGACAAATTGAAGAGAAATGACACTGCATTCATTATCAAAAGAACATTTCAAAATTTATCCTAAAGTACAATGCTATTAGTGATAGGATAATGACCATACACCTACAACGAAGACCAGTTAATAAGAGTATTCTTCAGATTTCCACACTAATCATATATGTCAAAGGTGAAGACATAGAATATTTTTAACAACTTTTGCAGACTGAAATTTGTCAAACATGCAATCAAGACATACTGGTGATTGGAATATGAAAGTTGGAAACAAAGAGGAAAGATGGGTAGCTGGAAAATATGACCTTGGTGATAGAAAAGACACCAGAGAATGTATGACAGAATTTTGCAAGAGTAACAACTTATTCATTGCAAATGCCTTTTTCAACAACATCAATGGTTATTTTATGCATGAATCTGATTAGATGGAATATGCAGGAATCGAACTGACTACATTTGTGGGAAGAGATGATGATGAAACTGAATATCATCGGTCAACAAAACACAAGTAAACATCTCTTACTGACTATGCAAAGGCATTCAACTATGTGCATCATCACAAATCATGGGTAACATTGCAAAAAAATGAGAATTCCAGAACACTTCATTGTGCTCATAAGGAACCTGTATATATACAGAGAGGCTGTCATTTGAACAGAAGAAAGGATACTGCACATTTGAAACCAGAAAAGTATGTTAGGGTTGTATCCTTTCACTATACTTATTCAATCTGTTTGCTGAGAAAATGATCCCAAAACTAGGCTATATTAAGAAGAATGCAGTATCAGAATTGGAGAAAGACTCATTAACAACATGTGATATGCAGATGACACAGCCTCGCTTGTTGCAATGAAGAGGACTTGAAGCACTTACTGATGAAGATCAAAGACTACAGTCTTCAGTATGGATTACAGCTCAATGTAAATAATACAAAAATCCTCAAAACTGGACCAATAAGCAGCATCACAATAAATGGAGAAAAGATTGAAGTTGTCAAAGATTTCATTTTACTTGGATCCACAATCAAAACCCATGGAAGCAGCAGTCAAGAAATCCAATGACATATTGCACTGGACAAATCTGCTATAAATGACCTCTTTAAAGTGTTAAAGAGGAAAGAAGTCACATTGAAGACTAAGATCTGCCTAACCCATGCCATGGTATTTTCCATCACCTCCTATGCATATAAAAGCTGGACAATGAATAAGGAAGACCAAAGAATTGATGCCTTTGAATTATGGTGTTGGCTAAGAATAGCGAAAAGGCTGTGGACTGCCAGAAGAATGAACAAATCTCTCCTGGAAAAAATGCAGCTGGAATGCTCGTTAGAAGCAAGAATGACCAGATTTCATCTCATCGACTTTGGCCATATTGTCAGAAGGGACTAGTCCCTGGAGAAAGATTATGATTAGTAAAGTAGAGGGTCAGCAAAAAAGAGGAAGACCCTCAATGAGATAGATTGACACAGTGGCTGCAATGATGGACTCAAACATAGCAAGGATTATGAGGATGACGCAGGACTGGGCAGTTTCATTCTGTTGTATGTAGGATCACTGTGAGTCAGAGCCAATTCAACAGCACCTAGCAATAACAACGTAAGTGAGAGCTGACTCGGAGGCACCCAAAAACAATTGGCCAGATAAGAAATGTTGGTGACACAATCGGTAAGCACTCAGCTGCTAACTAAATGATTGGCAGATTGAATCCACCAACTGCTCAGCTGGAGAAAAAAACCTTTTGTTCTATTCCCACATGATTATAGTCTAGGAAACCCTATGCAGCAGTTCTACTCTGTCTCTAAAGTTACGATGATTCAGAATTTACTCAATGGCACACAAAAACAACATATGTCAAGCAAACATCCTTGCCATTGTGAAGCCGAATTCGGGGTGGAGATTAGATCCTAGTGAAACTTGTTATTGTTAGCTGCGATCGATCGAATCAGCCCGACTCGTGATGACCTTGTGCACAATGGGATCAGACTTTGTGATCATAGGGTTTTCATTGGCTGATTTTCGGAAGTAGTGTCCAAAACCTTTCTTCCTGGTCTATTTTAGTCTAGAATCTCTACTGAACCCTATTTAGCATCATAGCAACACAGAACCTCCATTGACAGATGTAGGCTGTGATGAAGTGCATTAACTAGGAATCAAAAATAGGACTCTTGCATGGAAGGCAGGAATTCTACCACTGAGCTATCAAAGCTTCTAATGAAACTTACATTCTACCAAATCTTGGCACAACTCTAGAATGCAAAGAATCATTGGAGAACTCATCCAGATTCTAGTTTAACAATAGTTAGACAAAATTATAAGACAGTTCACAATAAATGAATTTCACCAAGTATTATAAAAAGGATAAACCCCAAGTTAGACTCAGACTGACTCACTGCCGTCGAGTCAGATCCAACTCATAGCGACCCCTCCTTGGGTTTCTGTGGTGGTATCACTACAGAAGTAGATTGACCAATCTTCCTTCCAAGGAGTCCCTGGTGGGTTTGAACCACCAGCCCTCTGGTTAGTAGTCAAATGCCTTAGGCACTGCACCACCAGAGCGCCTAAACCCCAAGTTAGTACACATGTTTTTGTATAGGGTGAATAGAAGGCTATCAGAGTTGAAGTTTACGTAAAGTTTACTTTCTTGATTTTTATTGGGAAGAGTTAACGTTTGATCTTTACACCATCTCAATGTCTCTTGTCTGCTTTGTTAGTTTTCTGTTGCTGCATAACAAAATTATCACAAACTTAGAGGCTTAAAAGAACAAAAATATATTATCTCCCCAAATCAAAATAAGTGTCAGCTGGGACTGTACTCTCATCTGCGGTTAGCATCCTCCCTCAAGCTCACTGATTGTTGGCTGAATTCATTTCCTTGCAGTTGTAAAACTGAAGTTCCTGAGCCTTCCAAACCGTTGACTAAAGTTTGCTCTCAACTCCTAGATGCCTTCTACTTACAGGCCCTCTCACATCATGGCTGTTTACGTATTCTTTGAAGCTAGAAGGAAAGCCTCTGCTTTTAATTGTTCATCTGATTGATCAGACCCACCCCGGATAATCTCTTTCCTGATTAACTCAAAATCAACTAATCTAAAAAAATTCCTTCATCTTTGCCATACACTGTGATATAATTTATCCTAATCACAGGGGTGATATCCATGCATATGCATAGGTTCTGCCTTCATTCAAGAAGGGAATATCCAAGGTCTATACATGGGGGAGCGGGGGTAGCACTGCTGATGTAGTGCCTGACTGCTAACCAGAAGGCTGGCGGTTCAAACGCACCAGCCACTCCTCAGAAGGAAGATTGGGCAATCTAGTTCCACAGAGATACCGCCTCAGAAACCCAAGGAGGAGTTGCTATTGAGTCAAATCGACTCATTAGCAGTGAGTTTGGTTTATATTTTTGGTTATACATCAGGAGAATTGACTCAACAGCAATTAGCCATAACAATACATGGGATGGCGAAGTCCCTTGGTGGTGCAACCAGTTAACCTGCTCAGCTGTAAACCAAAAGTTGGCGGTTCAAGTCCACCCAGAAGCATGTCAGAAGAAAGACCTAACAATCTACACCTGGAAAAGCAGCCACTGAAAACCCTATGAGCACAGGTCTGCTCTGACATGCAGTAGTTTGCTGTGAGACAGAATTGACTCATCAACAACTTTTTTTCTGGTTTACATATCATGAGTTTGGATCTTGGGGACCTTTTTAGAATTCTGCTGACCACACATGTCATTACAATATCTGTTCCTCTGTGGATGCCTCTGGGTTGCACTGCCTCTCTCCCATTTGCTCAGTGGTGGAGTCAGAGGTTTGTAGCACAGTATGATGGAACTAGCACCACACTGAGCTTAAAATAAACGACTTTGGCATCAGACACACTTGACCTTGACTCATAATTCTGCCCTTTGGCCTCAATGTTCTCCTTTGTAAAATGGATGGACTTCTTTCAGAGAGTTGTCACAAGGATGAAATGAAGGTATACTCAAAGCATTCAGCACAGTGTTGGACACATGGCTCTGTGAAGGCAGGAAACATACTCTTCTTATGCACACTTTATGATCAGTTTTTGCACTGTGTCTGGCACATAGTTGGTCCTCAACAAATTTTTTTTTAATGAATAAATAGTAAACACTAAATTGTAGCTATTATTTTCTTGGATGTTTTACAGCCACCAAAATATTACTTGCAGAGTTATATATAACTTATTGTTATTGCTGTTATTAAATGCTGTTGTGTAAGTTATAACTAATAGCAACCACATGGACAATAGAATGAAACATTACCCAGTCCTGTGCCATCCTCACAATCGTTGCTATGCTTGAGCCCATTGTTGCCACCACTGTGACAATCCATCTCATTGGGGGTCTTCCTCTTTTTTCCTGACCCTATATTTTACCAAACATGATATTCTTCTCCAGGAACTGGTCCCAGTATGTCCACAGTACATAAGACAATGTCTCACCATTCTCATTTTTAAGGAGCATTCTGGCTGTACTTTTTCCAAGACATCTTTGTTCATTCTTCTGGAAGTTCATTTTATATTCAATATTATTCATCAATATCATAATTCAAATGCATCAATTCTTCTTCATTCTGCATTGTTCAGCTTTCACTTGCCTATGAGGCAAATGAAAATACCATGGGTTTGGGCAGGTGCACCTTAGTCCTTAAGGTGACATCTTTCCTAAAAACTTTAAAGTGTTAAATACAAACAGTAATAAACAATAAACCCTCTACATAAATTATTTACAAAGAAATTTACTTTTTTATATCTTCTTAGTTCTATTATATGAAACTTAAATCACTCATGTTAAAATTTATTAGTAAAAGAGAAAACTGGGTAAATGCAAAAGGAGGGTAATGTAGAGAGCAGAGTAGGAGTGCTGATTTTTGGCATAAAGTCTTGGGTAAGATAAAGAAAGGTGGAGGACTTGGGCATCATTCCATAGTTTCAGTTAGAAGACAGCTGAGGAATGTGTAGAGGAGTGGATGGCTTGTGATTTTGTGGGAGATTCCCATGAGTAATCGTCACTACGACTCCACGGTTCAGTGAGGAACTAAGAGAAAACCAAAGGCATGATACATAAAATCTGGAAGTCACTGAACATTGAATGGAAAGCCAAACACAAGAGTATCATATTGATTTCAACAGAGCAAAACTATTCAATAAGCAGCAGATCATTAAAAGGCCCAGTGATCTACTTCCAAAAATTAATCAATGAAAAATCTATGGATCACAAGAGAATATTACCTGATATAATACTAGAAGATGTACCTCTAAGCTACAAGGCACTCAAAATATACAGTGGCTGCAACAATGAACTTAAGAAGACCAACTTCATGAAGATGTCACAGAACTGGGCAGCATTTTGTTCTATTGTACATGAGGTCCTCATGAGTCAAAGCTGATTCAACCACAGCTAACAACAATATTAAAAATTTAATGGAGTTTCTGAGAAGTTTCTCATAAGCAAAAATACGGATGAAAAGAACAGCACCATATCCTGCCCCCAAAATATCATTGCTTTGGGATTTATTTAGTGTTGATATTTATTTTTCATATTAATGAAATTAATAGCTATTCAAATGCTATTTTTAAATTCACTTTTGACTTCAGTCCCTCAATCATATATTTTCCAGATCTTAAGAACTTCTTAATATAGGTCTATTTTGTGTTTGTGTGTTTCTATATGTGCATGCAAATACATTGTGTTGATCTAAAACATGTGTTTGTGCATGTGTGTATGTGTCAATTATGTATACACACTCAAACACTCAATATAGGTATGTACACACATAAACAATGTGTATCTTGTCCTCTCTTAGGATAGGAAAGCCTCTAGGAGGGAGTCTGTATCATATGGTTCTCATAGAGAGCAACATTTATAGCACTGGTTAAGTGCTGAGCACAACATGAACACTTAACAGATACTAAAAACGTTTTTTAACTTTAAGAGAAAAGAAGTTTAAAAATCCAGTATAATTGAAAGCATTTAAAGAAGCATAAAAAATCAAAGGAATAGAGGTTCTATTTGGTTAATTAGAGCATCTGATAGTAAAATCTTGGATATGACTCACTGAAACTTTGAATGGCAACATGGCTGCTAATACAGGATAATCCTGAGCACTTAGATTTCTGAGACAAAGAAAACTACTTGGAAACATTTCTCTCTTACTTAATTGAAAATTGGATAGTGTTTTCTAGTTTTTTTTTATATTTATGTAAACTGGAATGAGCAATCACCAGAATTTATTTGAAAGACAAAAAAATATTTCTTAACTTGTTACAAGTAGAAAGAGATGACAGGATATTGGTAGACCTAGGAAAGAAGGGAAGGAGGAGAAAGAGCAAAAAAGAGAAGATAAGAAAGGAAAAGGAAAGAAAAGAAATGCTGTATCTGTGAATTAACTCCAGACTAGAGCATATGCTTTCTTTACCTTAGGCTCTCTTAATATATTTACAAAACCACCAGAGGCATTTCCATAGCTGAACGAAACACCATAGTCAAAGCACCTCATAGCAACCATGCCCAAAGTCATGAAAATCCAAAGGGGATTTAAAGCTCTAACTTTAGGGTAACATTCAGATATACAAAACAAGAATGTTTTATTATTTGTATATATATCTCTGTTATGGCATGAATGGTGTGCCCCAGAAGATATGTTGAAGTCCTGACCTGTGAATGTGACCTTATTTGAAATAGAGCCTTTGAAGATGTTATCAGTTGAGGTAACATGAGATCATAACAGAGTAGAGTGGGTTGTAATCCCATCTCAGTGGTGGCCCTTATATAAAGAGGAGGAGACACAGAGTAATAGGAAGAGTTCCATGTGAGGATGGAGGCAGAAATTGGAGTTACCCTGCCTCTGTAAGCCAAGGAAGACCTGGGGCTACTAGAAGCCTGGAAAGAAAGGAAATTATCTTTCCCTAGGAAACTAAGACAATCCCTAAGGCTACAAAATGTCCTCCATTTTAGGAATCTAATCTCTCAAGATGCAGGAACAAGAGGAAGCAGAAGAAAGAAAAATATGACTATCTCAGTGGTTTGATGTTGTATCCAAGAAAGACTAGACGGAAGAC
This sequence comes from Orycteropus afer afer, assembly GCF_000298275.1. Classification (NCBI taxonomy): domain Eukaryota; kingdom Metazoa; phylum Chordata; class Mammalia; order Tubulidentata; family Orycteropodidae; genus Orycteropus; species Orycteropus afer. Next base: position 1,762,576 of record NW_006921599.1, read on the forward strand.
TCCACACCATCATGCCAATCTCAATTTTGAAACCAAAATTCTGATATTATATGAAGAAGAAATGCTAGAATCCACTGAGCTCATGCTTAAGGGATTTCTCATCATTCTTATTTTGACACTATTCCTTGTTACAGTCTTGATATCTCTCTCATTTGCTGTGTACTCAGTGAGGAGAAACTAGGTAGCTCATAGCCCTTGCAGAATTTACATGAAGTAACCTAAACAGGTCTGGGAAGAGTGTCTGGATGTCTTGCCAGCAGTGGAAATAAAACTTTCAGCAGGCTCTCCACCAATGGAGAAACACTTTTAATAGCCAAAGTGACTCACAGGAGAAAATGCCAAAGCCCAAAGGTAAAGCAGGCAGCCTCAACCCTACCCAAAGTTGAGCTGGAGCAGGAATCACTGAGGGAAAGAAAGGTGGCAGTATTTAACCACTTCAGTTCTAGAAAACTCACTCTATCTCCACCAACAACAACCTCCTCTTGCTCAACACAGTGCTTCAAAGGAAATGGCGAATGGGTGGGTCATAGGCAATAGGTCTGAACACAACCTCCTGCTCGCCAAGCCACCTGGATTGCCTAATAGGTGTCAGCTTTCTGTGGTGAAATATTATCCAAAATAAACCATAGCTGCTGGTTAACCAGAGGCCTTCTTAGATCCTTGGAGTTTCCACTATCTGTGCTTTTCCTCCCTCTTTTTTGTCTTTCTCCAAACTTTGAAGGTAATGAGTCTTGAACATTTCCAAGTAATTAGAAGGTGTGGCTGCCAAGGAAAAGTGAGTATTTTTCTTTTAAATGGCAAGAGTAGGTGCTTTGCTCTTCACACATCTCTAATTATATCACATGTGCTTATTTGCTCTCTGATAAACTGATCTGGCCCTGGATGGAAAGCCACACCTATGAACTAATGAGCCCCTCCTGCAACAATAATAGCCATTAAGAAACAAGAAGCCCAGTGTCGTCATCATGAGTCAATTATTTATCATTTACTGACAACTTCATTCTTCAACTTGCTTTTTAGCTTCAATTCATTAACAACTGAGGGAAGAGAATAGCATATTCTCCTACAGAAAAAGAATGTGTGATTTTAGAAAATACTATATGCAATTTCCTTTTTTATTAAGATTTTAAACAACTTTGATTTAAAAAAAAAAAGATCCCTAATTTCTGTTTATTTTTAGTCCTTTTCATAGTATGTACGTGCACATGTATCCCTGCTATCTGTCAGTGTATCATACTGTGGTGGTTTGTGTGTTGCTGTGATGCAGGAAGCTATGCCATTAGTATTTCAAATACAGGGTCACCTATGGTGAACAGGTTTTAGTGGAGCTTCTAGATCGAGACAGACTAGGAAGAAAAGGCAGACAGTTTACTTCTGAAAATTAGCCAATAAAAACTGTCTGAATCATAGAATATCGTCCCATATATTGTTAGGAAATAAGTCCCTTAGGTTGGAAGATACTCAAAATATATATTGGCCTCAGCAATGGACTTGAAATACCAAAGAGTGTGAAGATGACAGAGTACTGTGCAATGTTTCATTCAGTTTATATGGGGTTCCATTGAGTCAGAGTGGCTAAGGCACTTGACTGCTAACCAGAAGGCTGGTGGTTCAAACCCACCAGCCACTCCTCGGAAGGAAGGTTGTGCAATCCTACTTCCGTAGATTGATACTGCCTCGGAAACCCAAGGAGGGGTCGCTATGAGTCAGGGCTGACTTGATGGCACATAACAACAACAACAAGTTGAGTCAGAGGTGAAAAACAGTAAATAAATAGATCACTGGGGTAAATCTTCATGTAAGAACTTCCAACAACTACTCTCAGAGATTTAAAAAAAAAAAAAAAAATGATTGTGTGACTCAATAAGTGATGATGAAACATTCAAAAAATGATCAAAACCTAGAAAATAAAAACTTGTGAAGATGTGAACAATTATCTTTAATTTAAGCCCTTTCCTCAGTGAACGGTACCGCTAAGGTCTACGTAGTAAAACTTTCCACTCCTACTTCTACAGAAAATGCAGAAAGGACATTTAAACTCATTTAGCCAATCCCCTCCTTGTACAATGAGTAAACGAAGGCAGAAAGAGAAGCTACTTGGATGGCCCAAGAATACAATACCAGCTTTTGACAGATTCAACTTTTCTGGTTCCAAGTTGAAATTGTGTTGTCCTTGTCTTTTTGCAGATCTTGGCCATATTCCCCAGTCATTTATTGAGCCTACTGAGACCTCACAAAGGCCTTTCTGCCAGTCCCTTTGTATCCTTCTAGAGCAGCCCCTGAGAACTTGGCTGTTCTATAAAGGCATTGGAGTCTTTCATGTTAATGCTCTTTTGGATTTTATAGAAGAAAAAGAAAATGTATTTAGAGGCAATTATCAAAGTAGTACATGTGTCTCCTCCTCCTCCTCCTCCTCCTCCTCC
>NW_006921599.1:1765112-1786050 GCF_000298275.1 Orycteropus afer afer
CCCCTTCCCCTTCCCCTTCTTCTTCTTCTTTCTCTTCCTCTTCCTCTTCCCCTTGTCCTTCTTCTTCTTCTTCTTCCTCTGAAATAAGTGACCATCTGTGACTTGCCTATCCTTGGATCTTTGTTTTCTTCTGTCTTCTAAAGGTCTAATGTTTTTATATATATGAGACAGTCCTTGTGCGGTGGTAGAATTCTCACCTTCTATGTGGGAGATTCCTACTTGATTGCTAGTCAATGGACCTCATTTCCAGCCACCAACCAGTGGAGCTTGTGTGTTGCTATGATGGTGAACAGGTTTCAGGGGGGCTTCCTGATTAAGACGCGATAGGAAGAAAGACCTGGCACAGTACTTCTGAAAATCAGCCAATGAAACTCTATGAATCACAACAGTCAGATCCTCAACCAATTGTGGTGATGGTTCTGTTATGCGTGTTGGGGCCATCTCAGTGGTAGCTAAAAATATGAGTACATCGGTGTGTTCCTATGTGTGTGTATTCACTATATATGTATGCATGTGAATAAATATATATATTTTGCTGTTTAAACTACCCAAGTGCAGAAGCCACATGAAAAGAGAAATAATATTTGTCTTGTCTCTCTGAGTATTGATTTTTAAATGAATATTTAGGTAGATTTTTTGTTCATGAACATTTGTGTAGCATTTCAGTTTTTTACCTGAACGCAGTTGTCTAAGACAAAATAAGTCCCCATATTTGGCTCAGGGGGAAGGGAGGAGACTTGCTTGCTTTTGCTTTTTATAGAGATTCAAAAAAAAGGCCAGAACTTGTCATCAGTCCCAGTGGTACCAGGAACACTTTTGTGAAAAGTGTCTTTATTGTTTAGTTTCTTCATTATCACCTCATGAGTTGTTAGTCTCCTCTATCCTGAGAAACACAGGTGCAAAAATCTTTCACAGCGTTTGATTACTCTCTTCGAATTAACGGAAAATTTAAAAAAAAAAAATTGAAAACAAATAAGCATATAGATAGCAATAAATGTAAGTGGACAATAAATATAGCTTCCTAGATATCAATCATTATTTTAAATGTTTTGCTTGTATTAACTTATTTAAACCTCATAACTACCCCATGAGACAGATATTATTATTATTATTATACCTATATATCAGATGAGAAACTGAGGCACAGAGAAGACAGACAATAAGGTCATACAGTTTGGCAGCACTGGACCTGGGGTTCAAGTCTGCAGTCAGTGCTATTCTACACTGAATCTGCATTAAAAGTCTAAATTGCTTCAGGACAACAGGAAATATCAGGCTGACATACTAGGAGTATAAATACTCTGGAAGCCCCAGGGGCCTCTTTCTTGAAATACTCTCACTTACACACACCCTGATCTAAATTAGGTTTGAGAAATCCAGGTAAGATCAGGATGCCTACAGGAACAGAGTTCTTGTTCACCATGTATGTGAAAAGGAATATGGTCTAACATGAATGCTGATTGGTTCAGAAGCAAAGCACAAGTCACTCTTGTGCATTTACCTCCTCTGACTTTCAGTCCCAAGCCCATTGGGCCCAAGGATTCTCCAATGAATTTTGATATGGAATGAGTTTTGGTCAACTTTTTGGGGGTGCTCAGGGTTCAAAAAGCAGTTATCCCATAGAACCTAGGGCCCTGGCGTGTTCACAAATGAAGGAACGTATAGTGAAAAAGAGAGAAACTTAGAAAATACAGCCAGGGCTACTTATGACAGTTTAATTCAACAAAACTGTGCCAGGTGATTGGGAAGTTAAATTGGACATCACCCTTGTCTTCCAGAAACTTATAACCTAGTGAGAACACCAGAAACATAAATAACTCAATACAAGACAGGTGATGATAAATGTGGAAAGAGAGCAACAAAGTGCTAAGGGAATACAGGAAGACAGTTCATGAGGAAATCCTGACCGCTCCTTCCACCCACCCTTCCACTCCTACACCTCTGAAGGGAATCGTTGGGTGGGTGCTTATTTTTCACCAGACACACAATGGAGTTAGGTAACTTTGGAAAGATAGAAAGAGAGGATTTAAATAAGGAGAGGCTTGATGAAATAAGCTAATCATGTGAATTCTTGGGTGGGGAGAATATAAAACGTGTTAACAGTGGAAAATATCACTTCATCAAAAGGAAGTGTATGTGTCTCTCAAGCTATTCTGTGTTCATGTGTCTTCATTAAAAATATGTTTAGCATATAGCAGAAATTTGTTTCAAGTCTCCCAAATCATTTTTCTTCCAAAAGTTTTTCAAATCCTATAAAACGTTCTTTTTTTTTTTTTTTTTTTAATTCAGGAAAGGAGTATACCAGTCAAATTAATAAACAAAAAGAAAGCAAATATACACATTTGCAGATGTATCTTTTAAGGGACCAATTAGGGTGTAAAGAATGTCCTTACCGAAATAGAGAAGGCTTTTAACAAAAAAGAATTCATGTTATAAAGAACAGAACTACTACAACATAGAAATTAGCTACCATAATAATATACCTTGGACCGCTTCAAGGTCAAATGGATTTTTTTCAATTTTTAAAAAGAAACTTCAAGTCAAACTTTAAAAACTTAATAAGGTTAAACTCTCTTTTCTTCCAGCTTCTATCCACGAAATTCATGTGTTAGATGCTACTGTTAGATGCTCAGGGCTGATGGAAAAATAAAATAGTAGGTTTTTGCCTACATATTTAAACATTTCATTTTATATTTGATCTACATTTAGTTTCTACTCCATACCTGTGGATTTTGACTGTTTCAAAAAGGCATATGGAAGCATGGAGTGGGGAAGGTGCAGGGATCTATTAGGAGATATTTTTGGCCTTATGTAACAAACGTTTACATCTTACTCTGTCAACACCATGAGGCATCTGCAGCTTGAGTCTTAATGAAATTGTTCAACCTAAAAAGGAGGGTACTTTTGTCTCTAATCAGACATTTTTTTCAAGCAAGGAAGATCTTTGACCCACCAGAAAGAAAGTGAATTAAAAAATGTAATTACTAGTACCCAATTCAATAAAGTTTGCATACTTGACTTTCAGGTTTGGTAAGACTGATATATGATGTAGGCAATATATGCCTTAGTGCATTAAAAAGAAAACAAAACAAAAAAGGCATTTTCAAAACTTTTAATGAGACTTTACTTTCATTTCTTTCTCTCTCTCTCTCTCTCTCTCTCTCTTTCTTTCTATCTCTACCTCTATATCACACACATATATATAAGCAAATACATATGTAAATATAAATCTGATAGACATAAAGAAATAAAATATTTAATGACCTTTAAGGTGGATGTAAACATTTGATCTCATTTTTCAAATGAGTTTTTTTCTTTTTTCCCATCTTGGAAACAGACCCTGTTCCATATTTATCTATAACAGCAGTTGCAAAATGGAACACCAGCAAGTAACCTTTGTGTGCCCTACCATGGCCCTGACTTGCGAGTCCTACTGTCGGAGTTGAGATAATCATTGATTTTTTTGGAAGCAAGACAGTAAAAACTGCTATTGAAAAGTGGATGGACAATCCAATCTGCACAGAAAACCTGAAGCTGCTTTTATGACCTATCATAGATATACAGACAGATAACTAGTACTCTGCAACTAAGAGATGATACCAATAGTTCTGTCTTCATTGTTCGTTTCTATTCCTAGCAATAAAAATTCTTTACTCAGAGAACTCTACCACTGAAAAATTATTTCAAGATTATTAAAAAAACAAAAACTATCATCATCTAATTCCAGAAAGGCTAGATTAAACAACAGCAATCTTTCAAATTCCTTCCAATTTTAATCCTTAAACTAGCAGTCTTATCAAGTGTACCCACTACTACCTATGCTTAAAAACTCAAACTCACTGTTGTCAAATCGGATCCAACTCATAGCAACCCTTCCTTCGGTTGTAAAAACAACAGCCCCTTCAAGAAAAAATATTTTATGTTTGCTTTTACATGAATACACATTTGAACAAGAGAATCTATCACAGTGTTGTGTTTGTGTGTGTGTGAGTGTGTATTGTCAAGGCAAACCTGACTCATAACGACCTTATATAGCTGGAGTAAAACAGCTCCATAGAGTTTCTCAAATTGTAATCTTTACAGGAGCAGATCATCAGCTCTTTCCTTCATGGAGCAGCTGGTAAGTTAAAACTGCTGACTCAGGTTACCAGCCGATTGCTTAAAGATCACAAAATGTTCAAAATCAGCATCATAGGACTCTACTATGATAAAATACTCGTCCTGAGAAGTCCCTAGGAGGTACAAAGAGTTAACAATCTTGGCTGATAATCAAAAAATTGGAGGTTTGAGTCCACCCAGAGGCATCTAGGAAGAAGGAACTGACGATCTACTTCAGAAAAATCAGCCACTGAAAATGCTATGGAGCACAGTTCTACTCTGACACACGTAGGGTAAACATAAGGTGGGGTCAACTCCATGGCAACTGGATTTTTTTTTTTTTTTTTTTTTTTAAGTGTGTCCTGAAGGAGCTCTGGTAGCGTCGTGCCTAAGGCACTTGACTGCTAACCAAAAGGCTGGAGGTTCAAACCCACCAGCCACTCCTCGGAAGGAAGATGGGGCAATCTACTTCCGAGGGGTCGCTATGAGTCGGCTCCGACTCAATGGCAAATAACAACAACAACAGTGTGTCCTGAAATCAAACACTCAGACGCCCACATTCTGCCATTGGGTGTTCTGGGACTAAATCCTTGGAGTTCTTTCTGCTTCAAAAGCACCATTACAAATTGGCTTCCATTTGAGGTTGGTAAGATGCATTCAAGGGCAGCAAAACCAAGCAAGTTGATTATTGAACTTATTATCTCTCTTTGAAAAGTGTGTTCTGTTGAAACCACACATAGGATATGGGGCTCTAACTTAGCTTTCTTAGGCAAGTTTAGACGTCACTGCTGGTCTGTACTCTCCCTTGGCAGCCTCATCGTTGGCAATGCTGCTTGACGTATGAACACATGTGGAAGAGACTTGTTTAGAGGACAAATCTCTGAAGCTTGCCCTGAATGATCCTGCTAGAGGGTGAGAACAACCCTAGACCTTTGCTCACCTCACGGTAATGCTCAGACTACGTTGTATTTCTTATGCTGTAGTCTCTAGCTATTCAAGATAAGGCCTGAAAGCCTTCTCCAAAACCAGTTTCAAGACTTTATGATTATTTAATTCTGTTAGTAGCCTTTCAAAATTGCTATTTTAACATTTTTCTAAGTCAAATGTGAAAAAAAAACAGCACTTAAAAATACCAATTTTATTTCTCCTCTTCATCAGGTATTTATGCTTCTTAATAGCACTATTTTGTTTACTGTTCAATTGCTATACTGATATTGATGGATAATAGAAAAAAGATTAATTGCAGAGAGGAAAAAATCCTGGAAAACTGATCAGATGATTATAAGTGAAAAGTAAATAGTATTTACACAATGGTATAGTTTATGGTAATAACACTTATTGCACCTATTTAATCTATTATTAACACTCACATTTTTAATCCCAGCCACATTAATTTCAAAACTGACATTTCCAGTACAAAGTATTAATAATTCAAAGTATTGTGGTTTCTAATCCCAGCACCACCTACTGATACTGCAGAATGTTTAGAACTACTGATTATATTGAAATAGAGTTTTTTAATTCTTTTTTTTTTTGTAAAGTTATTCCTTAATTATCTCTGTTTATAGTATTTTAAAGTGATAAACAGTTGTTTGCCTCTGGGAGTCCTCTATAGTAATAATATAGTAATAAATAATAAGTAAGTAAATAATTTTAAACACCCTGAACAGAATCAAACAGGTGACTATACAAAATGGACTATTACTCGAAAGTGCCAGAATGGGAGATTTGACATTTCCAGTTTTCCAAATCTTTATTTTCTTACACAAAACAAAGTAAGAATTGGTTCTTTTTCAGAAGAGCCCCTGAGTGGTACAAACGGTTAATGTGCTTGGCTGTTAGTCAAAAGGTTGGAGATTCAAGTCCACCCAGAGGCACCTCAGGAGAAAGGCCTGGAGATCTACTTCTGAAAAAAATCAGCCATTGAAAACCCTGTGGAGCACAGTTCTTCTCTCACACACTGAGGTCACCATGATTTAGAGTGGACAAAACAGCAACTGTTTTTTGAGGTTTTGGGGGTGTTTTTGTTTGGTTTGTTGGCTGGTTTTGTTTTTCTCTTTAAGAAAACTCAGGGACCCTAGAGCACACCAGATGTCCCCTAAGGACTGGAGTGTGAAGATAAAGCCCTCAATGACCTAGTCAGGTAACTTAGTGCAGGGAACTAATCCTGCTGTAGAGCAGAATAGGATCAGCGTTGTTGTTTGAAGAAAGTTATTGGGTGAGAAGGGAGGCCAGATGTGCTTATTGCAGTTTCCTGAAGTAGGCAATAGCCGCGGGCCTGAAAGGAGGAGGGGCGCTTATGAAATTGCAATAGATTCTACTGATACTGAGATGCATTTCCTGCTTGATCAGAATAAAGAAGCAGAAAAAATGTAGAGCAGGAATTTCCAAATGCTTCCCAGCATGAAACCATTTGTTTAATTTACCAAAGTCACATCCTAACTAGAAGAAGATTAGGGAAAGCAGTAGCAATGAAGGTGATGAACAGAGAGAAGGCATGGCCAACCACCTGCAAAGCAAGTTGGTCAAACTGGGAGGCCCACTGCTAGATCCTGACAGGAGGCGATTTATCTAGAGGATAGAGCACGTCCTGACCTTCCTCCCACTAGTTTTCTTCTCTCCAGATTTCAACATGATCCTATCAGGAACAGCAGGTGCAATGACATAAGTATAGACCTTGGAATCATTTAGACTAAGACTCAACTCAAAGGCTGGTCCTTACTAAACATATGAGGTTGAGAAAGCCATGAATCCTGCTTCAGTTTCCCTACTAATGATACTGGGTACTTACCTCATTGGGGAGCTCTGGTGGCACATTGGTTAAAGCATTGGGCTGCTAACCTAAACGTCAGTGGTTCAAACCCACTAGGCGCTCTGAGGGAGAAAAATGAAGCAGTCAGCTTCTGCAAAGATTTGCAGACTTGGAAAACCTACGGGGCAGTTCTATTCTGTCCTATAGTGTCTGTGTGAGTTGGAATCGATTCCAGGGTTCTGGGTTTGACTTTTTGGATTTTGTTTCATTGGTTGTTCATTTCTTTCATTATTGTAGGTTTCTTCTCCTTGAACTTGTTATAAGGAGAGTTAGAACAGGCTTGTCATGAAACCACCATATCTTGCATATGAAGATTATGAAAAGTTTCTATCGAAGATGTAATTCCATTCCAAAAGCCATAGGAGTGCAGCCATTTTAGCTTATACTATTGAGAGGCATTTTAGTAGCAGCACCACTCAAATTGAAACATTGAAATGAATCTGATAATGGTGTTTATAAATAATGGTGAATTTCTAGCTGTAACTCAATCAATGTATTTGTTTTCTATTTATCTGAAACAAGGAAAAATAAGCATGTATTACTGATTGAAAGCTTATTGATGAGACATAAAAAACAAGGTCTTATTCAAAGACATTTTTCCTTTTATGTCTGAAATTTCTAAAGTATTATGCTGTGGAAAACAGGACAACTGATACCAAAACAGGTTTGGTGTGTTTTAGAGGAAAATAGATCAACAACAGATGTCATATAGTACCAAAATCTTTTTTTTTTTCTTTTTATACTGTATAACTAGTAATAAAATAAATTACTTTATTTTATTTTCTCTGAAGTTTTTCTTATGGTAAACTTTGTTTTCACAGAACCCAAGCAAATTAGACAAAAGCCATGCAAGTTCCACATATTCAAGTGGAGAGAAATGGAAGTACCGTCAGAAATAAAGGCAGAACCACACCCCAGGTCTCCCAACTCCTACCCCAGGGCTTTTTCCACTGACTAACCTTTGGACTGTCTGTGTATTTCTCCAGTGAACTCAGCAATCTGTTGGGTGAAAGTAAATGACTTTACTGTAGAAAGTTCCTTATTTAGGGCCCTAGAATATTAGATATAAAGGGAGCTAAGAGATTCTTGTTGCAGAAGGAAAGAAGAGAAGCCCAAAAAGGTCAAAATTGTTTTCATGTCAGATAGTCTGTTTCCAACAGAGCCAAACCAGAACATAGATTTTCTTATGCTGATCTTAGAAGATTGTCCCCTGGAAGATATTTTTTATAATGGAAGGATCACTGTATTACCCAAAGAGCCTAACTGTCTGCCAGTGAGAATGCAATTGGGAAAATAAAATGCAGAACTGATTAATAGTGAAATTGGTTAACAGCAAATTTGTTATGTCCCAGCTTCACAATTTGTTTATCATTAATCTCAGGGTCTTATCACATAGTATTTTCCATATATCACTTTTCATGATAGCCTATCAGTTTGGACCTTTGAGTTTAATTTTTTTTTCCATATATTTTTTTTTTTGTCTGTTGAATTTATCTTAACATATAACCTTGTGGATCTTTTCTATTGGTTTTTACTGATAAGCGATTAGTAAACTCATTGAGTAAAAATACATTGAACTTATCTTTATGAGGCTAGAGACACTGGAATACCGAATAAACAAACTCAATGCCATCGAGTTGGATCCAACTCATAGCGACCCCTCCCCTTAGGTTTCTGAGGCAGTACCACTATGAATGTAGATTGCCCAACCTTCCTTCCGAGAAGTCGATAGTGGGTTTGAACCTCCAGCCATCTGGTTACCAGTCAAATGCTTTAGGCATTATGCCACCAGAGCTCCCAGACACTGTAGTAGCCCCTCACACTGTAATAGCTCCTCACATTTTACCTTACACTTCTTATCATTTCTGTTTCTAAAATGGAAAGTTGTGTGGCATCCTAGCAAGACATGACTGTCCTTAACTTTTAATGAGTGCCACCAGTGCTCTAGGCTCTGTACAAAACACCAGAAGAGCACCACATCTACTTTGTGTTTCTGAATAATAGATTGAAGAGCAGTTTGCACGTGTGTTTATATTGTAATCAATGTGGTTTACTGCTGCTGTGAAATGACACTAAAACCCAGCTACTCCCCAAGTGCCATTTTCACCCACAATAACCAATGGGCATTCTCCCATTTTATGCTGTTATGTTTTCCTGAAATGTTACAGGTAAATCAAATAATGTTAGATGCTCTTGAGAAATCCATTATCCTATAGAGAATCCTTTTATGAAGTATTAAGTAGCATATCATTCATTTATAGAAATTTGGTATGAAATTCTGGTGTTTTCTCTTACATTCCCTATTTTGAAAAGCATTTTTTTTCGTTCAATAGTGTCTTCCCACACTGTTGTGTTCCCCCAAGGCAATATGGAACAGAGTGCTTGTATTCAAGGTCAGAAGAGAAAAGCTGGGCATATCCGTAGCACAAGAGAGCAAGTAATACAGTTCCAAAACTATAGCAACTAAAGCATCGTTGTTGTTGTTGTTGTTGTTATGTGCCGTCGAGTCAGCCCCAACTCATAGCAACCCCTCCTTGGGTTTCTGAGGCGGTATCACTACAGAAGTAGATTGCCCAACCTTCCTTCTGAGGAGTGACTGGTGGGTTTGAACCGCCAGCCTTCTGGTTAGCAGTCAATTGCCTTAGGCACTATGCTACCAGAGCTCCCAAAGCATCATTGTACGTGTGCTAAAAAGATTCCAAGGGAAAAGAGAAACTGACAACAAATTAATTTATGAATTTAGAGAGACTCTAACATCCTTTTAATATATGAATAAAGAAGACTAATAGCAGAGTGAAATTTGGTAATATTTTAGTTTTATTTTTCCTTTGGTTCTACTCTGTAGTAAATATGTCTCAATAAAATATTTAAATCTTAAAATATAATTAGTGAACATGACTGGAGAGAATAGTAAAAAGAAAAATGCATTCTCCCGGTGAAGGGCTGTATGGCATGGCTAATAGCACCACAACATGAACAAGCTATTTGGGCCAGCTGGTAAGTGTCTGTGAATTTAAAATAACCTGTTTGTTAATTGCTTTCAACTCAAGTCATTTTGTTCCTGCACTTTGAACCCTAAAGGTAGTTTGGAATAAATGTGTCTGGGAATGAGAGGTAATTAATGCACGCAGGCTACCATGGCGGCAAGACCCAGGTACAGAGCAGGGAAGGCCTGGAACTGGTGTTCGTGCTCTGAGGAACTGATCCTGCTGGTTTGCTGCTAGAAGTTGTTTTTTTTTTTTTTTTTCTTTTTCCTTCTGTCATCTAGTTGCAGGCTACAACTGGAACCTTCTGCCAAAGCGGGGCTATCCCATCAGCCCTCTGGCACACTGTGTTGATCAGTAGATAAAACTTTCCCAGCAGTCACAGCAGCCGCTGCCATAGTGAAGCCACAGCAGTGAGCAGGCAGTTCTGCGGAAGGCACTAACTGCCTCTCCACCTGCCGTCACCTCCTTGGGTCCCCCAAGGTTCTCCTTGTTGATAGTCATGGTGGTTGCTTGACCTTGGGCCCTGCAGTTGGCTGGCTTCCAGAAGTTTCTCTGATGACAAGATGAGCTGAAGACTATGTTCACTGCACTCAGGCAAAGAGGAGGGGGCAGGCAGCAGGCGAGAAAAGCCTACTCTAGTTACCTGCATCCCCAGCCTTTCCCTCCTAGGCAGAAATTGTTCAGTCTTCCATTTCTCAGCTTCTCCCCCTAACCAGCACCCTGTACGTACTGGGAGACCAGACTGAGGCCAGCTCCAGGGTGAATGGATGCAGCCAAAATTAAAAACAAAACATGATAGAAAGCAATAGGGGTTTTTTTTCCACTCTGTTGCATCTTGTTTTCCTGTGCACACACACACACAAAAAAGACTGATTTGTGAGTTATTTAAACATGACTGTAACATTTTTAAAACATAGATGGCACACACAAGTTCTTATCTGATTGATGCTTTTCTAACTCTTTGAAGTCCTTGGGCCATCTAGGAAGTTATGTTAATTCATAATTGTCCAGTGATGGTGTATGCATGTATGTATTTTGCCAAATGAGAAATTGCTATTAGGGTGATGGTTAATGTAATATTAGTTAGTAGGGCTGACAGTAAAAATTGCACTCAAAAGACCAAGCTGAGGTGGAACCAGCTAGACGAGTTTTCCCCTAATGGATACTGCACCCTCTGAGAAAAGCTGTTTTTCCTTAGCTAACTCACTTTTGCTGTCTTGTAGTAGGATTGTGTGTGTTGTAATTCACTAATGTAATTCAATAATGGCTGTGAGTCAGGATATCTTAGGAGAAACTCAGGGCACTATGATTCTGCCAAAATCATAGAAATTTGATGAAATATTTGTCTTGATACTTTTTATGTAAACTCTTCCTCTCCCAAGGAGGGGTCGCTATGAGTCGGGTTTGACTCGACGGCACATAACAACAACTTCCTCTTCCAAAGGATTCCTGATTATATCTAGAGATTGGACCATAATTCCATAGGATCTTATTTTATCAATGTAGCAAACTTTAAGGACTTCAAAGCAATATAATATTGGTCTGCTCCCCCAGTCACTAGAAATTTCATATAAAGTTCTGTGGTTTTCTCTTGTCATCCACTATTTTGAATTCTGTGAAGTAATTGTTTCATTTGACATTGCTAAATTCCCACTATATACAAGGTGGTATACAATAGAGTGGCCATTTTCAAAAGGAAAGAAAAGCCGCACACATCTGTAACACCAGGGAAAAAGTGTTACAGTCCAGAAGCAACTGGACTAACGTACTAAATACCAACACCCCAGTTTCCATCAAGCCTATTCCAACTCATGGTGACTCCATGTGTGTCAGAGTAGAACTGTGCTTCACTGGATTTTTCAATGGCTGATTTTTCAGAAGTAGATCACCAGGTCTTTCTTCCCAGGCACCTCTGAGTGGACTCAAACCTCCAGCTTTTAAGTTAGTAATTGAGCCCATTAACTGCACCATCCAAGGGTGCCTGTATACATAAAAATATTAGAGATAAATTTATGAAGCTTTTCATTTTATTATTTCCTTTGGTTTCGTTCTATGGTAAATATGTCCCAGTAAAATATTTAAATCTCAAAAGAAAATTAGTGAGCACAACTGGAGAGACTAAAAGTTGTATTTTGTTTTTCTCTCTTTTATTTCAAACAGATTCCAAAGCCCTGTCAAACATATTATTTTATTTGATCCTTAGGACAACCCTGGTGAGATACTGTCTACTCACATCAATGGGTAAAGTAAACCTTAAAAAAAAATAAATAGCAGATACGCTAGTTAATAAATGATGAAATTGGGATTTAAACATAGCTCTTCTGAGTCCAGAGGGTGATTTTCTTCTTTGTTTTGATTATTTTCCAGCTGTTCCTGCCTTCTCTGATCTAGAGATATGGCAGGACCAGACCCCAAGACAGAAGTATACCACTGGGCCTGGGACTGAACCGAACAGGTATGAGAGGAAAGAGGACAGCCAGGGCATTTAGGTCCATGACCACATTTGGCTCTGTCATCCTTGTTAATCCATCGTCATCTCCTTTCTCTTTCATCGTTTATTCATCAAGACCAACCTTATGGCAAAGCCAGTTTCACTTTGCATGTTTTGGTCATCACAGTTTTTTTTATAATAATCCTTTCTTCCATGCACATCCACAGCATACTCTGCATTAGGTGAGTTAGACACTTATTTGATTAATTACAGGTTTAGTATCCCCAGGACTATATTACTCAGGGCTGAATTCTTATTTCATGATGAGTCATTCCGGAAGAAGCATCTGATCGTGATCCTCCAAATTTAAAAAAAAAAAAAAAAACTGTCTGGATTATATTATAAACTACTTGTGTCTACCACAACATCTGCCCGTATTTTTAGATTGAGGTTTCCCTTCTCAGAATCCTTCAAAAACTAATGGCAATTTTCACAGCTAGGAAGTTAGAAAAGCCTTCCTCCTAGAACAGATTCTTGGAAAGATTTTTAAACCTGTCTTCCTATGTTAATACAATCCACTCTTATTCCTTTAACACAATGAATACGATTTCCTCCATCTGCCTTTTCCATTTTTAAAGTCATTCCTTACATTTACAAGTCTCCTCTTCCTTCCTGCAAGTACTGTGCACATTTTCTTCCTCTCCTATTTGAAAGCTTCCCTACATCTCCCCTGCCTCTATGAAATTTTCCTTTACAAAGCCAGGAAGTGTGAGGCGGCAATATAACTGAAGACATGTCTTTTGTCACAGTCACACACAAACACACACACAGTCTGGAATATAGAATCCAGAAACTCTGTCTTTCACCAGCCTGACAAGCTGTCCACCAATAAAAGCAGAAATAAAATTATATTTAAAGCCTGGGCAGTACTCAAAAATAAGTTCCATAATGACACTTTCCTGTATTTACACTACACCTCTTCTCTAAGACACCCAAATTCTCTATAAATAAATGCCTTATACATTCTTCACAACTGCTTTTTGACATAGGCTATCAGCACACACACTGTTCATAGATAGAAGCTGAAGTCAAGCAGCTCCCTGAGCCAGAGCACAACTGAGACACTGCACGAAACCACACTTATCAGAGCAAATTATGCACACAGCAGAGACTCACATGAACCACGATGGGGCCAGAAACAAAACTGAATAGATTTAAAATATAAATAAATAAATACTGAAAACAGTTTTCTGCATTATTGGTAATCTCTGTGAATAACTCCCACACAGATCCAAAATGATGGTTAAGAAAAACAATGTGTGTGTGAACTGCTGTATGGAAAGTGAATTTGCTCTGTAAACTTTCACCCAAATCACAATTAAAAAAAAAAAAGAAAGAAAGAAAATGGAATTGTCATCAGTGTAAGGCATTCTGCTTGGGAAGCAGAGGCTAGAACAGCTGCTACTGAGACAGAAAAGAGTGGATGAAGAGAAAAGACAAACTTAGGCCAAACCATAGGTACTTTCTTTTCCTCGGCCTTAATACCAGTTGCTGTCGAGCCCATTCTGACTAAGGGTGACCCCATGTATATGAGAGTACAACTACACCCTAGGGTTTTCGATGGCTGATTTTTTTTTTTTTTTCTGGGAATTGGATCACGAGGGCTTTCTTCTGAGGTACCCCTGGGTGGGCTTGAACCTCCAACACTTTGGTTAGCAGGCAAGCACATTAACTACTGCACCACCCAAAGTCTACCAGGCCTCAGTAAGAAGACATTATTTAACTCACCTAAGACTAGCATAGTACTTAAGGCACTTGACTGCTAACCACAAGGCTGGCGGTTCAAACCCACCAGCCACTCCTCGGAAGGAAGGTTGGGCAATCTACTTCCGTAGTGATACTGCCTTGGAAACCCAAGGAGGGGTCGCTATGAGTCAGGGCCAACTCCACAGCACTTAACAACAAGAACAACAACAAAGACTTCCAGACACATGTCACTCACATTTTGCCAAGGATATGAACAAATCCTTGTTACTTTTCAGGACAAAAAAAAAAGAGAAGGGTTTGCCTTCATAACCTTAACCAATTGTGTTGAAACCTAATGGACAGTTATGATTATAAAAGTATCCAAAGTCATTTTCACCTCTTCTTACATACAAGTCCAATGGGATTTTTTTCATATTTATTTTGCTCTGTTTGGTGTATTTAAGGATAATACAAACAATAAATTTACTACAGAAGAAACTGCTTTAGTACAACTGTGCATAATGACAGATCTTTCCATTAGAATGAAAGGCATCAAGTTGGGGTGTCCTTACTGGAGGCATTGCAAAATCCTGCATGACATTTTGTCATACAGGCATGCATGGTGGGTGGTACTCTCCTGGTATATGAATATATCTAGAACGCTGAATTCAGTGGGAGTTATCTGTCCAGAGATGACCTCAGCACAGGTTTTTCAAGGATAACATAAGAAGACAACATTACCCATAAGTTGTTCTTGTTGTTAGGTGCTGTCAATTTTACTCCAACTCATAGAGACCCCACACACAACAGAACAACATACTGTCCACTCCTGTGCCAGCCTCACAATCCTTGCTATACCTGAGCCCATCATTGCAGCCACCACGTCAGTTCATCTCATTGAGAACCTTCCCCTTTTTCGCTGATGCTCCACTTTACCAAGCATGATATCCTTCTCCCTAGAAAGGTCCCTTCTGAGAACATGAACAAAGTAGGTGAGACGAAGTCTGGCCATTCTTGTTTCCAAGGAGCATTCCAGCTGCACTTCTTCCAAAACAAATCTGTGCGTTCTTTTGTCAGTCCACCTCAGTATTCTTCGCCAACACAATTCAAAAGCACCATTCTTCTTTGGTCTTCCTTGTTCATCGTCCGCCTCTCACATGCATATGAGGTGATTGAAAATACTTTGGCTTGGGTTAGGCACACCTTAGTCTTCAAGGAGACATCTTTGCTCTATGGGAGTTTAAAGAGGTCTTTTGCAGCAGATTTGCCCAGTGCAATACATCTTCTATGTCTTGACTGCTGCTTCCATTGGTATTGATCGTGGGAACCAGTAGGATGAAATCTTTAACAACTTTAATCTTTTCTCCATTTATTGTGTTGCTTCTTATTGGTCCAGTTGTGAGAATTTTTGTTTTCTTTATGTTGAGATATAGTCCATCCTACAAACTAAAGTCTTTAATCTTCATCAGTAAGTGCTCTAAGTCACCCTCCTTTTCAGCAAGCAAAGTTGTGTCATCTGCATATCGCAGGTTGTTAATGAGTATTCCTCCAATCCTGACGCCATGTTCCTCTTCATATAGTCCAGATTCTCAGATGATTTATTCAGCATACATATGGAATAAGTATGATGAAAGGATACAACCCTGACACACTCCCTTCCTGATTTTAAACCACAAAATATCCCCTTGTTCTGTTTGAACAGCTTTCTGATCTATGTACACAATCAAGTGTTCTGGAATTCCCATTCTTCTCAGTATTATCCATAATTTGTCATGACTCACACAATCAAATGCTTTTTCATAGTCAATAAAACACAAGTAAACATCTTTCTGGTATCCTTTGCTTTGAGCCAAGACTTATCTGACATTAGCAATGATATCCCTCGCTCCTCATCCTCTTCTGAATCCAGCTTGCATTTCTGGAAGTTCTCTGTCAATATACTGCTGCAACTGTTTTTGAATTATCTTCAGCTAGATTTTAATTCCACGTGATATTATTTGATAATTTCCACATTCTGTGGGATGACCTTTCTTTGAAATGGTACAAATATGGATCTCTTCCAGTCAGTTGGCCAGGTAGCTATCTTCCAAACTTCTTGGCATAGATGAGTGAGTGTCTCTAGCACAGCACCCATTTCTTGAAACATCTCAAAGGGTATTCCATCAATTCCTGGAGCCTTGGTCTTTGCCAATTCCTTCAGTGCAGCTTCAACTTCTTCCTTCAGTGCCATTGGTTCTTGATCACATGCTACCTCCTGAAATGAATGAACATCGACCAATTTTTTTTGATCCAGTGACTGTGTATTCCTTCCATCTTCTTTTGATGCTTCCTGCAGCAGCATTCAATATTTTCCCATAGAATCTTTCAATATTGCAACTCAAGGCTCCACTTTTTTCTTCAGTTCTTTCAGCTTGAGAAATGCTGAGCATGTTCATCCCTTTTGGTTTTTGAACTCCACATCTTTTCACTTTTCATTGTAGTAATTGACTTTGTCTTCTTGAGCTGCTCTTTGAAAACTTTCATTCAGCTCTTTTATCTTGGCACTTCTTCCATTTGCTTTACCTACTACTCTCCATTCAAGAGCAAGTTTCAGAGTTTCTTCTGATATACAATTTGGTCTTTTCTTCCTTTCCTGTCTTTTTAATGACCTTTTACTGTCTTCATGGATGATGTTCTTAATGTCATCCCACAATTCCTGTGGTTTTCGGTCATTGTTGTTCAATACATCAAATCTGTTCTTTAGATGGTCTCTAAACTCAGGAGGGACATAACCAAGGTCATATTTTGGTTTTCATGGACTTAATTGTCTTCTGCTTCAACGTGAACTTGCATATGAGCAGCTGATAGTCTGTTCCACAGTCAGTTCCTGGCCTTGTTTTGGCTGAAGATATTGAGCTTCTCCATTGCCTCTTTCCACAGATGCATTCAATCTGATTCTCCTGTGTGCTCCATCTGGCAAAGTCCATGGGTATAGCTGCCATTTGTGTTATCAAAAAAAAAAAAATTTGCAATGAATAAGTCATTGGTGTTACCAAATTCTATCATGTGATCTCCAGAATTATTTCTATCACCAAGGCCATATTCTGTTTCCAACTTTTGCATTCCAGTCACCAGTGATAAGCAACACATCTTGAATGCATGTTTGGTCAATTTCAAACTGCAGAAGTTGGTAAAAATCTTCATTTCCTTGTCTTTGGCTTTGGTGGTTGGTGCATAAATTTGAATAATAGTTGTATTAACTGGTCTTCCTTGTAGGCATATGGATACTATCTTATCACTGACAGCATTGTATTTCTGGATATATCTTGAAACATTCTTTGTGATGATGAATGCCATGCCATTCCTCTTCAGTTTGTCATTCCTGGCATAGTAAATTGTATGTCTGATTAAAATTGACCAAAACCAGTCCATTTCAGCTCACTAATGCCTAGGATATCAATCTTTATGTGTTCCATTTCATTTTTGATCACTTCCAATTTTCCTAGATTCATACTTTGTACATTCCATGTTCTGATTATTAATGGATGTTTGCAGCTGTTTCTTCTCAATTTGAGTCATGCCACATTAGCAAATGGAGGTCCCAAAAGGTCAGTTCTACTCTGATGACACAGCACTTTCCCAGTTATATTTTGAGTGCCTTCTGACCTGAGGGGCTCATCTTCTGACAATGTATCGAACAATATTTCAGGGCTATTCATAAAATTTCCCAGTAATATATCAGACAGTATTTCACTGCTATTCATAAGTTTTTCCCTGGCCAGTTCTTTGAGAAGTGGATGACTTCTTCCTTCTTCCAAGACTATTTCAGTCTGGAAGCCCCACTGAAACCCACCCAACCATTAGCAACCCTGCTGGCATTTGAAACACCGGTGTCACAGTCTCCAGCCTCACAGCAACATGAAAGCCACCAGAGTATGACAAACTGACAGAGAAGTCCATCTCCCTTAGCTATTCCAAATTGCTCTGCTCACTTACTTCCTGGCCTTCTCTCTACCTGTTACAGCCAGCCACCTTGGCTTCCCACTTCCTTCCTGGGGGCTCTCCCCCTTACCTGGGTCAAATGGTATTTCTAATTCCAACTTTTTAAGGAATTGACATACTATTTTCCACAGTGGTTGTATCATTTGACAGTCCTACCAGCAGTGTATGAGAGTCCCAATCTCCACCTCCTCACCAGCATTTGTTATTTTGTCTTGTTCAACTTTGCCATTAGTGCTGGGGCAAGATGTTATCTCATTGTTGTTTTGATTTGCATCTCTCTAATGACTCATGATTGTGTACATTTCTTCATGTGTTTGTTGGCTGCCTGAATATCCTCTCTGGTGAAGCATCTATTCATGTCTTCTGCCCATTTTGTAGTTGGATTATTTGTCTTTTTGTTGAGGTGTTGGAGTTTTCTATAAATTTTAGAGATGAGTCCCTTATAAGATATAGCATTGCTGAATATTTTTTTGCAATCTGTAGGTTCTTTTTGACTCTTTTGAAAAAGTCTTTGGAAACACCTAAAAATGTAATTTTTAGAAGACCCATTTATCTAGTTTCTCTTCTGATGTTTGTGCATTTTGAGTTATGCTTGATAGTTTATTTATGCCATATATTAGGGCTCCTAAGATTGCCCCTATTTTTTTCTTGAGGAACTTTATAGTTTTAGGATTCACATTTAAGTCTTTGATTCAGGTAGAGTTAGTTTTTGTATGGTGTGAGGTATGGATCTTTTTGCATTTTTCTACAAATAGATATCAAGTTTTTCCAGCTCCATTTGCTAAAGAGACCATCTCTTCCACATTTAATGGATTTTGGCCCTTTGTCAAAGATAAGCTGACTATAGGTCAAGGGACTGATTTCTGGATTCTCATTTCTATTCCATTGGTCCATGTGTCTGTTATTGTACCAATACCAGGCAGTTTTGACTATTGTGGCTGCATAATAATAGGCTTTAAGATCTGGGAGTGTGAGAATTCATACTTTGTTCTTCTTCTTCAATAGTGCTTTGCTTGTCTGAGGCCTCTTTCCTTTCTATATAAAGTTAATGATTGGTTTTGCCATATCCTTAAAGAATGTTGATGGGATCTGGATTGAGATTGCATTGAATGGATAGACTGCTTTGGGTAGAATTGATACTTTCACAATGTTCAATCTTCCTATCTATGAACATGCCTTGTTCTTCCATTTATGTAGATCTCTTATTGTTTCTTGAAGTAATGATTTGTAGTTTTCTTTGTACAGGTCTTTTTTCTCCCTAGTGAGATTTACTCCCAAGTATTTTATTTTGTTGGTAGCAATTATAAATGATATTGATTTCTTTACTTCCTTTTCAGCAATCTCTTTGCTGGTGTTGAGGAATCCAACTGATTTTTGGATGTTGATCTTGTATCCTCCCACTATGCTAAATCTCTTAATTAGTTCCATTAGTTTGTTTGTTTGTTTGTTTGTTTTTGGTTTGGTTTGGTCTGGTTTTTGTTGAGTCTCTTGGGTTTTCTAGGTATAGGATCATATCATCAGCAAATAGGGATACATTGACTTCTTCCTTACCAATTTGGATGCCTTTGATTTCCCTTTCTTGCCTTATTGACCTAGCAGCCACTCCCCAGAAGGAAGGTTGGGCATTCCTACTTCTGTAATGATACTGCCTCGGAAACCCAAGGAGGGGTCGCTATGAGTCGGGGCCGACTCGATGGCAAATAACAACAACAACAACAGGACCTCCAATACAATGTTGAATAAAAGTGGTGATAGAGGGCATCCTTGTCTGGTTCCTGTTCACAAGGGGAATGGTTTCAGTCCCTCTCCGTCAAGAATAATGTTGGCTGTTTATTTTGCATCTATGCCCTTCATTATGTTGAGGAATGCCCCTTCTTTTCCTACTTTGCTGAGTTTTGATCAGGAATAGGTGTTGGATTTTATCAAATGCTTTTTCTGCATTGATTGATATGATCATGTGTGTCCTTGCCTTTGTTTTATTTATGTGGTGGATGACAATTGTTTCTAATGTTGAACCATCCTTGCATACCTGATATGAAGCCCACTTGGTCATAATGTATTATTTTCTTGATATGTTATTGGAATTGGCTAGGATTTTGTTGAAGGTTTTGCATCTATTTTGATAGGAGGGGTATTCATCTGTAGTTTTCCTTTTTAGTGATTTCTTTGCCTTGTTTTGTGCTCTGGTGGCATAGTGCCTCAGGAATTTGACTGCTAACCAGAAGGCTGGTAGTTCAAACCCATCAGTCACTCCTCGGAAGGAAGTTTGGGCAATCTACTTCCGTAGTGATACAGCCTCAGAAACAGAAAGAGAGGTCACTGTGAGTCAGACCCGACACGATGGCAGTGGGTGGGCTTGGGTTTGCCTTGTTTGGTTATCAAGGTTATGCTTGCTTCATAAAATGCATTTGGGAGGATTCCATCTGTTTCTACCTTCTGGAACAGTTTGAGGAGGATTGGTGTCAGACAAAAGAACTATCTTCTCTGAAAGTTTGATGAAACCATCTGGGCCAGGACACTTTTTTGTTGGTAATTTTTCATGACCTTCTGATTTCTTCTTTTGTTATGGGTCTTCTCATCTTTTCCAACTTCACCTGTGTTAGTTTTGGTAAGTAGTGTGGTTCTAGAAATCTGCCCATTTCTTCTAGATTTTCAAATTTGTTAGTGTACAGTTCTTCATAGTTTCCTAATATTATCTTTTTTATTTCAGTTGGTTCTGTTGTGATGTCACCCAATTAATTGCTTATTCATATTATTTGTATTCTCTCCATCTTTTCTTTTGTTAAATTTGACAGTGGTTTGTCAATTTTATTAATCTTTTCAAAAAACAAAATTATAGGGGAGAACCAGCAAGATGGTGGACTAGGCAGAAAGACTGCACAG
>NW_006921599.1:1807834-1810586 GCF_000298275.1 Orycteropus afer afer
TTGGGAGCTCTGGTAGCATAGTGGCTAAGACACTTGCCTGTTAACCAGACGGCTGGCGGTTCAAACCCACCAGCCACTCCTCGGAAGGAAGGTTGAGCAATCCTACTTCCGTAGTGTTACTGCTTCGGAAACCCAAGGAGGGGTCGCTATGAATCGGGTTTGACTCGATGGCACATAACAACAACAACAACAACAATAGCTGTATTGATTTCTGGGTTATGCCATCTTGTGTATTAATGGTTGGTTGCTGTTTGCTATTATTGGTTCTGTGTTCAAAGGCCTCCCTTTAGTATCTCTTGTAAGGTTGGTCTGGTTTTAACAAATTCTCTTAATTTCTGCTTATCTAGAAATCTCCTATGCTGCATGCAGCAAAGCAGTGCAAGTCATGAAACAGAGCAATATGAAAGGATTCAAGGTTTAAGAGAAACGGGGGCCAGGCGGATGCTCTGCATGACCTTGATGACCCTTGATGCATCTGTTCTGTTTTATTTGTATGTAAACACATGATTACATCATTATTCTTGGAATCTCCTTAATATAATCAAGTATTTCCTACAATACAATCAAATATTTTCTTATCATGATCAAGTATTATCTAGAAGTTAAAATTTTACTCTTTCCCATACCCGGAGGTCTTTTCCCATACCCGAAAGTAATGGATGATTAGTTGCATTGATATCTCTTACAAGAGTAGTAAATAATCACTAAAACGCATCATTCTAAAACATACTATGATTGTTAAGGTACATGATTCTAACGTAAGGGATAATTACTAGAACACATTATTCCAAGGTATAATATGATTATTAAAGTATATTATTCTTAGGTAAAAGATTTTCCATCAAGATAATCAGCATTCTTTACTAGAACAATGTTTTTCCTTAACACAAAGTTCTGCTAAGTAGGCGTTCAACAATAAGGGAGGCCTTACTTTCTCTTAGCTGTTGCTAGAACTTGTGCCTTGCAGTCATGTCCTTATGGGGGTCTTTTTCTTGGTCTCCAACACTCCTAATTTCACCATCAAATTTGAGAGACAATTTTGCAGGGTATGTAATTCTTAGTTGGCAAATGTTCTCTTTCAGGGTTTTATATATACCATCTCATTGCCTTCTTGTTTGCATGGCTTCTGCCGAGAAATCAGAGCTTAGTCTTATTGGTTGTCCTTTATAGGTAACTTTTTGTTTTTCCCATGCTGTTGTCAGTATTCTTTCTTTGTCTTTGGTTTTGGTGAGTTTGATGAGGATATGTCTTGGTGATTTTCTTTTGGGGTCTATCCTGTTTGGGGTTCCTGAATAGATATACTCTCATCTTTCATCATATCAGGGAAGTTCTCTTCCAACCAATCTTGGACAATTTTCTCAGTGATTATATTTTTCTCTTCCTGTTTTGAAATTCCAGTTATTCCTTTTGTAGGTTATTCCTTTTGATGGTAGCCCACATGAATCTCAGGCTTTTTTCATTTGGTTTTGATATTTTTTTCTTGATTGACCCCTCTCCTAAGAATTATAAATTTTTCATTTAGTTTGTCATTTTGTTCTTGTATTTTCTTCTGAAATTGTTCTAGGGTTTTGTCTTTGTTTTCCTCAATTTTGTCTGTGTTTTCTTTGATCTTTCTCTCAATCTGTTGAAGGTATCTAAATATAATTCTTTTGAATTCCTTATCAGGGAGTTCTAAGGCTGCATCTTCCTAAGGGATGTGATCTGGCTCTTTATCCTGCTCCCTTATTTCTACCGCTTTATCTTGCTTTGTTGTGTGGACTGTGATGGTCTATTGTCTCTGAGACACAGTGACTTTGGTGTATTTATATTTAATTGGTGATTGTATGTTGGAGTGATTTGCCCATGATTTTCATTTTATATATATATATATTTGAGTAAGCAGGGAAATGTGCTCCTTTATTCACTAGTTAGTAGCACTTATGTATTCACCATCTGTCTCCTGGTGAGTGATAGAGAAGGAGAGTGGCTGCACAGATCTCTGTTAACTGTTTGTGAAGAGCAGTTAAGTGTGAGTCAGGCTCTTACTGGTGGTTGTGTATCATTGGCCAGTTGGTACAGATGGAAGTGGTAGTTCTCACTCAGTAAGTGGAGTTGCAGGATGTGAGGGTGTTACTGGTTCATATGGCACAGTTGCTGTCTCCAACTCAATAAGACAAAACAACAGTCAAAAAAACATCAAAAAAAAAAGTAAAGGCAAGGGGACCGAAAATACATCCCACATAAACACACAGGAACAATCACCAAAAAGAAAAAAAAAGAGGAAAGGCAATAAATGAGTGAAGATATTTAAATACTTTAAAGAGCCAAAAAAAATATGAATAGAAAAGGGGGGGGGATTCACAATATCTGGGGAGGGGAAATAAGAGAAAAGAGGTAGAGTAGGAGAATAATGGAGGAAAAAAAGGAGAAAAATGCAAAAAGGAAAACAAAGAATGAGGAGACCCATAAAAAAGAAAAAAAAAAAGAAAGGGAACCAGGAAAAGGGAAGAGAAAAAGTGTTGAAAACCAAAACCTGGGAAAAGAAGAAGAAAGAATAATAAAAGGGACAAAAGAAGAAAAAATAACAATAATTTTAAAACAGACAAAAACTAAAAAAAAAAAAAAAAAAAAAAGAAAAGAAAAAAACTTTAGCCAAATTGTGTCAGGAAACTAATTTACACAGACTGGGATAGAATTCCTGCTGGACCAGAAGGTGGGTGGGAGTGAAGGATGGCTGCACCTCCATTCACCAAGAAGGTGTGGGGTATAAAAG
>NW_006921599.1:1810686-1817475 GCF_000298275.1 Orycteropus afer afer
AAAAAAAAGAAAGGGAACCAGGAAAAGGGAAGAGAAAAAGTGTTGAAAACCAAAACCTGGGAAAAGAAGAAGAAAGAATAATAAAAGGGACAAAAAAAAAAAAAAAAAAAATAATTTTAAAACAGACAAAAAAAAAAAAAAAAAAAAAAAAAAAAAAAATCGAGGCAGGGTGGGGAAAGGCATCCATACTCTGTCAGAGTGCACAGACTGGGATAGAATTCCTGCTGGACCAGAAGGTGGGTGGGAGTGAAGGATGGCTGCACCTCCATTCACCAAGAAGGTGTGGGGTATAAAAGTAACAAGGGGAATATTGCACCTTTCCAGTCCTCAGTGTCCAGTATGTACTTGCTGTCCCTGGCAAGTGGGTCTATTCTTAGTTCCCTGGATTCTGAAAGAACACTGTCACTTTAAATATCCAAAATGGTTTAATTGCTTGTAAACATTCAAAATGACTGCACCTTCTGGACAGGTGAAAGTCCACATCTCAGCCCATCCATCACCTTCTTCGTTGTTTCCCCTTTTATGCACCAATCACCAGTGCAGTCCTCCATGCAGCCCCTGGGTAGCAGGGCTGATTTTTAGGTTAATTCCTAGGTCCAAATACCAATTGGCAATATCCAAGCTGTCCATGGCACCAGGATAGCTGACAGTCTGCAGCACCATATGCCTCCTTTTTTGGTGTTTTCATGCAGGTTCTTCTACTAATTGGAGTTTAGTCTACTTCTATATCCTTCCGTTCAAAGCTCAGGGCTCCAGGATTGTTTTCTGTTTTGTGTTAGTTGATTCCCCTTTTCTTTGTTGAAGAGGGTCTGTGTAGTTTGTCTGCCTATTCTGCCATCTTAACAGAACTCTCACACACAAGTAAAATCTTACTGAAGATAATTCAAAATACGGTTGCAGCGGTATATTGACAGAAAACTTCCAGGAATGCAAACTGGATTCAGAAAAGGATGTGGAATGAGGGGTATCATCGCTAACATCAAATGGATCTTAGCTGAAAGCAAAGAATACCAGAAAGAGGTTTACTTGTGTTTTATTGACTATGCAAATGCATTTGATCAAATAGATCATAACAAATTAAAGATAACATTGAGAAGAATGGGAATTCTAGAACAGCTGAGTGTGCTCATCAAGAACCTGTACATAGATCAGGATCAGGAGGCTGTCATTCAAACAGAACAAGGGGAACAAGGAAGGGAGTGCATCAGGGTTCTATCTTTTCACCGTACTTATTCAATCTGTATGCTGAACAAATAATCTAAAAACTTGGACTATATGAAGAAGAATATGGCATCAGGATTGGCGGAAGACTCATTAACAACTTGCGATACGCAGATGACACAATTTTGCTTGCTGAAAGTGAAGATGACTTTAAGCACTTACTGATGAAGATTAAAGACTTCAGTCTGCAGTATGGACTATATCTCAACATAAAGAAAACAAAAATCATTACAACTGGACCAATAAGCAGCATCACAGCAAATGGAGAAAAGATTGAAGTTGTTAAAGATTTCATATTACTTGTTTCCACAATCAACACCAATGGAAGCAGCAGCCAAGACATTAGACAACATATTGCACTGGGCAAATCTGCTGCAAAAGACCTCTTTAAAGTGCTAAAGAGCAAAGATGTCTACTTGAAGACTAAGGTGTACCTAATCCAAGCCATGGTATTTTCAATCACCTCATATGCATGTGAAAGCTGGACAATGAACAAGGATTACCGAAAAAGAGTTGATGCTTTTGAGTTGTGGTGGTGGCGAAGAATACTGAAAAGAGCATGGACTGACAAAAGAATGCACAAATCTGTCCTGGAGGAAGTGCAGCCAGAATGCTCTTGGAAATGAGAATGGCCAGACTTCGTATCACCTGCTTTGGTCATGTCATCAGAAGGGACCAAATCAGCAAAAAAGGAGAAGGTCCTCAATGAGATGGATCAACACAGTGGCTGCAATGATGAGCTCAGGTATGACAAGGATTGTGAGGCTGGCACAGGACTATGCAATGTTTCATTCTATTGTACACACATAGGGTCTCCATGAGTAAGAGACAACTTGACAGCGCTTAACAACAGCAACATTATTATTTTTTCTCGTCTTTGGAAAGGAAATCAAAATCTGTTCTCTAGAAAAACAGTCCTATTTAATATAGAAAAAAGACTTTTCTATCTTCTCACATTTCATTTTTGCTTAAAAATGTGGTGTGTGTGTGTGTGTGTGTGTTTCATATTCAGATACTTTCTCAATTTCTATTTTGTGGTGGGTAGACTTGGCTGAAAGGAATGTGGTTAGGGTACTATGATAGGACTTAGGCTAAAAGAAATAAAAAATGACCACCTCTCCCACAAGGAGGGAAGTTCCAGGTCACAAGCCCACAGGAAAGACCTCTCATAAACCCATAGAAGGAGGAAAGGACAAATTAACCTTTCACCCCTGCTCTCATGCCCACTACACCTCACCAGAGTCTATGTTCAGTTTCTGATCACTCCTACAAGAGTCTTATCCATTCCTCCCACCCTCAATGTAATCTCTTTTAACTCATGTACTCTCCTGGCAGAAGACAGTGGCGATTAAGTGGGAGAATTCTCACCTTTCCATGCAGGAAGCCCAGATCAATTTTTGGCCAACACATCTCAGTGCTCCAGTGGATTCCACTATGGAGCTGATTACCAGTCTCGTTATGGGGAATAACTATATCCAGCTGCCTAACCACCCAAAACCAGGCCCAACCAAGTTGAAATATAACTTTAACTACCATACTCTCTCTCTATATATATATATATGAATAAGCTTGTGGTGCAGTGAATTATTTGGTGTGGCTTTTTTAGCGATGGTCTTTATGACTCCCACCAGATAACTGGGTGGAACTATGCAAATGTGATGTGCTTGTGGCCCACCAAGAGGATTAGATAGCTTGCTCATAATGTAATAATGTAAATAAATGTAACTTGTAAGTGTAGGACCATGCAAATAAGATGTATGGAGCCCTAATGTAGGGTTGGTTAGTTTTGTCATTCTGCTAGGCTTAAAATCCATCTCAACACACAGGCCTCCAGTGACAGCCACCACCCTCTGTCACTGGGGGCCTGTGTGTTGCTATGACATGGAATAGATTTCAGAAAAGCTTCCAAAAATCAGCCAATGAAAACCCTATGGATCACAAATGTCCAATCCAGTTGTGCATAAGGTCACCACGATTCATCGGCCAACTGAACAGAAAGTGGCAACAATAACTCTATTGGCAGGGATGAGAGAAAAGAGGAGAAAAAAGAAGGCAAGCAATTACAGTGCTATTCACCTCCAAGAGGGTACCAGCTTAATACTTAGTTCAGCATTAACTGCCAGGCAGATTCCAAAAGGACCCTTTGAAGAGCTCTTCTCCCCCTAGAACATGCCATCCTCAACATTCCTGCCTGACCTCACCTTCCAGCAGCTGGACATCTTCCCTCCAGATACCTTCATAGCATTCCCTATTACTCTTCTCCTGTTTTTCTTGTTTCTATCTGCAGCATAAAAATCAAGTTGGATTCCTTTTAGAATGTCCAGTCAAGGGACAAGAAGGCACTGACAGACCAGCCACTAAGCAGAACCAATGTCACGTGAACCTGTCCAGAATTTAGGGCTTGGCAAGAGGTTAATTTCCCCCATTTGACACTGCTGTATCCCACAGTATAACTGAAAGTTGGTTGAGAAAACTTTGCTTAAAGACACAAAATTAAAGCAAAGCAAATAAATTTGCTGAATTCAAAGATTTAAACTACCTTAAAAATAAAAAAAACAACTGTTGAGTTGTAACTATTGAGTTGATTCTGACTCATGGTGACCCCACATGTGATAGAATATAATCATGCTCCATAAGGTTTTCAATGACTGATTTTTAAGAAGTAGATTGCTAGGTCTTTCTTCTGAAGTGCCTCTGGGTGGACTTGAACTTCCAATCTAGTTAGCAGGTGGATGTGTTAACCATTTGTACCACCCAGGGCCTGCCAAGACACCTTAGAAAAGCTAAAATTCAGAGAGAATATTTCTACAATTTTTCACTAGATAATCAGCCCTCTACTCTCAGGGCTGAGTCAATGCTTCCAGCCTTAGTAGAAGTGAACATGAGACTGCCAATGATTCCGTAAGAGGCCTGACTGTATCAAAAGCATCCAAGTAAGCCACCTTCATTTTTTTTTTTATCCTGCAAACATCATTGCTCCATGCATCAGGAAAGAAAAACCAGAGTAACGGGAATGTAAAACAGGGTCCACATCTCCAAGTTGTTCTAAGGTATAAGGTGAATGTTTAAAAGAGTTATACATAATCAAAATGTCAACAATCATTCTAAAGTAGAGAAGCAGGGGAGGATTACACAATAAGCAAGGTAAGTATGGACTTAATTGTGCTTACTTACCAGTCTGCAGTGAAAAATCATATGAAGCTGTTCACTATAGATTAATAAATAAGCACAAATAAGCCCATGCTTACCTTACTGACTGAGGAACCTGACACTGATGAGAAGACAAGGAGGAACGGGAAACTAGAGCATTGGAAACAGAACAACCAGAACACATTTAAAGAGAGTGTTGATACATTGTGAAAACATAACTAATGTCACTGAACAATTTTTGTATGGAAATTTTCAAATGGGAATCTAATTTTCTGAGTAAACTTTCACCAAAAGTGCAATAAAATATTATTTAAAAAAAGTTATAATTTAAATCCTTCCCTAAATTCAGTCTATGCATATACACATAGTTTGATGACATATATTTAAATGTTAATCAGAAAGTTATCAAACTGATCAGCTTAAAAAAGTGTGAACTCACATCATCAGTCTAATCTCTAGACAAAGATACCAGGTTTGGTAAAGTGGTTTGTAAAAATGAGGGAAAACGCTCAATACTGTAGATTGACATGATAGCTGCAACAATGGACTCAGTCATACCAATCAAGAAAAACAATGTTGTACAGGACTAGGCAATATTTCATTCTGTTAATATGGAGTAACCATGAGTCAGAACTAACTTGACAACAGCTAAAAACAACTCTATGGCCTTTTTGTTTACTTTTTTCCCCAAGATTTTCTTCCCAATGGAAAATTGCTAGCCAGAGTATTTCCACAAGTGGCCTGGCAAGTTGTCCAGTCTGCCATCAGCACCCATAATTTAGAATGTGGCCTTAGATGATTCTTGATCGCCTCCTTAGATCTGAGTAAGGAGTTCACTCAACATTTAAATTCTCTTGTGTGAGGCCCTTCAGGCTTAGGTGAAAAAGCCCAAGAGCTCAGTGCCATTGCTCCATCAAAATTGGGGTGAAAAGGAAATTGAGAAAGAACTGAGTGAGAAGCTGACTGAGAGAAAGCTGAGAGCCAACAAGGACTGGTTCTACCACAAAGATTTGACATTTGGAACACTATGACACTATGTGGAAAGGTATAGGGTAGGCTAGTCTGGGATATTCTGGAAGCCCACAAAAGAAAAAGCAAAAAATCCTAGTACAATTTTTGCATCACTTTCAGGACCTAGGGTACCAGAGAATATGGGAGCCCTGGTAACCTAGTGCCTAAAGCATTTAACTGCTAACCAGAAGGCTGGCTGTTCAAACCCACCAGCCACTCCTCCAAAGGAAGATTGGGCAATCTACTTCCGTAGAGACACTGCCTTGGAAACCCAAGGAGGGGTCATTATGAGTCAAATTGACTCGACAGCAGTGATAGAAAGCTAACTATCTAAGAAGAGATATAAGATAAGACACGTAAGCACGTATTCTATGTAAGATGAATTTTGTGAATTTGTTTGTTTGTTATATCAATGTACTCTGCCTGAAGCATGTGAACTGACCACCACCAATTGTTTTGAGACACCCCCCAACACACACATACACACACAAACAGGCCTTTTCATTTACTTTTTTCCCCAAGATTTTCTTCCCAATGGAACATGGCTAGCCAGAATATTTCCACAATCTCAAAAAACTTATACTCAGGGTAAGTCAGAGACAATTATAACAATACTTTAGTTGTTCATGCAGTGGCCCTGAGCACACTAAAGAAAATGCTTATCAAATTTAAAAATAAATAAATATAGATATATATGTATATATATATATATGTGTGTGTGTGTGTATACTATACATATATATATCACTATATATTTTATACATATATATCACTATATATTTTACATATATGTTGTTGTTAGGTACTGTTGAGTCACTTCCGACTCATAGCAACCCCATGCACAGCAGAACAAAACACCGCCCAATCCCGCGCCAGCTCCATGATCCTTGCTATACTTGAGCCCATTGTCACAGCCACCGTGTCAATTCATCTCAAAGAAGGCCCTCCGCTCTTTCGACGACCCTCCACCTTACCAAGCAGGGAATGATCCCCTCTGACAACATGACCAAAGTAGGTGAGACGAAGTCTGACCATCCTCGCTTCGAAGGAGCATCTCGGCTGCACTTCTTCCAGAACAGATCTGTTAATTCTTTTGGCAGTCCATGGTACCTTCAGCTTTCTTCACAAGCACCACAACTCAAAAGGATCAACTCTTCTTCTGTCTTCCTTATTCATTGTCCCTCTCTCACATGCATACGAGGTGATCAGAAATAGCATGGTCTGTGCCAGGCACACCCTAGTCCTCAAGGAGACATCCTTGCTCCTCAGCACTTGAAATAGTTCCTTCGCAGCTGACCTACCAGTGCTACACGTGGTCTAATGTCCCGACCGCTGCTTCCATTGGCCCCAACTGTAGAACCAAGCAACGTGAATTCTTTGACAACCTCAATCTTTTCTCCATTTATC
>NW_006921599.1:1819359-1832404 GCF_000298275.1 Orycteropus afer afer
GATGAATGCCACACCATTCCTCTTTAAACTGTCGTTCCCGGCATAGTAGATCATATGGTTATCTGATTCAAAATGGCTAAAACCAGTCCATTTCAGCTCACTAGTGCCTAGGATATCAACCTTTATGCGTTCCATTTCATTTTTGACAACTTCCAATTTTCCTAGATTCATACTTCATACATTCCATGTTCTGATTATTAATAGATGTTTGCAGCTGTTTCTCCTCAATTTGAGTGGTGCCACATCAGCAAATGGAAGTCTTGAAAGCTTTACCCTATCCTTATGAATAAGGCTGAATTTACTCTGATAATGCAGCTGTTGCCCAGTCCTACTTTGAGAGCTTTCTAAGCTAAGTGACTCATTTTCCTCCTCTGTATTGGACAATGTTTCTGGACTATTCACAATGTTGTGCCGTAATGTATCAGACAGTGTTTCTCTGCTATTCATAAGATTTTCCCTGATCAATTATTTGAGAAGTGGATGGCTTCCTCCTTCTTCCTAGTCTGTCTCAGTTTGCAAGCAGGGCTGAGACATGTGCAATAGGTGCACCTCACTGGGTTTGAAACACCGGTGGCACAGCCTCAAGACTCACAGCAACACGTCACCACAGTAGGACAAACCAACAGACAAGTTTGTCTCCCTTAGCTGTTGGAAACTCCTCCAACCACCCTTACCTTGATCCCTGCAGCTAACTCCTCGATCCGTTCCAGTCCACTTTGCCTTTTCTGTCCTCTCCCTGCTTCCCACCTTGCTGCTTGTTGGGGGTGGCCTGGGTTCCCTCTCCTCACCTGGCTCCCTGCGGTTGAATCCTTGATCTGTTCCTATCTCCTTTGCCTTTTCTCTTCTCTCACTGTCTTTCCACCTCGCTCCTTGTGGGGCATGGCCTGGGTTCCTTCTCTTCACCTGAGTCCCTGCAGCTGATTCCTCACCTTATTCTCGTCCCCTTTGCCTATATCTATATACTACTATATACAACTATATAATTTATTTTTATATATGTTATTATATGTAATATATATTCATCTCTCAGTAGATGGATAGATAGATAAAGATATATTCAAGCCTATGGACAAGACAGAGGAGCAGAGTATCAGTTCATTTAAATTCTCAGTCCTACATGAAGAATCTGCTCCCACTGGTGAAAACCTTGGAATGGCATCAACATTAAAGGTGTACTAAGAAAAATATAAATCCCATCTTTAGTAACACACAATGAAATCCACACAATTGTGGTCTAGAGAATATAGGACAAGGAATTGGATGTGGGCTGTTTCCTCCTATACACAATAAACCTCATAGCTAAATTTCTCCAACTTTTAAAGGACAGCTTTCACAGTAGTCATTCACAGGAGACTCTAGAATAGGCCAGATTATACTTTGCTGGAAAGGAAATGACTCTAGAGATGATCTTCTCTCAGAATGAACAAGGCCGTAAATAAATTCAGGCTGGCCAAAGCCATATTAATTCAATATTGCACACAAAAAATGAAAACTTGGGACATGATTTCATCATAGACATGCCCAAGGTAATTAAGTAACATGTATCATTTGAGCTCTCAGCCACTAGTGGAGCAGTAGAAAATCTACCTCTCCAGAGCACCAGTACTAGTCCCTGCTGTCAGCCAATATAGTAGTGATTTTGGTGGGATATTTCCAGAGTGACATCAAACAAAATAAAAAATAAAAAGCCTGAACTACTTTCCTATTATTCTGAAAGCATTCTGTGAAGCATGAGTAGCCCAGAAGATAGTAATAGGTGATTTATCTATTACCAAACCAACATTGTCCACAAGTGAGATAGACAATAAATAATCTTCAAGACACATCTGACTCCTAGAATGGGAGCTAAGCTCACCAAGAACAATGGAATTTCCAAATTACCTTTTTCATAAAATAGGCCCTTTCTATCTTGATGAAAGTTTACAGAGCATGTTAGTTTCCATCCAACAATTCATACACATTTTGTTTCTTGACATTAGTTGTAATCCTCTCAGTGTAACAGCAATTTTTTGACTTCCTCCCTGGGTTCCTTTCTTCCATTTGTCCTTCTTTTCTGTCTCTTCCTGCCTTTGGAGCTTTGCTTTTGGGTAAATGCTGCCCTTTTGGTCTTGTAAGGTTGATTGTTCTGAAGAGTACATTCCCCCCTGGTGTTATTATTCACTTTATAGGCCTTTCTATTGTTTGGCTAAGAAATGAACCCTGAGAGTAGGTTCAGTTCCAGGCTTGAAGGATGTCTAAGGGCCACAATCTCAGGAGTTCCACCAGTCTCTATCAGATCAGTAAGTCTGTACTTTTTGTAATTGTGAATTTTGTTCTACACTTTTTTTCTCCCTGTCTGTCCAGGACTTTCTATTGTGATCATGATCAAAGAGGTCAGTAATGGCTGCCAGGCACCATCAAGTTCTTATGGTCTCCAGGGAGTGGGAGCTGTGGTTCATGTGGTCCATTAGCCCTCTGGACTAATTGTTTCCTTGAGTCTTTGATTTTCTTCACCATTCTTTGCTCTAGATGGGGAGAGGCCAATAATGGCTTTTTAGATGGTTGTTTGCAAGCTTTTAAGACCACAGTCACTGCTCACCAAAATAGGATGTAGAACAGTGTCATTGTGGACAATTCCAGTTGACCTAGATGTCCCCCTAGACTGTGGTCCTAAGTCCACAAGCCCAGTGAGTCATTCCCTCAAGATGTTTGGTTATAGCTAAGAAGTTTTCAGGATTTTGCCTATGTACTCTAAAATATCTTTGGATATATTTGTGGCATGTACAGATGCATATATAGAAATATCTTCTGTCAAACCTATATATACTTATGCATGTGCTCCCATTCACCTTTTCACAGCAGTTCAGCTGCATGTCTACTTATGTATCTATTTATACATACGTATGAATATTACTTTATTATTTGTTTGTTACTACTATTATTTCAGGATTGTGTATAACAGTATTTACCTTTCTTGTATTTTACTTCTGTGTACCTCCCAGCAGTTTCCTTCACCATTGATCATGTTGTACTGCCCTCCCCCTTCTTTTATATTGCCTTTCCCTTCACTCCAGTTACTACATGACTACTCTCTAGTTAGTGATTTTTCTTTCTTTCCCCTCCCATCCTGATAACCATCAAAGCATGTTTCCTCCTGTGTATAAACCTTTTCTTGACTTTTTATAACAGTGGTCTCATAAAATATTTATTCCTTTGCGATTGACTTACTCAGAATAATTTCTTTAAGTTTACAGTAAGACACAAAAAAAATTAATTTAAATATTTGCAAGAACTCCCATTTGTACCTTGGTGCAAATAATGATGTTTCTAAACTCTCATTGTCGTCCAGTCGACTTGACTCATAGCGACCCCTACTTGGGTTTCCAAGGTGGTATCACTACAGGAGTAGATTGCCCAATCTGCCTTCCAAAGAGTGGCTGGTGGGTTTGAACCACGAGCCTTCTGGTTAGCAGTCAAATCCCTTAAGTACTACACCACCAATGATGTTACAGAGTCTCTTAAATATTCACTTTTTTAATTCTTTGATGTCTATTAGAGTGTGGGTAATAATAACAGCAATCACTTATTGAGTGTTTATTATATGACAAAGTCCCTGGATAGTACAAACAGTTAATGTACTCAACTGCTAACCAAAAGGTTGGAGGTTCAAGTTTACCCAGAGATGCTTCAGAAGAAAGCCCTCGTGAACTACTTTCAAAAAATCAGCCATTAAAAATCCTACAGAGGATAAATAGTTCTACTCTTACACACATGGGTCACAATGAGTCAGCATCAACTCACTGGCAACTGGTATTAATATTATATGTCACGAATGGTTCTATGCATTATATATGTATGTTGTTGTTGTTGTTACATGCTGTCGAGTCAGACCTGACTTGGGTTTCCAAGGCAGTATCACTACAGAAGTAGATTGCCCAACCTTCCTTCCAAGGACATTAGGTCACATAATCCTCCCAGGACTCTATGAGGAAGGGACTTTATTATCCGCTGTTTACTGATTAGGCAGCTGACACATAAAAAATCTAAGTAATTTTCTTTGGGTTCCATGTTGTTGTTGTTGTTATGTGCCGTCAAGTCGGGTTCCATAGCTAGTAAGAAAAACTGGGCTTTGAATCCAGTTCCAAAGCTGTGCTTTTACCCACTCTAGGAAATGGCCGGAGAAATGCAAAATGATTGACATTGGTATTGAGGAATTGACCTTTTTTCTTATGTAAAAATTATAATTCTACTACCATCTAATAGAGGTAGAAAGTGTAGTGGTTAAAGGTGCAAGTTCTAGACCTAGACTACCTGATCACAAATTCCTAGCTCTGCCACTTACTAGCTCCACGACTTGGTCATGATAAATTCTGTGACCTGGGTAAGTTACCTAATAGTTCTGTGCCTCAGTTTCCTAATCATCAAAGTAGGGATAATGATGATAATGGTGACTACCTCAGGGTTATTGTGAGGGACAAATTCATGTGAAGCACTTAGAACAGCTCCAAGTACATAGGTTAAGCCCTCACCTACTGGCCAACAGTCTGGGGGTTCAAATCCATCCAGGCATACCTTGGAAGGAAGGCCTGGAGATCTGCTTCTGAGAGGTCATAACCTTGAAAATCCTAAGGAGCACAGTTCTACTCTACAGGTATGGACTCACCATGAATCAGAATCAACTTGACGGCAACTATTAACAACAATGTAAGCATACACTACCATCACTAACAATTATAGGGAAGAAGTATTTATCAAAAATGCTTTCAGGAGCAATCACTGCATACATAATAAGCACTGTTCTCAATGGCATATTTCCTACTTTTCCAAAAATCATCACTAATCCAAGTGTTAAACCAGACCCCTAAATCCCTCTTTCTATAAACTCTTAGTCATTCTATTGTGAATAGCAGAGGCTAGGGGCACATGGGTGAGGAAGGGGCAGGGGGACAGACAGAGGACAGGATCTCCAGCAATCATGCTGCAAACCTTTGCAAGCAAGAGGCTGACCAGTGTGATGGCAGAGATAATGTCAGGCATTGATTTCAAATCAGTTTCTTAAGGGTAATGTGGAGAGTAATTATAATCATTATTGTTATTGTCATTATACCTTGCAATTACCTTGGCTTAATTAATTCAAACCTGTGAAGTGCTTTGAGATCCTCAGATGAAAGGTGCCAGTTACTCTGAAGTGTCATTATTCAGCTGCTGCTCCTTTCATCCAAGGTGATTATAGCTCTTTATAAGCATTAATTAATCCTCATCACAGCCCTAGAAAGGAGATAAGCGTAGGAGTCATCTGCACTGGGTCCAAGAGAGACATTTATCAAAGGTGGAATGGTGGTTGTTTGGTAGTCAGTTTGGCTGTTGAGAAGCCTGAAATCACAGGCTTTGTGAGTTGAACATCAGTCCTTTGCACAGACAGACCTCTAGTTTGTTGTGTTGTTGCTGTTGTTATGTGCCATCGAGTAGGACTCATAGAGACCCCTCCTTGGGTTTCCAAGGCAGTATCACTATGGAAGTAGATTGCCCAACCTTCCCTCCAAGGAGTGGCTGGTGGGTTTGAACTACCACCCTTCTGGTTAGCAGTCAAATGCCTTAGGCACTATGCTCCCAGAGCTTCCCTCCAGTTTAGTAACAATTCAATGAACAGCAGTAAAAGTATGGCTCAATAGATATATTTATTTACTTATTTATTTTAATTAGGCTGTTGATAAGCAGAAAGGTACCCTTAAAGGCTTAGTTATGGAGTAGAGGATAGAGAAAAATAAAACTCTTATTTACTGTTTTTTCAATGATCTTGCTATTTGATAATCAAACATTTCTTCATAATCTATGGGAAAGGATTTGTTCAGGGTCATAAAACAATGGAGCCCAAACCAGAAAATGACCTTAATTCAAAATCTCAAACTGAATGTGGTCTTCACTGAGACCTACTCAGTGCGGTCTTTTCTGAGACCTACTCAGTGTGGTGTTTTCTCATTGCTGCTTATGCCCTACTCTAGGATGAAACCTGGGTCTCTCACATGGGAGGCAAGAATTCTACTATTGAATCACTAATGCCATTGCAACTCTTATGCAGCCACCACCACCCTCTGGTCGACAGCGGAGGCTTGTGTATTGCTATGATTGTTGTTGTTGTTGTTATGTGCCGTCGAGTCAGCCCTGACTCATAGCGACCCCTCCTTGGGTTTCCGAGGCAGTATCACTACGGAAGTAGGATTGCCCAACCTTCCTTCCGAGGAGTGGCTGGTGGGTTTGAACCGCCAGCCTTCTGGTTAGCAGTCAAGTGCCTTAGCCACTATGCTACCAGAGCTCCATTGCAACTCTTATGCAGCCACCACCACCTTCTGGTCGACAGCAGAGGCGTGTGTATTGCTATGATACAAATAGGTTTTAGCAGAACTTCCAGACTTTTAGGAAGAAAGGCCTGGCAATCTACTTCCCAAAACTTTAAAACTAAAAAAAAAAAAAATCTTATGGATCACAATAGTCTGATTTGTAACTGATCATGGGGATGGTGCAGGACCAAGCAGCATTTCATTCCATTGTCCGTGAGGACACCAAGGCTCCATACTAGCTCCACAGCCACTAACAACAACAGCTAGGATGAGAGGCACTTGAGAGTAAACTAGTGTGAGTCTTGAATTTTATAGACATAAGTTAATGCCTTTTTAATGAAATCTCTTTAATGGCAGTTCGCTCCCTGGCTTCTAGTCTGTTTTTCACACAACATGCAATAAGCAGATTTGTTCCAAACAACGTATATGGGCTATTGACTCCCAGGGAGCAGAGAGCATATGATAAAAGGATTGGAGGTGTGCTGAAGACACTTGTCTTCTTTTTTGCCTGAAGCTTCGGGATTCATGTGTTATCTGTTTAGCAGAGGTATATGAGATCTTGGTTAATGCCAAAGGACCTCTGGTGGTGCAGTGGTCCATGGTTTGAATCTATCTACCAGATTTCCCACAGGAGAAAGTTGAGGCAATCTGATTCCGTAAAGATTTAAAGCCTTGAAAGCCAATGGGGGAGTTCTACTCTGTCCTATAGGTTCACTATGAGTTGAAATCCATTCAATGGCAGTGGGTTTAGTTGGTTTGGTTTGGTTCGATTGGTTAATGCTGGGCCTTGGGCTGAGTCCAGTTGACTATAACAGGACTCAGGCAGTACCTGTCCTTGACCTCCCAGGGTGAGCTCTGTGGAGGGTCTCTCTCCTCTGTAGAAGATATGGATGTATTGTGGATGCAGCTGAAAATTGGAGAGAGATGAGGCTTGTCTAATCTCTCTGGTGCTGGGCTGCACTTACCTCAACAACAAACATTATTCTGGCCCTGTCACAAATTCTGCTGACTATTGGTTTTTTTACCATTGCTATTACTATTCCTGTTATTATTAAATATAATAAACTTATAATTACTATTTGACATTTATTAAGACTTACAAAGCACAATCTCAAAACAGGATCCACAAAAGGCTTATAATTTAGATAGCCTGAAAGGGAAACTCTATCTACGAACTGCAATTAGAATGACCATAAGCCCACAGACTGCTTTTCCAAAAGGGATACAAAATTATTCACTGACATCTATATGGAGGCCAAAAAGTTTGCTTCCGTCAGTAGGTGGATGTCTTTGGGGCCCCCCTCTACTGTATTTCTCAGAACTTCTTGACATAGAATAAGTGTTCAGTAAACATTTGTTGCTCAATTGAACTACATAACAGGTAGCATATTTTACTTAGGGTTGAAATGGCACTAACATATCTATTTTGTTTTCAATGTACTTCAGTAGTTAACTGTATGCTATAAGATTTATACTGACTTTGTTGTTGCTGATGTTTGCTGCCATTGAGTCAGCTGGCCTGTGTACAAAGGCATCAGACATTGTGATCCATAGGATTTTTACTGGCTGATTTTTTGGAAGCAGAGAGCCAGGACTTTCCTCCCAGTCTTAGTCTGAAAGCTCCACTAAAACCCTTCAGTATCATAGCAACATGCATGCTTCCACTGGCAGACAGGTGATGGCTATGCTTGAGGTACATTGGCCAGAAATTAAACCTAGATCTGCCACATGGAAGGAAAGATTTCTGCCACTGAGTTGCCATTGCTCCCTAAATTGACTTAAAGCTCTTTCAAATAATGTTCCACTATTTACTGAATTGTCATAATACTAAGTATTATGAGTTGTCATAAGACTTGACCATTATCTCACCAAAGAGCTATCACTTCAGCCACTATGATAACCAAAAAATGTGCAGATATTCTAAACAATTGACTGGGTAAGTAATGCCTTAAAAGGATAGACATACGAGCTTAGCACATGTTAAGGTCTCTTTTCAAAACTCAGTTCGGAAAAGATTTTAAACATATTTCTTCATGGCAAACAGTAAATGCTCTCTAGAGGTAAATTTAAGGAGAATTTTTTGAGTATATGCTTCCAAACTTTAAAGTCCATAAGTTTTTTTTTTTTTTTGTTATTGTTGTTGTTTTAACTTTTTATTATGATTTGGGTGAAAGTTTACAGAGCAAATTGGTTTTCCATTCAACAATTCACACATATTTTGATTCATGACATTGACTCCAATCCCACAATATAACAGCACTCTTCCCACTTTCTCCCTTTGTTTACCATTTCCATTTGTCCTTCTTTCCTATTCCCTACTGCCTTCTGAGCTTTATATCTGGGCAAATGCTGCCCTTTTGATCTCTTATGGTTTATTGTTCTAAGGACTGTGTACCTCCCTGGTGATACTGTTCACCTTACAAGACGGTCTGTCATTTAGCTAAAAGTTAAGCCATGGGGAGTGAGCTTAGTTCCAGGTTTGAAGGGTGTCTAATAGGCATATCTCAGGGATTCCACAAGTCTCTATCAGACCAGTAAGTCTGGTCCTTCTTTATTATTTTGAGTTTTGTTCCGCAATTTTCTCCCACTCTATCCAGGACCTTGTATGATGATCCCTTTCAGAATAGTCAAGTGTGGCATCTGGGCACTATCTAGTTCTTCTGGTCTCTGGGTAGTGGAGGCTTGGGTTTGTATGGTCCATTAGTCCTTTGGACTGATTCCATACATCTGTGATTTTCTTCTCTCTTTTTTCTCCAGACAGGGAAAGACCAATAGTTGTACCTTAGATGGCCACTCACAGGCTTTAAAGAACCTAGTCACTATTCACCAAAGTAGTATGTAGAACACTGTCTTTGTGGACTATGCTATCCCAATTGGCCTTGATGTCCCCTGAAACTATGGTCCTGAGCCCCTAAGACCCAGCAACTCAAGGTATTTAGGTATAGCCAAGAAGTTTCCATAGCATTTACTTAAACAATAATAACTTTAAACTTACAAAGTAACAAGAAAAATTACTATCGCTGTCTTATCTTCCATCTCTAAAACCTACCACTGTCCCATTTAATAATTTAAGAAAAATTCCATCAAAGTTGCTTAAGTCTGTTTAGTATAAAATAACTAGATCTGCCTATCTACTTTTTGACATTCTGAGTATAATTTCACCATCAACAACTTTGTTCAGCTGATTAAACCATAAACATACTAGATTTACCTGCATCTAGCCTACCTTTACCCAAATAAAACCAAGTAAGAGTTCTGTGCTCATGGTTCTCCATTTGTCCCTCCAGATCCATGTTCCACCTTTCTCCACCTTGCTCTATGCCCTGGGCAGCTGACCTCAATGGACTGCATTACACAAACACCCTGTCTCCTGGTTTCTGGTTGGGTTTGGCCAATGGGAAACACAAGGGAGTTGGGATATTTATGCTCCCACTTTTCCCTTTAGGTCACAATGTCGACAGCAGCCTTATTCTTTTCAGGTAGCCCTCCTCCCATGGCTACTGACCTCACCAGATTCTAGTAATGCAGTTCTCTCCTCTTACCCCCTAGGATGGGGTGGTAAGAGCTTCCCTCTGTGGTGAGTCCACATATGCTTTATCATCTCTTACTAGTTCCCTTCACTTTGTCCCTTATTTTCCCTTCGAATGTTCTACACATGTTTTCTGCTAGTATTCCAACAGATACAGATACCATTGAGCTCTTCTCAGGCAATAACCACAACAGTGATGACTTCTTTTCACCACTCTGGTCCTTGGATCAAGTATGCCATAAGGTAGTGGTTGGAATAATGCATTAACATATTTGCATAACTAAAATATATCATATATGAATATAAGTATCCATGGAGTTGTAACTAGTTATGTACATATTGTCATTCAAACCCCGACTGTTTGCCAAACTCTTCACCAATAGCTTAGGTGAATATTAATAAATGCCTCCAACCCTGGATATCAACTCCTTTCCAAAACCAAAAAAGAAAAAAGAAAAGAAAAGAAACGAACTCAAAGCCAGCAAGTCAATTCTGACTCTTAGTGATGCCCATTGGGTTTCCAAGATAGTAAATATTTACAGAAACAGATTGCCTCATCTTACATCTGCAGAGTGACTGGTGAGTTTGAACCACCAACCTTCTTTCTGGTTGGCAGTCAAATGTCTTAGGCACTGCACCACCAGAGCTCCTATCAACTCCATTAGCCACTATCATCTCCAGCACAGAGACAAAGATTCTGTATCAAAAGTTAACGGATTTTTCTGCCAGTCCCATGTCCTGCATGCCAATGCTCAGACTAATACTTTTTCTAAGTGAGAATTTTTAAACAGACTTAGTCAATTTCCATACCTACACCTATGTGCCACTCCTCGGAAGGAAGATGGGACAATCTACTTCCGTAGTAATACTGCCTCGGAAACCCAAGGAGGGTTGCTATGAGTAGGGTCTGACTTGGCGGCACATAACAACAACAACACACCTATGTGCAAACACACACACACACACTTCTCAAATGAGAGAGCTTGGTGCCATGTTTCCTTCTTCTGAAGCTAACTTTGGACCTGCTCTTCCAGACCATGCCTGATCTCTAGCACTGCCATTCTTTCTCCTCCCGAACATTCTCTCCACACATGCACACATGACAATATTGGGGCTACTCTGTGATATTTCCTGAGCTCAAATCCTCTATCTTAGTTTCCTTTTGTTGCCTTAAAACAAATACCACAAGTAGGTGGCTTTGAAGAAGAGAAATTCACTGCCTCACAGTTTTAGAGGCTAGGAGTCCAAATCAGGGTATTGGCCCTAAGGGAGGGGCTTTTCTTATCTGTAGGCCAAGGCATTCCTGGGTCTTCTTCGGCTTACAGGTGGTTCCTCATATGGCCTCTCCACCTTGTGTGTGATTCTGTGTCTATTTTGCACTTTTCATAAAACACAACTAGACAGGATTAAGTTTAGGACCTACATTACTCT
This sequence comes from Orycteropus afer afer, assembly GCF_000298275.1. Taxonomy (NCBI): domain Eukaryota; kingdom Metazoa; phylum Chordata; class Mammalia; order Tubulidentata; family Orycteropodidae; genus Orycteropus; species Orycteropus afer. Next base: position 1,830,637 of record NW_006921599.1, read on the forward strand.
CTCTCATATAACCTCATGTTAACTTAACTGATCATATCTTTAAAGACCTTATTTCTAAACAGGGTCATATCCCCAGATGTAATGGTTAGGACTTCATGATATCTTTTTGGGGAATACAATGCAATCCATGCCACACTCCCTTCCTTTATGTCTACTCTAATGGAATTTGACTACTGTTTTTAGTCTCTAATCTAAATACATTTTCTACTTACCTATGTCAAAGATAGATGTCCCTGGGTGACATGAACAGGTAAGAGCTTGGCTGCTAACAGAAATGTTGGTGGTTCAAGTCCATACAAAGGATGAAAGATCTGATGATTTACTTCAGAAAAATCAGCCATTAGAAACTCTATGGCAATAACTCAAAAAGGGAAGATGAAAATGGCTGCATAATTCAAAGAATGCAATCAATGTCACTAAATTGGACAAATAGAAAGGGTTGACTGGGTATATGTTTTGCTGTGTATAATCTCAACAACAACACAAAATGAAATTTAAAAAAAGAAGAAGAAAACCCTATGGAGCACAATTGTCCTCCTCTGACACAGACACATGGAGTAGCCATCAGTCAGAATCAACTCGATGGCAACTGGTTATTTCAGAGACAAAGCCTATAAATATGAGCCTTGTGCCCTACCCATGATCCTCAACAGACTTCTCACATGCTGCCAGTCTCCTTGGCTTCTGATCTCACTTGTCTGAGTGTCCCATTGCCATAGTCTACCCAGCTGTTAGGCCACCCATTACCACATTTTCTATCATTGATGCTGCTTTCCTGACCCGTGACCAGATGTGGTATTGGAGATTGAGCCTTGTATGCTGCCTACTGAATTTTTGCTCTCATTCAGATGCTCCACATCTCACACTCTCCCTTCTGTATCTACCAAATAGTGCCTGAGCTCTGAGTAGATAAGCTGAACACTACTTTCTTAAACTGATATTCTTTGCACTAATGTTCTTAGATAATATGTACTTTTCAAAGCTTCCTTCAAGGCAGCCAATTGCTACTGTGATGTGACTGCTCGTCAGAAATGCTGACTGGACACTAAAAAAGAAAGGAAGAAATCAATTGCCATCAAGTCCATTTTGACTCACAGATACCCTATAGAACAAAGTAAAACTGCCCCTTAGGTTTTCTGGGGCTGTAATCTTATGGACCACCACCACCACCACCACCACCCCCCAAAAAAATTAACTGCCATCGAATTGATTCTGAGTCATAGCAACCCTTATAAGGTTCCCAAGGCTGTAAATATTTACAGATGTAGATTGCCTCATCTTCCTTCCATGGAGCAGCTGGTGGGTTTGAACCGTTGATCTTCTGGTTAGCAGCCAAATGTCTTACCCATTATGCTACCAGGGCTCCTTTAATCTTTATGGAAGCAGACTGGTTTCTCCTGCAGAAAACCTGATAGGTTTGAACCAACAATCTTTTGATTATCAGGTTAGTAGCTGAGTACTTTGACCCTGTACCACCATGTCTCCTTTGGTTAGACCCTAACCTGTGGAAAACTCTTTTTTTATCTTTATTTTTATTTTACTTTTATTATGGTGAAAACACACACAACGAGACATTCACCAATATAACAACTTCGCCACTTACAGCTCAGGAACATTGATGACATTTTTCATGTTGTGCCACCATTATTGCTATCCTTTTCCAAAATATTCCACTCCATTAGCATAAACTCAATGCCTGGCAAACAAAAGACTCCCCTTTCCCCCTCCCTCCTACCCATGGTAACCACTAATAATCTTTGGTATATAT
>NW_006921599.1:1832654-1840474 GCF_000298275.1 Orycteropus afer afer
TATATATATATATATATATATATGAGTTACTTTAATAACAGAGCACTAAAGTGATGACCGATAATTCCCCCCTACAGGGTTTCTAGAGCTTAGATTCAGAATCACTCTCTCCTCTGAGGCTCTTTGAAGCTCAGCCATATTATAGCTCCTAATCATAGATTCCATAACAACCACTTCCTTACACTGGCTCCTCCCTTACAAAACCCCTTGATCTAGTTTAAATGGGTCTCTATTTCTTTAACAAAAATAAATGCCTGGAAATATAGGCTTATGTGGTATTCTATAGTTTCAGAAATCAAAGTGAGCATTTCATTTCCTGTTGTTTTTTTCTCATGGGAAAATAGAGAAGCCAAAAAGGTAACTATAACCAACACATGTAGTCAGTACCATAAAACATCTACACATCACTGGAGTTCAAGGATGAGATCAAGAAAATTGGTCCTTACACATGAATTATACAGGAAACTGCCTACCCAGTATAATGTCTGAGGAAAACAAAGTCTTGGATCACAGTCACTGACCTAAAGTTCAATGCTCCAAATCCTATAGCTTCATCCCATGTTATTTACTAATTTAACCGGATAGATAGGTAACTGCCAATAAGTGAATTCCAACTCATGGTGATCTTATGTTCAACAGAAGAAAACATTGCCCAGTCTTGTGTCATGCTCATAATCACCAGAATGTCCAAGTCCATTGCTGGGGCTTTGTACCAATACATCTCATTGAGGGCTTTTCTCCCCCATGCTGACCACTCTTTCACAAAACACAATGTCCTCCTCCGATAATAGATCTCCCCACCCCACTGATTTATCTTATTACTATCCATAAGATTTCACTGGCTAATTTTTGGGAGTAGATCATCAGGCCTTTCTAATCTGTCTTAGTCTAGAAGCTGCATTGAAACTTGTCCATCACAGTAGACCCTAGTGGGATTAGAAATATCACTGGCATACCTTCCAGCATCATAGTAACATGCAAGCCACCACAGAAAGACAAACTGACAGATGGGTGGTGGAATAATTTGATTAGCTTAATAAAAATAGCTCAGGAATGAGGGAGGCTTGAGAATGCAGGTGTTCAGGTAGTCACTTATGCCTTAGCAAGGATATAGGAGCTATGAAGTGTTTTTGATGAGGACAAGGAATCATAGCATGAGTGTTCCTAAAGAAAGATAAGAAGAAGACAGCCAAACTATGAAAACAGAGGGGAGATTAGGAAGCTGACCTCTCATCTCACCGTTCCTACTATCAGACCTTGAATTACAGGGAAAGGCCAAATTCAGTGAAACTTGTGAGTCAGAACTCAGTGGGACTGTCTTGTTTTTCCAGGTCAATAAAATTTTCCACCTTTCACAGGAAGCAAGCTTACCACTTTTTTTTATCACTCTCTATTAGTGGAAAATATTTGAGTTTTCCTTGTCTGACAGGTTTCCACCTTACACATTCTCCAGCTTTTGCAGATTTTATTATATCAGTGGGAGCTTTCACGTTGCTCCTCCTCGTAAAAGTAAACCTACACCTTGATTGACTTTATAAATCAAGGTCACATTTAGTTGAACCACTTCCTCTCTCCCACCTATCTTCTCTCCACACAGATGCTCAACCCTCACCTTCGTTTCTGCCTGTCTGGGGCACACCTTTTTCCTGAGTATGAAGGATGATAAGCCCCACAGGACTGTCATGAGTCATGCTCCGGGACCCAGGACAAGTGTCATGTCTATTTTTAAAAGATAATTACAATAAACAAAGTGCTAGAGTCAGCAGCCTCAGTGTTTTATTTATTGTATTTATAAGCAGATGGTTCTAAAATAGTTTAAACACACTGGAACACACAAGCTCCATTATTTATTGCAGGAGGTAAAAAGAGGTAGTGTAGTATGGTGCCATTAGCAGGTACAGGAGGAAGAGGAGCCAGAGGCATCTGGCTTCTATATAGCCAAAGACAAATATGTCCCCTTGTCACATTCGTTTTCTAGTCACAGAGCTGCTGGACTAAGTATACCTCCTTCTCTACTGGAAGCCCTTATACATTTCTGTGTTGCTGAAAGCAAATTTGGCTCTTTTTGTTTTGCCAGAATCCATTGGCCAATATGCAAAGGATAAAAACCTAGTGTCAGTTACCAATAGGCTTCCCAAATTTAGAATGTGAAGATCCAGAGAGCAGAAAGTGATTCATTCAGCACTCAAATGAAAGAAAAACAACTTTGTTAAGCATGGAGGAGAGGTCCCCACCCCTTCCCTCCTCCTCTTCCTCTCTCTGCTTCCTCCTGGTCTTCCCTCCTCCTTTATTATTGATACCTCTCTGCTTTTTGATCTCTTCATTCCTTTGTTTAGGCTTCTCAGGTGCCCAGGGACCGTGGCTAGCAGTGAGTTCTTTTGCGCTCTGCAGCCAGCCCCTCTGGCTCAGCCAGCTGGAGCGCATTGAATTAGTCAAGTACTTCATTATCTCCCCTCTCTGCACATTTGGCTCCAGGTAATAAATGCCCAAACAAGAGAGCCAGTGCCTTCTGCTGCTCTATCTGTGAAGATCCAGGGTCTGGGCCAACTCTGTATATCATTCGGGTCCTGGGAGCACCCCACTTTTCAACCCTCGCCCACAGTGCCTCCCGATCCCCATTTAGTCACAGCGGTTTGCTAACCATGGAGCTGCTGATAACCAAGCCAGCCGGTAGCCCGGGTGCCCCGCGGAGGTCAGGGATTTCTCTGCGGAGACATGAAGCGGACCAACCCATGGAAGAGCCCAGGCAGACCAGCCAAACCAATTACCATGTTGGGATAGATGGCGGCTACCTGGAAGCTGCTCTTGTTAACAGGCAGTGGGGCTTGGGGACTGGAGGCCAGGCTATCTTCACAATGGTCTGGCAAAAAGCAGATTTCTAGGCTAGCTGGGTTAAGCCACAGGATGGAATTTTTTTAAATAATCAAAGTGCCACCCTTTAAGAGCTATATTAGAATCAAATATGATGTTAATTGCATGGCCCTTTCCCCTTTGTTGGGAGCTCTAGTGCCATAGAGCCTAAGGCATTTGACTGCTAACCAGAAGGCTGGCAGTTCAAATCCACCAGCCAGTCCTCAGAAGGAAGGTTGGGCAATCTACTTCCGTAAGTGATGTTGTTGTTGTTGTTGTTATGTGCCGTGGAGTCAAACCCGACTCATAGCGACCCCTCCTTGGGTTTCCGAGGCAGTATCACTACGGAAGTAGGATTGCCCAACCTTCCTTCCGAGGAGTGGCACTGCCTCAGAAACCCAAGAAGGAGTTGCTATGAGTCAGATAAGACTCGATGGCAGTGAGTTTGGGTTTTTTGGTTTGGTTCCCCTTTGTTAATATACATCGAGAAATGAGTAGCTGCTTAACTTTTCTGTACGTTATAAAATCTCAAAGCAAATGTTCTCCCTTAAATTTCTCTATACGGTTTTTGTTTTGTGTTTTGTTTGTTTGTTTTTTACCTTTTCCAGGAAGGCTTTCAATTTAGTTACTTGAAACAAACCTCTCAGGCCACCTCTCTGGTTGGCAATAGGCTCTGAACTTAAACCCAAGAGAGCAGATGGATAGAACTGAGCTTTGCTGTACCCCATCTCTACCAGACATTAAAGTGTATATTAGAGAGGAGGAAAGAGCTCTGGTGCTGCAGTGATTAAAGCATTTGGCTGCTAACCAAAAGGTCAGTGGTTTAAACCCATGAACACTCTGCAGAGAAAGATGAGGCAGTCTGCTTCCATAAAGCTTTACAACCTTTGAAACCCTCTGAGGAAGTTCTACTCTCTCCTAGGTGATGGCTATGAGTTGGAATCAACTCAGTGGCAGTGAGGTTGGTTTTTTGTTTTTGAAAGACTTGAATGGCCCAACCCATCTGGCTGCTAAATGAAAGGCTGGAGGCTCGGATCCACCCAAAAGTGCCTTGGAAGGAAGAAAGGCCTAGCAACCAGTTCTGCCTCAGCCGTAGTTATATTTCAATACCTGTATGTCCTTTCTCTACCCTGCCAATATATTTTATCAAATACTTTGCTGCTTTCACTGCTTTGTTGCTGAATTGCTGACAAAGGCTAAGATCAAGTCTTTTCCTAAATGTATGTTCTCATCATCTTTATCCCGGACTTTGAAACACCTCCTCTTGTAGAAGAGAAAGCAGCCATTGAAAACCCAATGGAGCACAGTTATACTCTGACACAGATGGCGTCAGTATGAGTCAGACCAGAGTCCACTGCAACTGGTTCTGTTAGGTTGACTGGCCAAGACTGTAAAGTTACGGAACTTTAAATATGCTTAATGTCTCAAGGATAGTTCTGCCTTAATGTAAAAAGACATATCAGAAAAGTTAAACTTCAGGGTCTATGCACATTGTTGTCATGGTTAGGTGCTTTGGGGTCAGTTCTGACATGTAACAACCCTATGTACAGCAGAACAAAGCACTGCCCAGATTACCACCATCCTCACAAATTTTGCCATGTTTGAGCCCCTTATTGCAGTCACTGTGTCAATCCATCCCTTTTTTGCTGACCCTCTACTTTATTTACCAAGCATGCTGTCCTTCTCCAGGGACTGTTCCCTCCTGACAATATGACCAAAGTACAAGAAGCAAAGTCTTGCCATCCACGCTTCTTAGGTGCTTTTTGGCTGTACTTCATCTGAGACAGATTTGTTTGTTCTTCTGGAAGTCCATGTTATATTCAATATTCTTTACCACCATCATAATTCAAATGAATCAGTTCTTCTTTGGTCTTCCTTTTTAAATCAAGATGTTTTTTTTTTATTTTCCTGGTTTAAGTATTATAAGAAGATCCATGAAGGGACAGGGAGTGTATATCATTATATCAAAGTCAATAGTTATTATCAAAGAATGGAGGAGAAGGAGCTCTGAGAGGGCCCATACTCTGTAACCCCCATCCCCAAACTGGGAAGGATCAAAATAATAGGAAGTGGGTTTCTCTAGCCATGGAGGAATAGAGTGCAACATTTAGATAAAAATATCAACTGCAAAACACTGCTAAATTAATCCAACTTCTTTTGATTATTGATGTCCCACTGTTTTGTGCCTGAAACAACATACGAGATGCATCAGTCATTTATAAATTATTCATTCCGTTATTTTGGCAGCAGTGTCTTTCCATTTATCAACTGATAAATGTACAGAAGATAAGAAGGGTAATTTTATAGCCCCTTGACATTTACCTTTGACATGATTTTCATATTTAATAAGGGAAAAACACTAAGGAAAGGCATTTGACAACACCGTAGGCATAACAGATTAACACCAGTGAACACGAGCCACAGGCATCTGATTTCCCAGCTTGGGCCAGGAGGTTCCAGAAACTCACCAGCTCTCTCCTATTTCTGGCTTGACATGTTCTCAGCTGTGTCTGCAGAACAGAAGTGGGTATAGTTAGGAGTATCATTTTTGCTTTGGTTTGGTTTTCTTGTTATTGTTAGCTAGCATGGTCTGAGTAGTTTTACTTTGTGTCCTAAATAAGGGGGAGCTTATTTTTATTTTGGTTTTTGGTAAGATGATGGTTCTAAAGAGTTTTATTTTCAAAAATATATCTGCCAGGCACATTGAACAGGTTTATAGGGAAGATATTTTCTTGGTGGTGTTGCGGTTTATGCCAAAGAAACTCACTCAAGCATTCACATAAATCTCTCCCCCTGATTCCTCATAAAAGTTGCCATGGATCATCCCTTCCTTACCAACCTTTCCATTTTAACCAGATCTTATTTCTATCTGTGTCTCTCTTGCCTTTCCATTCTTAGACTAACCTTCTACAACATTGTCATTCTCTTGACCATGGGCTTACAACACCCACAATATACACAACACAGGATGTATGTAGGGAGATCTGGACAGAAGCAAGAAAACAAGTTATCAGGTGATGTTTTAGAGACCATATCCAATATCTAATTTTGGGGGCAACGATGGTTCAGCGGTAGAATTCTCGTCATCCGCTTGGGAAACCCAAGCTCATTTCCCAACCATTGCATTTCATGCACAGCCACAACTTGTGATTCAGTGGAAGCTTGAGTGTTGCTGTGATGCTGAACAGGTTTTAGTGGGACTCCCAGACGAAGATAAACTAAGAAGAAAGGACAAGTGATCTACTTACAAAAATCAGCTAATGAAGACCCCATGGATCACAGTGGCCCCATCTGCAGCCAGTCTTGGGGATGGTGCAGAACTGAGCAACATTTCATTCATTGTGCATGGAATCACTCAAAAACAAACAAACCAAACTCACTGCCATCAAGTTGATTCTGACTCATGGCAACCCCCTTTGGGTTTCCAAGGCAGTAAATCTTTAGGGAAACAGATTGCCCTGTCTTCCTTCCAAGGAGTGGCTGTTGGGTTTGAACTGCCAACCTTCTGGTTAACAATCAAATACCTTAGGCACTACCCCACCAGAGCTCCAATGGAATCATTATTCCACAGCAATAGCAACAACAGGTTTAGGGCCAGAAGAGGAAGCAAATGGAGTCAGTTGGACAAGTCAGACTGGTGGCTCTGGCCAATCATGGGCCAGAATAGAAAGCATTGATAGTGGCTTTCCTCATGAGCACTAACCAACTCATTTATCTCAGACTTCACCTAAATCCAAAGCCTACATTAACACAGTTTTGTAAAAGATAGATACATATTGTGAAGATAATCTAAATGGATTCCAGAAGCCAGGCCAGGTAGACAGGTACTTTTCAACTGATTGGCTGCTGGAAGTATCTGAGGGTAAGAATAACTGAGGTAGCAGGCAAGAAACCAAAGCAGAAACTCAGGAATAATAGGGAGCTTATCTGGAGCTCTGGTGGCATAGTGCCTAAGGCATTTGACTGCTAACCAGAGGCTGGCGGTTCAAACACACCAGCCACTCCAGGGAAGGAAGATTAGGCAATGTACTTCCATAGAGATACTACCTTGGAAACCCAAAGAAGAGTCACTGTGAGTCAGAAACAACTCGACAGTAGTATGTTTGGTTTCTTTTTAGGGAGTTTATCAGAATCAAATGAGTGAAATATGTGAAACTGCCTATAAACAATAATATTAAGCAAATATTAATTCAATCCCACCCAAAGACTGTTATTTCTTTGAAAAAAGTAACTAAATTATATTCATTTATAACCTAGGAGAATGCCCACTAATTAATAGATAATCATTATAATAAATGTATGGTTTTATACAGATAACATTTATTGAAGGCTTATCATCCAGAAGGTACTGTGTTAAACATTTGGCATGAATTATTTCATTTTATCAGCTCCAAAATACTTTCAAGATTAGTTCTCAATACTGAAAAATAGGAGATAATTATGCATGCATTCAGGAGCTCTGGTGGCATAGTACTTAAGGCATTTGACTGCTAACCAGAAGGCTGGTGATTCAAACCCACCTGCCACTCCTCAAAAGGAAGATTGCACAATCTACTTCTGTAGAGATGCTGCCTCAGAAACACAAGGAGAGGTTGCTATGAGTCAGAACTGACTCGACAGCAGTGAGTTATGTTTTTTTTTTGGGGGGGGTGAGTTTTTTTAATGCATGGATTATTCCTTATAGATTAGGGAAATAAGATTTAGGGAGGATAAATAATTATCTTAAGGTCACTCTGTAAGTAGAAGAACTATGGTGAAAAAAAAAAAAAAAAGCAAGTATTCTGAGTTCAGAATCCATGTACTTCACTACACCAGCTGCCTCTTGGGTTGAACAAATCAGATTGGAACTTTGTAAGTTGTTGTTGTTAAGTGCTTTTGAGTCGTTTCCGACTCATAGCGACCCCATGCACAGCAGAACGAAACACTGCCTGATCCCACGCCAGCCCCACAATTCCTGCTATACTTGAGCC
>NW_006921599.1:1846334-1848153 GCF_000298275.1 Orycteropus afer afer
TATGCATGTGAGAGCTGGACAATGAATAAGGAAGACCGAAGAAGAGTTGATGCTTTTGAGTTGTGGTGCTGGCGAAGAATGCTGAAAGTACCATGGACTGTTAAAAGAGCTAACAGATCTATCCTGGAGAAAGTGCATCCAAAAAGCTCCTTGGAAGCAAGGATGGCCAGACTTTGTCTCACCTATTTTGGTCGTGTTGTAAGAAGGGACCATTCCCTGGAGAAGGATGTCATGCTTGGTAGGGTGGAAGGTCAACAAAAGAAAAGGAGGCCTTCAACGAGATGGATTGACACAGTGGCTATGATAATGGGCTCAAGTATAGCAGGGATCATGGAGTTGCCACGGGACCAGGCAGTGTTTTGTTCTGTTGTGCATGGGGTCGCTATGAGTCAGAAATGACTTGATAGCACCTAACAACAACAACAACATGCAAGTCATGGGTCCCACCCATAATCAAGTGAAGAGGATTAAGCAAAGGTGTGACTTCCAGGAGGTGGGTATCGCTGGGACCATATTAGAACTTTGCCTATCCCACCTTGTTAGGAACTAAATGAACAGGTGCATTGTCTGGCAGAAGGAAATTCCTTGGACTAATTAGTAGAAAGACACGAAAATCAGAGAATGTTGGGAAGAGTAGAGAATCACATAAGCAAGCTGTATTTGCAGAAATTGTTCTGCATATAGCGAAAAGGGTAAATAATGGTAATGATCCCAGTTCTTCAGCCCTGTATCCACACTTTTTCATGTGACTTTTTCAGTTCCTCTCATTAAAGAGGAAAGTCTATTTAATGAATCTTTGAATATGGCTTCCCCGTGTGACTTACTTTGGTCAATAGAATAAGACAAATAATATAATGTGCAACTTCAAGACCAGTTTTCAAGAGTCCTTGCACATTTACCCTGGTCTCCTTACATTTCTACTATTTTTATGAGAAGGACAAGTCCAGGACAAGTCCCAGGAGGAATATGAAAGACATATAGAGAATAACTATGCCCATCACAAGTTAATCCTAAACCAGCCAGCCTCTAGTCAGTTACAAACATATAAACCAAACAAAAGTAAACCCACTGCATCAAGTCAATTCTGACTCATAGTGACCCTATAGGACACAGAACCACCCCATAGGGTTTCCAAGGCTAAAAATTTTTACAGAAGCAGACTCCTTCATCTTTCTCCCATGGAACGCTGCTGGGTTCAATTCATCAACCTTCTGGTTAGCAGCTGAATGCCTTAACAACTGTGCCACTAGAGCTCCTTCACAAACATATGGATGAGCTTAAATGTGACCAACAGACTCATGATAACTAATAAATGGCTGTTGTTTCAAGTATTGAGTTTTGGATGTTTTGTTATGCTACAATAACCAACTTATACAACAGAGAAAATAATAGTTGAAATATAAACATCCTTTGCTAATAATCTCAGCTGGTTTGAGAGAAATAAATTAAAAGACACATGAAAGTAGCCTACAAAAATAACTACAATTCCTGCAAAGTTGATACATGATTTTGTCTCCTTGCAATATCAAAGAAAATTTAAATTCTTTCTTTAAAAAAAAGAATTAGCATAAAATACAAAAATATAGCATAAAAAAATAAGAGGAACAAAGGGAAGAAAAAAAGTCAAGCAAAATAACATACCAGAAAAGATATTGGGAACTAACATACAGTTGAACTCAGCAAAGAAGTAGGAGAGCAAAAATAAGTACAGGGAGGCGGGGCAAGATGGCGGACTAGGCAGAAGAATTGCACAGACCCTCTTCAACAAAGAAAAGGGAAACCAATTAACACAGACACAGAAGATAATCTTGGACCCCTG
>NW_006921599.1:1851818-1859909 GCF_000298275.1 Orycteropus afer afer
TGTAAATTTTGGTCAATGACATGAGACAAAGTATATGTGAACTGCTGTATGAAAAGTGAATTTACTCTGTAAATCTTCACCCAAATCCTAATAAAATAAATAAATAAATAAGTACAGAACCCAAGTTTAATTAGAAGCAATCTGAAAGAGAATCAACAAATTTTATAAGAAGCAGAAGAGGAGATACCAATGACAGGAATGAGGAAAAGCAAACAGAATGAGATGGATTTTAACAGTTTTAAAATATTAGAGATAAAATTATTGACAACTTAGAGAGATAGAAAAAGCATAGTATTTGAATGATTTGTGCCTTTGAATAAAAGGAAAATAAGACAGAAAAAAATAAAGATCTACTTCAAGAAAATTTTCAAAAATATAAAATATTTCAATCTATTGAGATACACCACATCAAAAAAAATTATCCTCAAAATATTGTTATATTCTTCTTGAGATATATCCCAGGAGTTACTAAACTTCAAAGAAAAATAAACAATAATTTGAGACAAAAGATCAAGACACTTATTTAAAAAAAAAAAATTAGGTTTGATGCTTCAAGACAGTGAAGAAATGCCTACAAAATCCTCAAAGAAAGAAAAATACCCAAACTGTCATTCAAGTATAAAGGCAAATGATTAAGCATTTGACTACTAGTCGAAAGATTGACTGTTCAAACCTAGCCAGAGGTTTTTTGGAAGACACAGCTAGCAATCTGCTTTCAAAAGGTCACAGTCTTGAAAACTCTATGGAGCACAGGTCTAGTCTGCATGTATGAGATCTCCATGAGTCAGAAGCCACTGACAGCAATGAACAACACTTTTCCATCTGAAGAAAGTTACAGATTATAGTTCCTAGTAGCAGTTATGAAGAAACGATTAAAGAACTAAATTCAGACAACCAAAAGATAGATGTAGTCATCATGATAGAAAACTGGCAAGGAACATTGAATTCATTTGCCTGTGTAAGGCTTGGACAAGTATGAGAATTATGGACTGAAGAAAAGACTTCTATAACTTTAAATTCTGATAATGTAGAAATTACATAATTAACAAAAAATGGGATGGAAGGGGAAAAAATAAAGAGGTAAGTAAGAGAATTATACTTACTTCTTCCCAAAACAACTGTTTAATAGTCTGGGTTCAAGTAGTGCAATTTAAACCTGATTTATCAAGCAATAAAGCAACAAGTGTGTTGAGAGGTATGAGTATAATCATTAAGAAAGAAAATACGATCAATTAAAATTGAGTGATAGTACAAAGTAGATAAAAGGAAGAAGTTGAATTTAAATTGCTCAGAGTAGGGAGACAACAGGTACTATTTTGAGGAATAAAATTGAGTGTGTGATATAATACTGTAGCAATTAAAGTAATCACTGGAAGAAAACTTAAATTTTCAAATTATTAGAAGAAACATGATAAAGGAAACAGAAAACACTAAGAATTAGAAAGAAATAACAATGGAGAATATGACAATATATAAGAGAAATTGGAACCAAAACCCACTAGGAAAAAAAGCAAAACAAACCCCTTTCATTTAAACTTCCAAAATCAGCCAATGAAATCCCTATCATCATGAAGGTCCATTTGCAACTGATCACATAGATACTGCAAGATAGGGCAACATTTCATTCCATTGTGCATAGATAGGTCACCATGAGTTTGAGGCCAACTCCATGGCAGCTAAAAACAACAACAATGATAAATCTAATTTTCATTTAACTTAACCACATTTTTAGAACTCTTTGTTTTCAAAATTTCCTCAAAATCCCAATTTGTTTCACAAAAAAAGAAAAAGAATTTTGGGGGATTTTAATTGGAATTTTATTAAATGTATAAAACAAAACCAAACTCACTGCCGTTGAGTCAGATCCAACTCAAAGCCACCACCATCCCCTTGGGTTTTCGAGGCAGTATCACTACGGAAGTAGATTGCCCAACCTTCCTTCTGAAGAGTGGCTGGTGGGTTTGAACCACCAACCTTCTGGTTAGCAGTCATATGCCTTACGCACTATGCCACCAGAGCTCCCATTAAATGTATAGATTATATTAAAACCAAAAAAGCCAAACTCACTACCATCAAGTTTCCCCAACTCATAGCAACCCCCATTGGATGTTGTTGTTGTTGTTGTTGCTTTTATGTGCCATCAAGTTGGCCCTGACTCATAGTGACTCCTCCTTGGGTTTCCAAGGCAGTATCACTACGGAAGTAGGATTGCCCAACCTTCCTTCTGAGGAGTGGCTGGTGGGTTTGAACCACCAACCTTCTGGTTAGCAGTCAAGTGTCTTAGCCACTATGCTACCAGAGCTCCCCCATTGGATTTTAGAGGTTCTAAATATTTAAAGAAGTATATTGCCCACCCCCCCTTCCTTCCATAGAGCAGCTGGTAGGTTTGAACCACTTACCTTCTGGTTAGCAGCCCTATCCAAATATATTTTTTATATTGAGCCTTGCTATCTTAAAATAATTTTTGTTTACTTAAGTGTTCTTCTGTGTCCTGCAATACCATGTTAAAATTTTCTTCTGATACATGCTACACATTTTATTATGGGTGAAAAAACTATTCTTGTGAAATGTGCATCTTGTGATTTAATCATTTTGTTATCATAATTTTTTTTTCCTTTAGAATATCTTTAAATTGGTTGTTTACATATGTTGTTGTTGTTGTTGTTACATGCTGTCAAGTCAGACCCGACTCATAGTGATCCCTCCTTGGGTTTCAGAGGCAGAATCACCAAGGAAGTAGATGGCCCAACCTTCCTTCCAAGGAATGTCTGGTGGGTTTGAACCACCAACCTTCTGGTTAGCAGTCAAGTGCCTTAGGCACTACACTACCAGAGCTCCCTGTTTATATATAGGAAGGTTAATAAATTTTCAAGACATCCTTCCAAAAATTTTTGCTCATCGTAGTTTTTCAATTGTTTGTATTATGTTTCAAAGGTAAATATCATCTTTGAATAATGAATACAGTGGCTAGTACTTCCAGAACAATATTAAATAGTAGTGATAATGAGGAAATATGTCTTGTTCCTATCTTTAATGGGACTGCTTCTAGCATTAAGTGTGACTGATGCATTGTTTTGGTAACCACACAGAAGTCTACACACATTAAAGTTAGCAATCCAAATCTATGAGGGGAAGACAATTCAAAAGTCTGTGGACACAAATATGTGTGTGTGTGTATAAACAAACATATATACATATATATGTATATACTATATACATATACACACACATATTTGACAGAGGGTATCTTGACCTATATATTTATATGTGCTGCAAATATTTCCATGAATGTAGTAGAGCATCAGGGGACAAAATTATGAAAACGTCTTACTCATATCAAACATCTTGAGGGAATAAGTCACTGAGTATGGAGGCTCAGAACCATAGTTTTGGGGGACACTAAGTTCAATTGATATAATGTAGTCCACAAAGACATTGTTCTCCATCCTACTTTGGTGAGTAGCAACCAGGGTCTGAAAAGCTTCTGAGCAGCCATCTAAGGTACAAATATTGGTTTCTCCCCATCCGGAGCAAAGAAAAGGAAAGACATAGGAAACAATTAGTCCAAAGGACTGATGGAGCACATGAACCCCAGCCCCCATGACTCTAAAACCAGAAGAAGTAGATGGTGCCCAACTACCACAGCTGACTACTAGGAAAGGGATCACAATAAGGTCTCCTGGATAGAGTAGGGGAAAATCTAGAACATAACTCAAAATTGTAAAAAAGACCAATTTACTAGTCTGATGAAGACAGGTGGAACCCCTGACACTGTAGCCATTAGACACACTTCAAGCTAGGAACTCAACTCACTGCTTGTGACTTAACTGGCAGCCAAAAGATAAGGTGAACAGTAGTATCAGGAGGGGAGCTCTGGGAACATAGTGCCTAAGGCACTTGACTGCTAACCAGAGGGCTAGCGGTTCAAACCCACAAGCCACTCCTCGGAAGGAAAGTTGGGCAATCTACTTCTCTACTGATACTGCCTCAGAAACCCAAGGAGGGGTCGCTATGAGTCGGGGCCAACTCAACGGCACATAACAACAACAACAACAGTATCAGGAGAGTATTAAGTCATTACAATCAAGCATATGAGATCAAGAGGATATTTGCTCAAGGATGGAGCTTAGAAGGTGGGAGGGGATGGGCAAGAAGAAGGGAAGGAGTGGGCTTAGGGAGGGAGTGGGAAGAATGCTGTTACACAGTAGAGACTGCAGTAAATGTCACAAAACAGAATGTGCATGGATTGTTGAAAGGAAAACCAATTTGCTCTACAAACTTTCACCCAAGTCACAAATGAAAAAAAAAGTTTGTGGACAACAATAAAGCTATCAGGAAAGAAAAGAACAATTCTCTCCCAATGCCAAAATAAATTCCAAAATTAAAACCATAAACATTAGAGCATGTTTTAGAAATAATCAACCAGTAGAGACCTTGCTAAATGTGACATAAAACTCAAAAGTAATAAAATATTAATCAATATAAAAACTTTCTGAATAAACTCTATGAAAAAAATCAAAAGAAAAATAATAAAACTTTGGGGATAATGCAACTAATATACAACATGGGTTAATGACCATAATATACAAGAAGTTGATAAGTATTAATAAGGAAAAAAAGAGAAAACTGGACAAAAAAGAAATATACATTAATCTATAGACATATATTTACACATATATATGAATATGTGAGAAAAATATGCCCATATATGTAAATATATACATACATAGAATTCATAGAAAAAATATAAATGGCTATTTTAAGTCAGATGAAAAGATGCTCAACTTCATTTATAATAAGAGAACACAAATGTAAACTTCACAAAAAGGTATTTTTTTAATCTATGTGAATAAAAAAACAGCGGCTAATTGATTCTAACTCATGTTGAGCACATGATATCAGAGTAGAACTGTTCTCCACAGGGTTTTTGTTTTTGTTTTGTTTTAAGAGATTGTTTTACATTCAATATTACCTGAACATTGAGTTTCACTCCCCTTTTACCATCTCCAACTCTAACCCAATCTCCTCCCCTCCCTTCCCAGTAACCATTTCCCCACCCCTCTACCCCCTACCCCCACCCATGCCCCTCATAGTTATGCACTCCTGTTTGTCCTGCATTTCCTCCATGTGAATGTTGCCCCTCTGGTGCCCCGTGGTTGAATGCTTCAAGAGATGCATCTCCATAGAGTATGTGGGTGCGACACCCTGGGTTGAGTGGTCTGCGTGTACATCTTGTTTACTGTTGGGCTGAGAACAAGCCCCTGGGAGTGAGTTTTATTCCACGCCCAGAAAGTATCCCAGGGTCAGTATTGGGGGTCTCACCAGACTCCAGCCAACCTGTAATTCTGGTCATTATTGAGTTTTTGGATTTTGTTCCACATTTTTCTTCCCACTCTATCCATGATCTCCAGGTTTAATCCTTTCCTGAGTGATTGGTATTGGTAGCCAGGCATTATCTAGGTCTTCTGGTCTCGGGAACCACCATGTCCTAGGGCTGATTGTTTCCAAATGCCCTTGTTTTTTGCACTCTTCTTCGCTTCCAATGATAGGAGACCATTAGCTGCATCTTAGATGGCCGCTTGAAAGCTTTTATGACCCCAGTCGCTACTCACCAATGTAGGATAAGGAACAAGACTTTTATGTATTTTGTTGTGCCAGTTGAGTCTGGTATGCCCCAGTATCTCCATAGGTTTGTTTTGTTTTGTTTTGTTCCTGATTTAAAACATTTATTCACCTAATTTTTAATGGATTAGAGTTAGTAACACATTGCTATAAGTTTAGGTTCTATTAAATGCCTTTAAGAGTTTTATTTTAAGAGGTCAATATTCATAATATACTGGAAATTACACCCTTTGCAACTATTTATAATCTTTGTGTGTGTGTGTGTATGTGTGATTTGTGTGAAAATTTACAGAGCAAATTCATTCTCCATACTGCAGTTCACATATACTTTGTCTCATGACATTGACCACAATTCACCACAAAGCAACAGCTCCCCTCCCACTTGCTCTTGACAGTCACCTTTTCCCTGTGTCTATCCCTCCATGCACCCCTGCCGCCTGAGCTGTCTCCCTGTGCATAGACAGCCCTTCTTTCTCCCATGATTGTTCTCTCCAAGGAGTGTATCTTCCTCAGGTAAATGTTCAACTTCTATGCTACTCTATTGTTTGGCTGGAACCCACAGGTGTGGGTTCACTTCCAGACCTGAAGGGCAGCTAGTGGCCATAGTCTCAGTGGTTCCACCAGGCTCCATCAGACCAGCAAACCTGATCCCCCCTCCTTTTTCTTTTCCCAAATGATTTTTTGAGTTTTGTTCCACATTGTTCTCCCTCTCTATTCAGGATCTCCTACACAGATCCCCCTCCAAGTGGTTGATGTTGGTGGCCGGGCACCATCTTGTTCTTCTGGTCTCATAGTCATATAGGCTGCAGATTGCATGGTGTACCATTCTCTAGAACTAATTCTTTCCATGAATCTTTGGTTTGCTTCATTCTTCCTTGCTCTGGATAAGGAGAGACCCATCATTGCATCTAGATGGCTGCTTGCTACCATTTAAGATTCCAGTCGCTACTCGCCAAAGTAGGAGGTGGAACAATGTTTTGTGTAGTATGTTATGCCAGTTGAGCTTGATGTCCCCTGTGACTATGGTCCCGAGCCCACAGGTTTAACTTCTTCTGGATAGCTGGCTGTGACCAAGAAGTGACTACAACCTTGTCCCTTGTCAGCTCCACTATACACCTGAGAATTCAGATCATACAAATACACTTACAGGGCCATTGTCTGCTGACCCTGTACATGGTCTTGGGTACTCTCTCCACTTCATAGACATACCTAATAGTTCAGCCAAGAGCTCTGGTAGCATAGTACCTCAGACATTTGACTGCTAACCAGAAGGGTGGTGGTTCAAACGCACCAGCCACTCCCCGGAAGGAAGGTTGGGCAATCTACTTCCATAGTGATACTGCCTCAGAAAACCAAGGAGAGGTCGCTATAAGTCAGGTCTGACTTGACGGCACATAACAACAACAATAATAGTTCAGCCTGTCCACCTATGTATCCAGCCATATACTCATGTTTGCCTTCACTGACAATGCAGTACTGTATGTGCAAAAGGGTTCATTTTTGTTGTCTGTACATCCCATGTACCTCTCTATGTCTTCCTCCTCCTCAATGCCACCATGTTGATCACTCATATTTGGTACATTGCCCTTCTCTTCACCCAAATCAGTAATTATCTCTACCTATCTAACAGTGTTCCCTCCCCTCCCCTCCCAACCCTGGTAACCAACAAAGAAAATTTCCTTCCATAGATAAACCTTTCCTTGACTTTTACAATAATGGATTAATACAATATTTGTCCTTCTGTGATTGACTTATTTCACTAAGCATAATGTCCTCCAAGTTCATCCACGTTATGTGGTGTTTTGCAAATTCTAGGTAATTCTTTAGGATTGCATAGTATTCCATTTTGTGTATGTACCAAATTTTGGTTATCCATTCCTCAGTTGATGGACACCCAGGTTGTTTCCATCTTTTGACTTTTGTAAATAGTGCTGCGTGGAATATGGGTATGCATATGTCTGTCCTTTTCATGGCTCTCACATCTTTAGGATATATACCTAGTAATTGAATGGCTGGGTCAAATGTCACTTCTAATTCCAAATTTTAAAGGAATTGCTATACTGCTTTCCACAGTGTATCTTACACCAGCAGTGTATGAGAGTCCCAATCTCTCCACTTCCTCACCAGCATTTGTTATTTTCTGTCTTGTTGAACTTTGCTACTAGTGCTGGAGCAAAATGGTATCTCATTGTTGTTTTGATTTGCATCTTCCCAATGGCTAATGATCATGAGCATTTCTTCATATATTTGTTGGCTTCCTGAATATCTTCCTTGGTGAAGTGTCTATTCATATATTCTGGCCATTTTTTAATTGGACTATTTGTCTTTTTATTATTGAGGTGCTGGAGTTTTCTATAAATTCTAGAGATAAGTCCCTTGTCAGATACGTCATTGCCAAATATTTTTTTCCCAATCTGTAGATTCTCTTTTGACTCTTTTGGAGAAGTCTTTGGAAGCACATAAAAATTT
>NW_006921599.1:1862776-1869523 GCF_000298275.1 Orycteropus afer afer
GAAGATGCTTTGCAGTATTTCAATGTTTTTAAATTTATGAAGGCTTGCTTTATGGCCTAACATATGGTCTGTCATGGAAAATGTTCCATGTGCACTGCAAAAGAATGTATATTGTGCTGTTGTTGGGTGAAGTACTCTGTAGATGTCTATAAGGTCAATTTGGTAGCTTGAATGTCTAGCTCTTCTGTGTCTTTGTTGAGTTTCTTTCCAGTTGTTTCATCTTTCATTGAAAGTGGTGTATTGAAGTCTCCCACTATGATGGTGGAGTCATCTATTTGACTTTTCAAATCTTTTACAGTCAGATTTATGTATTTTGGGGCTCTTTCATTGGGTTCATAGATATTTATTATGGTTATATCTTCATGTTCAATTGATCCTTTAATATAATGTTTAATATAATGTCCTTCCTTTTATCATATGGTGGTTTTTGTCTTAAAGTCAATTTGATCAGAAGTTAATATTGCCACTCTTGCTCTTTTACAGATGCCATTTGCTTGATATATCTTTTTCCAACCTTTGATTTTTAGTTTATTTCATCTTTGTCTCTAAGATGTGTCTCTTGTAGACAGCATATTCATGGATTTTTTTTCTTATCCAGTCTGCAACTGTCTGTATCTTGAGTGATTCATTTAATACATTAGCATTCAGTGTAATTATTGACATGTATGAATGTTTTGCTGTCATTTTCTTATGTGTTTTTTCATGGTGTCCCTGGTTTCTTTCCTCCATATTATTTTCTGTGCTGAGCTCATTATGTTTGTGAATCATGTTATCATTTCCTTTGTTGCTGTTGTTTTAATATTTGCTGAATATTTGTGCTTGTCCTCTTTTTTATTATGATGTGAAGGTGTATTGTTTTTCTTTCAGGTTTCCCTGTTATTTATAATTATGTCTCCAAGATTAGAACAGTCCATTCTGTCTTGCAACTCACTTGACTTCCTCACCATTTAGAAGCTCTGTAACTACACAGTCTTTTCCCTCTTTTTGGTTTGTAGTTGTCCTCACTTGCCAATTGATGTCTCTGGTTCCCTGTTTGCAATCTTGTAAACTCATTTTACTTTGGATATGTCCATAGTTCTGGTTTCTGGGTTATGTCATCTTGTGTATTAATGGTTGGTTGTTATTTGCTATTTTTGGTTCTCTGTTCGAAGGACTCCCTTTAGTACCTCTTGTAAAGTTGGTCTGGTTTGAAAAACTTCCCTTAATGTCTGCTTATATGGAAATCTCCTAATTTCACCATTATATTTGAAGGGCAATTTTGCTGCGCATACAATTCTTGGTTGAAAAATTTTCTCTTTCAGGGTTTTATATATACCATCCCTTTGTCTTCTTGCTTGCATAGTTTCTGCTGAGAAATCAGAGCTGATTCTTACTGGTTGTCCTTTGTAAGTAAGTTTTTATTTTTCCCATGCTGCTTTCAGGATTCTTTCTTTGTCTTTGGTTTGCATGAGTTTGATGATGATGTGTCTTGGTGATTTTCTTTTTGGGTCTATCCTGTTTGGGGTTCATTGCACTTCCTGAATGGATATATTCTCATTTGTCATCATATCAGGGAAGTTCTCCTCCAACAATTCTTGGACAATTTTCTCAGTGGTTTTATTTTTCTCTTCCTGTCCAGGAATTCCAATGACACATAGGTTATTCCTTTTGATGGTATCCCACATGAACCTTAGGCTTTCTTCATTTTGTTTTGATCTTTCTTCTGATTGATCCCTTTCCAAAGAAGTATTCAGGTATTTGTTTTTAATCTTATTAATTATGTCTTCCATCACATCCATTCTTCTCCTTTGCCCTTCCAATGTGTCATCTATTTCTGACAATTTATTGTTAATCTTCTGGATTTCTATCTGTAGACTTAGAATAATTTCTAATTTTTCATTTATTTTGTCATTTTGTCCTTGTATTTTCTTCCAAAATCCTTCTAGGGTTTTGTCTGTGTTTTCTTTGGTCTGTCTCTCAATCCTTTGAAGATACCTAAATAAAATTATTTTGAATTCCTTATCAGAGAGTCCCAATGCTGTTTCTTCCTCAGGAATGTGTTCTGGGTCTGTATTCTTCTCTCTTGTTTCTACCACTTTATCTTGCTTCTTTGTGTGTACTGTGATTGTCTATTGTCTCCAAGACATCATGGTATTATTGTGTTTAGATATCTGTTAACTCTTTGTGAAGTGCAGCGAAGAGTGAGTGGGGCTCTTCTTGGTGGTTGTTTATCATTGGCCTGTTGGTGGTGAAGGAAGTGATGGCTCTCGCTCAGTAAGTGAAGTTGCAGGAGATGTGGGTGTAGTTGTGTCTTATGGGGACTGTTGCTGTCTTCCACTCAGTTAAACAGAAATAACAACTGAATAACCATCAAAAAAGTAAAAGCAAAAGGACAAAAAATACACCATGTAATCACACAGGAACAGTAACCAAAAAGGGAAAAAGAATTAAAAAAAAAAAAAAAACCTGCAATATCTCTGGGAGAGGGCAATAAGAGAAAAACGGTAGAAGAGGAGAATAATGAATTTTAAAAAAATGGGAAAAACACAAAAAGAAAAACAAGTAAAGGAGTTAACCATGAGAAAGAAAAAAAAATGCAACCCCGGATCAGGGAAAAGAAAAGAAAACTGAAAAGTAGAACCTGGAAAAGAAAGAATAAATAATAATAGTAAAAAGGACAAAGGTAATAATAATAATTGTAATTTAAAAACAGACAAAAACAAACTAGAAAAAATAATAAAAAATTGGGGCAGGGTGGGGCAGGGAACCCAGCCTCCTTCCGAGCACACAGACTGGGTTGGAATTCCTGCCAGCCCAGAAAGTGGGTGGGAGTGAGGGATGGCCACACCTCCATCACCAAGAGGTTGTGGGGTATAAGAGTAACATAGGGAATGTCGCACCTTTCCAGTCATCCAGGTCTAGAATGTCCTTGGAGTTCCTGGCAAGTGGGGCCTGCTCTTAAATCCCTGGAATCTGGGAGAATGCAGTCACTTTAAATATCCAAAATGGTCAAGCTGCTTGTAAATATTCAAAATGGCTGCTCCTCCGGACAGAGAAAAGTCCACAGCTCAGCCCACCTTCCTCTTTGCTGTTTCCCCTTTTATTCCCCAGCCACCAGAGCAGTCCTCCATGCAGTCCCTGGCTAGCAAGGCCAATTTTTAGGTTAATTCTTAGGTCCTACCACCACTTGGCTATATCCAAGCTGTCTGTGCCATCAGGATCACTGCCAGACCGCTGCTCCATATGTCTCCTTTTTTGGTGTTTTAATGCAAATTCTTCTTTTAGTTGGAGTTTAGTCCACTTCTATATCCTTTCCTTCAAAGCTCAGGGGTCCAGGATTATCTTCTGTGTCTGTGTTAATTGGTTCCCCTTTTCTTTGTTGAAGAGGGTCTGTGCAGTCTTTCTGGCTATTCCACCATCTTACAGGAACTCTTCTCCATGGGGTTTTTAATGACAGATTTTTCAAAAATAAATTGCCACTTTTTTCCCAAGTTTCACTTCTGGGTAAACTCAAACTTCCAACCTTTGGATTATCAGACAATTGTGTTAAGTGTTGGCACCACCCAGGTACTCCAAAGACAAAAAGTCTGATAACACTGTGCTATTGAGAGTGTGTGCACACAAGTACTTTCATATATTGGAGATAAGAGTAAAATTTGTACAGCCATCATGGATAACAATATCCAGCAAAAGTTTAGAAACACATATTATTTATCGTAGTATTATATATTAGTTTTGCCCACTTTTAAATTTTATATAAATGCAATCATACAGTTTGTACTCTTCTGTGTCTAGCTTCTTTCACTCAACATTTGACTGTGATCTATCTGTGTTGTTGCATATAGTAGCTATTTGATCTTTTACTTGATGTGTAGGAACCAAAGAACACCAGAAAGATATTTAGTTGTGTTTTATTGACTATACAAAGACATTTGACTGTATAGATCATAACAAATTATGGATAACATTGAGAAGAATGGAAATTCCAGAACACTTAATTGTGCTGGTGAGAAACCTGTACAGAGACCAAGAGGCTGTCCTTCTAAGAGAAAAAGGGGATATTGTATGGTTTAAAATCAGGAAGGGAGTATGTCAGGGTTGTATACTTTCACCATACTTATTCAATTTGTATGTTGAGTAAATAATCTGAAAAACTGGACTATATGAAGAAGAATGTGGCATCAGTATTGGAGGAAGACTCATTAACAACCTGTGATATGCACACAACACAACCTTACTTGCTGAAAGTGAAGATGACTTGAAGCACTTACTGATGGATATTAAAGACTATAGTCTGCAGTATGGATTATACCTCATCATAAAATGAAAATCCTCACAACTGGACCAATAAGCAGCATCATGAGAAGTGGAAAAAAGATTGAAGTTTTCAAAGATTTCATATTACTTGGATCCACAATCAACACTAATGGAAGCAGCAGTCAAGAAACTGGATGATGTATTGCACTGGGCAAATCTGCTGCAAAAGACCTCTTTAAAGTGCTGAAGAACAAAGATGTCTCTTTGAAGACTAAGGTGCATCTAACCCAAGCAATGGTATTTTCAATAGCCTCATATGCATGTGAGAGCTGGACAATAAGGAAGACTGAAGAAGAGTTGATGCTTTTAAGTTGTGGTGTTGGAGAAGAATACTGAAAGTACCATGGACTGGCAGAAGAACCAAGAAATTTGTTCTGGAAGAAGTAAAGCCAGAATGGTTCTTGGAAGTGAGAGTGGTCAGTCTTCATCTCAGCTACTTTGGTCATGTTGTCAGAAGGGATCATTCCCTGGAGAGGATATCATGCTTGGAAAAGTGGAGGGACAGTGAAGAAGGGGAAGACCTTCAACAAGATGGATTGACACAGTGGCTGCAACAATGGGCTCAGGTATAGCACGGGCTGTGAAAATGATGCATGACCAGACAGTGTGTTGTTCTGTTATACATAAGGTCACTGTCAGTTGGAGCCAACTTGATGGCACCTAACAACAACAACATTTCTTTATATGACTGTATCACAATTTATTTATCCTTTGTGCTGTCAATGGACTTTTCAGTTATTTTCAGTTTAAAGCCATAATGAATAAAATGCTAAGAATATTCTTGTACAAGTCTTTTGGTGCACTAAATGGTAATTGTTAACACACTTATGTCTATGAAGTTCTAACATTAATGTTACATTAATGTAAACTTTAAGAAGACAATAGGAAAATAGCCCTAATTTATATCCAAACACTTTTCATTATTCAACTATAATAATAATAAGACAAATGTTTTTAATAACAATACCATGAATTTCTTTCTGCCTTGCTTTTGTAATATAGCACATATTCTTTTTACAAACATAGGCCGAAAAAATGTACCACTTAATGAGCTTCACAAATGGTAACCGTGTTTTAGGGTGGATTTGGATCTATATTTATTCAGTCTTGAACTTGGCAATACAAATGACTGGACAGGCCTGACCCAGCATCTTGCCATTATGTAACTGTTAGGGATACACCAAGATCAGTGACTAAAGGGCTTTCTCCAGAATGTGAAGTAACAGACCGGAAGGTGACAGGAGAAAATCATCTTAAATCTTTATTTTAAATATTTGTAAAAATGTCCTGACACTGGCCTCTGACCTCCTCTAACTTCACAAGAGAAAGAGATAATCACCAAAGCTGATTCAGGTGAGGCAGAGGTCAAACATGCTGCCATACTCCAATCTTCACCAATTCTAACACCAACTGTCCCTCCCACAGCACTCTCTAATTCTGTGCTGGGTTCAGTAATTCATTGCAATGGCCACACAGAACTCACAGACAATACTCGCAATTATGGGCATTATTAGGGAAGTTGTTGCTGTTGTTGTTATGTGTCATGGAGTCAGACCGGACTTATAGAGACCCTTCCTTGTGTTTCCAAGGTGGTATTACTATGGAAGTAGATTGCCCAACCTTCCTTCCAAGGAGCGGCTGGTGGATTTGAACCACCAGCCTTCTGGTCAGCAGTCAAGTGCCTTAGGCACTACTCTACCAGAGCTCCCTTATTAGGGAAGTAGTTGCTGTTGTTGTTATGTGCTGTCAAGTAGCAGGTTTTAATTCAGGATCAAAAATGATTCAGGATACAATTCTACAGTCAGGACAGCTTCTTCTCAGCCATGCTTTCTCTGGCTTGCCCCTCTCTGGCCCTCAACCTTTCAGTCCTGTGACCCCTCGGTTTCTGTCTTGCTCAGGCAAATTTATGAAGCTCTTTAGCTCCACCAATAAGTGTCAAGGGGCACCCCACTCCATCAGCAAGCCTACTGCCTGAAGGCAGTCCAGCTTTCTCATTCCTGTGGGCCAGGTAGCCCTCCACACCATCTCCTGCCAGTCTTCTGGTTCTGCTGGTGCATTTTCTCTGTTGCTGCTTCTCATCATCTCTCACTGTCTCCAGTGTTATAGCTCTCTCCTTTTGTCTCCTCAGTCTAGGATGTTCTCAGCACAGGGATCTTGAGTTCAAAAGACACATCTCACTCCTGGTCTTTTTTTCTTGGTGGTTGTGAGGTCTCCCTTTCCATCTTTGGGATGGTCCATTTTAATCCTAGTGGGATGACAAAACTAACTGCAGTGTAGTAAATTACTTAGTGTGGCTTTTCTACCCATAAGTCTTTGTAAACTCCAAGGTGGGATTTTCTATGAGCAACTGAGGAACTATCCACCTGGGTTATTTCTGTTGGGCGTGGCACAATACAATGTTCTGGGAGGTTCCCACTCTCTCTCACGTGCTTAGAGTTCTGATGCTGTGAT
>NW_006921599.1:1869895-1899374 GCF_000298275.1 Orycteropus afer afer
GTTGGTGAAAGGGCTGGAGGGAGGCAGCATGTCTGGCCTTGCAGTAATAGGCCTTAGGTTACTGCTGGTAATCCTGCCTTCCCCTTGTAGGGTTAGAGGAGGTCAGAACATGTGGCCTCCTTGTCGTTTTTGCACTAACCAATCCCCTCATCAGGATTCCATACACCTTATTTGCATGGTCCCACTCCCACAAAGGTAGGAATATTAATAGGAAGCTAACCAATCCCCTTAATGAGCCACAAGTGACTCACTTGCATAGTCTCTCTCAGTCTCCTGATGGAGGTACAAAGACTATGACTAGAAAGGCTATATTAAGTGATTCACTGCACCCTGATGGTTTTACAAAAATGTGACTTTAAATTGTGTTTACATAGGTCTTAACATAAATTACAAAGGTGTCAAATTTCTGAAAAAGAAAACTTTGCTTCTGAAAAGACTGTCATTATATAGTATTCCAATATAAATAAAATCCATGAAAGAATACAGGTAATATTATTAATTAAATGGAAGAAAAGGGAAATCTTACTTATCACATCTTGATTTGAAAAAACTAATGTGAGGCACGTCATACTGTAAACTCTGTAATTTTTATTTCTTGATTCTTCTCTATGAGTGGTTGTATTTCATAGGAAGCTAGACATCAGAAAGAAGATATGTGTCACCCTTTGCAAGAAAAGGGAATTCTGAGAAGATAAAGAGCCAAAGTGCCTTGAAATCGCTACTGGGACAAGATGGGGGGAAAACAAAAAACAGTATGAGCAATAACTATGGCTAAAAGAAAACCAGAGGACATTAGGATGATTGAAGACCCAATATGATGTAGAAGAAGGCTTTCTACCCAAAATAAAGAATTCAGGTGAGTAAGAAAGCAACTTTCTAATTTACTCAGTCTTGAACTTGGCAATACAAATGACTGGACAGGCCTGACCCAGCATCTTGCCATTATGTAACTGTTTAGGTATCAAACTAATCAAGTTTAGGTATCAAACTAATATTGGCTTAAATTCTCTTTAACAACTGTTAAGGTTTCCTGCGAAAGGCATCAGTTTATATTTATTTATTTCAAATTTTCATCCACATATGTCACTTCTAACCATGTCTGGTGGCATAGATTGTTTAGCTATTTCATAAAAATCTCATGGTGTAGTGGAAACAACAAGGCAGAGCTGTCAACCTCACTTAACCAAAAAGAAGTTTCTGGTTGAGCTAGTCCATTAAACTTCCTGAGATTCAGTTTCCTAATCTATAAGAATAAGAATAAATTTCTTTTTAACTTTATATTGTGATTTGGGTGAATGGTTACAGAGCATATTCATTTTCTATTCAACAGTTCATATACATTTTGTTTTGTGACCCTAGTTACATTCCCTGCAGTGTAACAGTTCACCTCCCACTTCCTCCCTGTGGTTACCCTTTCCCCATGTCCTTCTTGCCTATGCATTCCTGCCCCCTTACCTTTTTCCCTATGCAATTGTTGCCCTTCTGATCTTCCATGATTAACTATTCTAAAGAGTGCACCTCCCTGGTATAATTTTTCATCTCATAGGGCTGTCTATTGTTTGGCTGAAAGTTAAGCCATGAGAGTGAGTTCAATTCCAGGCCTCAAGGATGATTAAGGGCCATAGCCTTGGCAGTTCACCTGGCTCTATGAGACCAGATGGCTGCTCGAATGGGTTGTTTTAAATATTAAAGAGCTGAGCATACAAAAGATGTTTAATGAGTAATTGCTTCATTTGTTTATTTAATAAAGTTATCTTATTGACTTTTAAGATATATAATGATGAAGAAATCATTTTAGATCTCTCTGTTTCTCTGGCTCTCTGGCTCCTCCTTTTCTCTGCTCCCTTCATAGGCAAGTCCAAGATTCTGGGGAGCTCTGGTAGCATAGTGCCTAAGGCATTTGACTGCTAACCAGAAGGCTGGATCCACCAGCCACTCCTAGGAAGGAAAGTTAGGCAATCTACTTCCATAGTGATACTGCCTTGGAAATCCAAGGAGGGGTCACTATGAGTCCGGTCCAACTCAACGGCATATAACAACAACAACAACAACTATTACCTTATGCTAGCTAATTATAAGTTTGAATCCTTTGAGTGGGAAACAAATATGAAAGTTTACACTGTGAGTCAAACCTAAAAAAATAACAGTGGGGAAAAAAATTCTAATTCTTCCTGGTGAGTACACACTTTTTAGAAGGGAAATATTCTTGAAGCAACAAGAGAGTTTGGATCTCAAAGCAACTTTCTCAAAGAGAATGTTCTACATCTTACTTTGGTGATGAGATATTAAAAGCCTGTGAGTGGCCATCTAAGATGCAATTATTGTTCTCTCACCATCTGAAGCAAAGAAGAGTGAAGAAAATAAAAAATACATGGAAACAATTAGTCCCAGAAACTAGTGGACCATAAGATCCTCAGCCTTCATGACCCCAAGACCAGAAGAACTAGATGGTGCCCAGTCAACACAATGACTGCTCTGAAAGGAATCACAATAGGAGGTCCTGGATAAAGTGGGAGAAAAATGTGGAACAATACTCAAAATCATAAAACAAAAACAAACAAACAAAAATATACGTTAACTGACTGGATAGAGACTGTTGGAACCTTGGAGACTATGGCCCATAATCATCCCTCTGGCCTAGAACTGAACTCACCCCTATGGCTCAATTTGCAACCACATAGTCAACCCTATAAGGTGAACAATAACACTAGGGAGGTATGCACTCCTTGGAAAATTCAAGCATTCAAAATCAAAAGGTCAGTATTTGCCCAAGGACAAAGTTCAGAAGGCAGGAAGGAAGAATGGAGATGGGAAACACAAGGAGGAAGTGGGATGAGTAATTGTGGGGATTGCAATCAAAGACATGAAACAAAATGTGTGTGAATTGTTGAATGGAAAGCAGATTTGCTCAGTAAACTTTCACCTAAATCACAATAAAAAATTTAAAATAATAATAATGTGTGAATCAATCCAGGCTACATCAGTGCTCAGAACAGAAGGGTGTAACTCTTTTTCTGTTACCCTTCCCCAACTAAGTTCAAGTTATGTAGAAACATACAATATAAATCTCCTGAAATAAGAAAACTTTATGCATCTGCATATCTTTTAAGTAGACAAAGAGATTAAAAATTAAATCCTATACCTTAAACAATAAGCTTTTAGCCTTCTAAAATGTCTCCTGTAGTATATAAACAAGTTTTTCAGATTTTGAAAGTATGGAGATGATGCAGTTTTTACGAGTTCCAACTTCAACAAACTCAACTATTCTTTTCCTTAATCATGATGTCAGTTAAATGAAAGAAGAAAATCTCCATCTATGTAATTATCAACACCAAAACTTAGTAACTCTCACTAAGTAAGAGTTACTAAGTTTAGGTAGCTCTGGTGGCGTAGTGCCTAAGGCATTTGACTGCTAACCAGAAGGCTGGTGGTTCAAGCCCACCAGCCACTTCTTGGAAGGAAGATTTGGCAATCTACCTCCATAGTGATATTGCCTCAGAAACCCAAGGAGGGGTTGCTATGAGTAGATTTTTTGGTTAAACGTAGTAAGATAATGCTGAATTTGGATCTCAGTACTTTAGACTTTTCTTAGCATCTAGTTTATATTGTACCACTGAATTTCCATATTTTTATGCAAATAACACGTGTTACATTATACTGTTTTTTGCAAACCAGGGAACCTCATCATGCATTAGTTTCCTATGCAGGCTACATGCATTATATGTGTGCGCATGTTACTTGCATAGGCAAGTTATATGTGAAAGTACTGTAACTCTAGATACATTAATGGATTATCTTACTCTTCAAATAGTTCCATTTACAAAGGGCTTCTTTTTGGTCCAAAACCAAATTTACCTGGACCAAAACCACAAAATCTGTACTTCCTCTTAAGTTCTTTATTTATCTTGGTACTACCAGCCTCTCAGATGATCTCTTGACCATCTCTTTTTCCTGACATTGACAAGCACTGAGCTACCAACTCCAACTTATTCTACCAATAAAAGAGGTCCCAGATCCAACTTCTCCTCTTTCTTTCCACTGCTTCAGAACATGATTAGGCTTTCCACCTTCTAGTTTGTAATGTATAGAATTTTTTTTTTCCCTTGGAACTATGTATCAAGTCCTTTCTCATATTCAATTCATTCCACTATCTCCAGATTTCATTTCTTAATGCATGATACTGAATAAATCACTCTCTATACTCATATTCACTCGAAACACTTTAATGCCAGAAATTTGACTCCTCAAAACACCTTACTGGCAGCTACATAAATATTTGAGACCCACAGCTAATCAATCTCATCTTACATTTTCAGACTTTTCCCCATATCACTTCCCTTTTTTCTCCTCCAAACGAATCAAACTGAATTGGCAGACATAGCAAAAGACATAGTGCTTTCCCTTCTCTGTGCTTTTACTTTTCCTGTTCCTTTCATGTATTCTTCCTTTCTTTTCTACTTCCTCTTACCTGTTGAATTCTAGTCATTCTTTGAACTCCAACATAAATGCTGTTAAGGATTCTCTGGTTTCTGGAGTTAGAACTGACCTTGCCTTCCCCTGAGCTTCCATATCAATTTGAATTTCTCATCCCAGATTCAACCACTCCATAGAGTTATGTATGTACATGTCTATATTTTTTATGATACATAAGTATGCCCCTCAGGTTTGAGATTTGCCTGTTGGGAGATAAGTTTCTGTAAGTCTTATGTTTCTGCACATCTTCCAAGCAGAGGCACTGACAGCAGTTGCTTTGGACTACCTGTTCAAGGATGGTTGCCTACTGAACAGCCTGGAAGACAGATAGAGTCTCCCTTCAGAGCAAAGGCAAGTTTTCTGATAGTTCAATACAGTAAAGATAATATCTCCCTTCAGGGCAAAATTCAAGCATGCTTACCCTTTATTATAAAAGATTTATTTTTCATAAGTTCAGAGTTCCTCTCCTATAACACATTCCACTGTATGTTCAGTATCACATGATCCTCTTTACATTGCCTTTTGGGAACTGGAGTTCAAGGAACTAAAACAAATTTTAATACTCTGGCTACTACTATTCCTGTCAATAACATCATCCTGTGCACCTGGTAAAAATATCTCATGTCTTCTCCCAGCACCCATTAAACTATTCAAACTTTAACAGACAGACTCTAAAGTAGCCCCCATAATCCCTACCTCCTGGTATTCATGTTTTCAAGTAATCCCCTCCTCTTGAATATGGTTGGAATGTGTGGCTTGCATATTCAATATGCATATTTAATAAAATATGGCAAAGATGATGAAATGTATATGATTATGTGTTCATGACTACATGTCATATAATTATACAATCTCTATTGCAAAGAGACTTCTGGTGTTGAGGAAGCAAGTAGCCATGTTGAAAAGGCACATATTGCAAGGAATTGAAGGAAGACTCTACCTGGGAACCAGCAAGAAACTGAGGCCCTCAATCAATGCCTTCAAAAATTTGAATGTTGTCAATAACTACATGACCTTGGAAACAGAATCTTCTCTAACTGAGTCTCATATGAAAACTCAGTCCTGGTCAACATATTGATAGTAGGCTCAGAGAAGACCCAGGTAAACCATGTCCAGACTTTTGACCCACAAACTGTGAAACAATATTGTTGTTGTTATGTGCCGTCAAGTCAGACCCAACTCATAGCTACCCCTCTTTGGGTTTCTGAGGCTGTATCACTATGAAAGTAGATTGCCCAACCATCCTTCCGAGGAGTGGCTGGTGGGTTTGAACCACCAGTCTTCTGGTTAGCAGTCAAGTGCCGTAGGCACTATGCTACCAGAGGTGAAACAATAGATATGTGTTTTTTTAGGTTTGTGGTAATATTGTCACTGAGCAATTGATAGATAGGTTAACTTGGTGGATTACAAGTAGGTTAAAATCTCAGCCTTTTCACATCTCTTGATAGTCTTGGAAAAAGGGTGGGTTGCTGACAGAGATGTGACGTTCTAGAAGCAGAAGAATGAGGGCCTTAGGTGTTGATCGACAGGATTTGAGAAAAATTCATGGGAATTGGCAGTAAACATGTTGACCTAATTGTGTGGGTAACTGGGCAATAAAAAGTCCTCTACTCTATTGTCCCCAATCCCCAACTTGATGGCTTCAGACCCAGTTCCAAGAAGCAGATTCAAAGAGAGCTGGCTGAACCATGCTCTGGTTGTTGCTTACTCTCCTCCATGAAGCAAGAACTGGCAGATAAAGAGAAATAGGCAGTTCAAAAATAGTAGTTGGAGACTTTAATGCCCCCACTTTAAATAATGGATAGAACAACTTGGCAGAAGATCAACAAGAAAATAGAAAATTTGAACAATACTATAAGCCAACTAAATCTAACAGACATTTATAGAACACTCTAGAATATATATTCTTCTCAAGTGCACATGGACTATTTCTAGAATAAACCATATTCTAGACCATAAAACACATCTTCATAAATTTGAAAGAATATAAGTAATACAAAGCATGGTCTCCACCAACAATGGAATGAAATTAGAAATCAATGACAGAAAGAAATTTGGGAAACTCACAAATATGTGGAAATTAAGCAACACATTGTTAAGTAAACCAATGGGTCAGAAAAGAAATAAAAAGAGAAATCAGAAAATACTTTGACATGAATAAAAATGAAGACACAACATACCAAAATGTATGAGATAACAGTAAAAGTAGTGCCTATGGGGAGGTTATAGCTCTAAATGCCTGCATTGAGAATGAAAAGGATCCCAAATCAAAAATCTAAGCTTCCATCTTTAGATACTGGGGGAAAAAAGGGAAACCGACCCTAAAGCAGGCAAAAGGAAGGAAATAATAAATTTTAGAGTAAAATTAATAAAAATAGAGAATAGAGTAACAATACAGAAAATCAATGAAACCAAAAGCTGCTTCTGAAAAGATCAACAAAACTGACCAATAAAAAAGAGAAAATATTCAAATTACTACAATCAGAAATGAAGGAGAGACTATCACTATGAACCTGACAAAAATTAAAAGGTTTATAAAGGAATACTGTAAACAATTGAGGGAGCTCTGGTAACATAGTGGCTAAAGGCACTTGACTGCTAACCAGAAGGCTGGCGGTTCAAACCCACCAGCCACTCCTCGGAAGGAAGATGGGGCAATCTACTTCCATAGTGATACTGCCTCAGAAACCCAAGGAGGGGTCACTATGAGTCTAGTACAACTTGACGGCACATAACAACAACATAAACAATTGAAGTCAATAAATTGAGTAACTTAGATGAAATGGACAAATTCCTAGAAAGAAGCATAGTATTGAAACTTACTCAAGAAAACATAGAGAATCTGAATAGGCATATAAAAAGAAAATAGATTTAGATATCAACAGACTACCCACAAAGAAATTTGCAAGCCTAGGTGGTTTCAGAGATAAATTCTACCAAACATCTAAAGAAAAAATAACACCAATTCTGCTCAAAATCTTCAAAAAAAATAGAAGAGGGAACACTTACCAACTCATCCTATGGGCTGACAGCAAAGACACTATAAGAAAACTACCAATCAATATCCCTTAAGAGTATAGATACAAAAATCTCAACAAAATACTCTAAACCAAATCCAGCAACTATGAAGAATCATGCACCATGGCCAAGTGGGATTTATCTTAATATTCAAAGTCATTTTAAATAAAAATAATTAGCTATAATAGAAAAATAAATAAATAAAAAAAAATGATCATCTCAATAGACGCAGAAAAAGAACTTGACAAAAACCTAATACACATTCATTCTAAAAACACACACCAAACTAGGAATAGAAAGAAACTTCCTCAATGCAATAAAAGGCATCTATGAAATAGCCACAGCTGAAATTATACTTAATGGTGAAAGACTAGATGCATTCCCCCTATGACAGAATACTGTTGTAACTATTTCTTTATTATTAAAAAAAAAAAAAAATTACTTGCATGTAATATGAATCATATTGTTTGTTGATTTCTGAATTCTGTTGGATCACCTTTCTTTGGAATGGGCACAAATACAGATCTCTTCCAGTTAGTTGGCCAGGTAGCTATCTCCCAAATTTCTTGCCTCAAACAAGTGAGTGCTTCCACTGTTGCATCCATTTCTTGAAACATCTAAATGGATATTCTGCCAATTCCTGGGTCCTAGTTTTTTGGATTTTTTTCTTTCTTTAACTTTTTATTGTGATTTGGGTGAAATTTTATGAAGCAAATCCATTTTACATTCAACAGTTTATACACATTTTGTTTTGTGACACTGATTACATTCACTGCATTGTAGCAGCTCTCCTCCCACTTTCTCCATGTGGTTACCCTTTCCCTGTGTCCTTGCTTATGCATTCTTGCCTCCCTACCTATCTCTCTGTGCAAATGCTGCCTTTCTGATCTCCCATCATTGACTGTTCTAAGGAGTGCATCTTCCCGGCATAGTTTTCGGCTCTTAGGCTTTTCTATTGTTTAGCAGAGAGTTAAGCCATGGAAGCAAGTTCAATTCCAGGCCCAAAGGGTGAGGTGGGGCTGTAGTCCTGGGGTTTCACCACTCCATCCAACCAGGAAACCTGGTCTATATGTTTTTTAATTTTGTTCCACATTTTTTTCTCCCAGTCCATCCAGGATCACCAATTTAATCACTTTCTAAGAGGCTGCATTGGTAGCTAGGCTCCATCTAGTTCTTCTGGTGTGAAGGTCACATAGCCTGAGATTCTCATGGGCCTAAAGCCCTGTTTTTCACTAATTCCTGCAGTGTAGCTTGGACTTCACCGTTCAGTACCACTGGTTTTTGATCATATGCAACCTCCTGAAATAGTTGAACATTGATAAATTCTGTGTGGCATAGTGACTCTGTGTATTCTTTCCATCTTCTTTTGATGCTTCTTGCATCATTCAATATTTTGGTCATATTCAATACTGCGACTTGAGGCTTAAATTTTTTTCTTCAGTTCTTTCAGCTTAAGAAATGCCAAGCATATCTTTCCCTTTTGATTTTTCTAACCCCCAGGTCTTCACACATTTCATTACAATATTTACTTTGTCCTCTTGAGCCACCTTGTGAAATTTTCTGTTTATCTCTTTTACATCATCATTTCTTCCATTTGCTTTTGCTACTCTCCATTCAAAAGCAAGCTTCAGAGTCTCTTCTGATACCCATTTTGGTCTTTTCTTCCTTTCCTCTCTCTTTCTCTTTTTTTTTTTTTTTTATTATTTTAAGAGCTTGCTTTACATTCAACATAACATGTATATTTAGTTTCATTCCCCATTCGCCATGTCCAGCCCTAACCCACTCTCCTCCCCTCCCTACCCTGTAAACCTTTGCCCTTCAAAATTATGCACTCTTGTTTGTCTTGCATTTCCTCAGTTTGAATGTTGGTCCTCTGGTGTCCCATGGTCTACTGCTCTAAGGGATGTATTACCATAGTGTATGTGGGTGCAACATCCTGGTTGAGTGGTCTGCGTGTACATCTTGTTAACTATTGGGCTGAGAGCCCGCCCCTGGGAGTGAGTTTTATTCCAGGTGCAGAATGTATTCCAGGTCCATAGTATTGGGAGTCTCACCAGATTTCATCTGACCAGTAATTCTGGTCATTATTGAGTTTTTGGATTTTGTTCCACATTTTCCTTCCCACTCTATCCAGGACCTTCAGATTTGATCCTTTCCTGAGTGGTTGGCATTTGTAGCCAGGCATCATCTAGTTCTTCTGGTCTTGAGGGCCATCGTGTCCTAGGGCTGATTGCTCCTCTCTTTTTAATGACCTTTTATTTTCTTCATGTATTATATCATTAATGTCATCCCACAACTATGCTGCCCTTCAATTGTTGTTGTTCAATGCATCCAAGCTGTTCTTCAGATGATCTCTGAATTCAGGTAGAATATAATCAAGGTCAAAGTCTCTCATGGACTGCTTTTAATTTTATTCACCTTCAATTTCAACTTGAATATGAGCAATTGATCGTCTATTCAATGGTCAGCCCCTGACATTGTTCTGATTGATGATATTGAGCTTGTCCATCATGTCTTTCCACAGATGCACTCAATTTGATTCCTATGTATTCCATCTGGTGAAGTCCAAATGTATAGTCACTGTTTCTGTTGTTTAATAAAGGTATTTGCAATTAATAAGTTGTGGTCTTGCAAAGTTCTATCATGCAGTCTCCTGTATCATTTCTTTCACCATGATCAAATATTCTGTATATTCTTTGTTTCCAACTTTCACATTCCAATCACCAGTAATTATCAATACATCTTAATTGCATGTTTGGTCCATTTCAGACTGCAGAGGTTGGTAAGAGATCTCCAATCTTTTCTTCTTTGGCTTTAGTGGTTGAATAATAGTAACTGGTCTTTTTCATAGGTGTATGGATATTATCCTCTCACTGACAGCAGTGTACTTCAGGATAGATCTTGAAATGCTCTTTTTGACAATGAATGCAATATTATTCCTCTCCAATTTGTCATTACCAGCATAGTAGACCATATTGTTGTCTGATTCAAAATGGATAATATCAGCACTTTGCAGCTCACTAATGCCTAGGATAGCAATCTTTATGCATTCAATTTCAATCTGACAACTTCTATTTCCCTATATTCATACTTCATACATTCGACTTTGCAGCTGTTTCTTCTCATTTTTAGTTGCACCACATCAGCAAATGAAGACCCAGAAAGCTTTATTCCATCATGTCATTAAGGCTGACTGTATAT
This sequence comes from Orycteropus afer afer, assembly GCF_000298275.1. Classification (NCBI taxonomy): domain Eukaryota; kingdom Metazoa; phylum Chordata; class Mammalia; order Tubulidentata; family Orycteropodidae; genus Orycteropus; species Orycteropus afer. The sequence continues at coordinate 1,880,588 of NW_006921599.1, forward strand.
TGAGGAGGCAACTAACTCTTCCCCAGTCATATTCTGAATGCCTTCCAATCTGAGCCCTCACCTTCTGGCACTATATCAGACAATGTTTCCATGCTATTCATAAGATATTCAGTAGCCAATTTTTTCAGAAGTGGACTGCCACTTCCTTCTTTCTAGTCTGTCTTGGTTTAGAAGCTCTACTGAAAACTGTCCACCACAGTTAACCCTGCTGGTATTTAAAATACCAGTGACATCACTTCCAGCATCATAGAAATACTCCAGCCATCACCACACAACAAACTGATAGATGAATGGTGGCAGATTTATTGACTATGCAAAGGTTGTGTATATTTACACAAATTATGGATAACATTTCAAAGTATGGGGATTCCAGAACACTTAATTGTACTTATGAGGAACCTGTATATAGACCAAAAGGCAATTATTTGAAGAGAACAAAGGGATATTACATGATTTGAAATCAGTAAAGGTGTGCATCAGGGCTGTATCTCTTCACCATACTTATTCAATCTGTATGCTGAGCAATCTCAGAAGATGGACTATAGGAAGAAGAACGTGGCTTCAAGATCAGAGGAAACTCATTAATAGATTGTGATATGGAGATGACACAGCATTATTTGCTGAAAGTGGAGATGATTTGAAGCATTTACTAATGAAGATTAATGATCACAGTCTTCAGTATGGATTACATATCAACATAAAGAAAACAAAAATTCTCACAAATGGACCAATAAGCAGTATCACAATAAATAGAAAAAAAGATTGAAATTGTCAGCGAATTCATTTTACTTGGATCCAAAATCAATGACCATGGAAGTGCCAGTCTAGAAATCAGAAAATATATTGGCTAATCAGACAATACACCAAGCTAATCTGCTGTAAGTTACCTCTTTAGAGTGTTAAAGAGCAAAGATGTCTACCTTGGCCTTCCAAAAGAACAAATAAATATTTCTTGGAAGAAGTATAGTTGGAATGCTCCTTAGAAACAAGTGTGACCAGACTGTCTCATGTACTTTGGTCACGTAGTCAAAAGGGATCAGTACCTAGAGAAAGATATACTTATTAAAGGAGAGGGTCTGCAAGAAAGTGGAAGACACTCAATGAGATGGGTTGATATGATGACTGTAATTATGGGCTCAAGAATGGAAAATATTGTGAGTGTGGCACAGGACCAGGCAATGTTTCTTTCTGTTGTACATAGGATCACTATGACTTGGAACTGAGTTGACTATACCTAACAACAGCAGCATGATAAGAAATAAGGCAAAAATGTCAGCTCTTATCACTTTTATTCAGAATTGTACTGCAAGTACTAGCCAGGAGAATTAAGCTAGTTAAAGACATAAAAGGCATCCAGATTGCAAAGGAAGGAGTAAAACTTTTTCTATTTGCAGATGACATAATCTTGTATCTAGAAAATCTTACAAAATTGACTAGAAAACTATTACAACTAATAAACAAGTTCACAAAAATTAGAGGATACAAGATCAGTATACAAAAACCATAATACAAATATACAAAATGAAATTAATAAAATAGTTCCACTTACAGTAGTATCATAATAATAAAATACTTAGGAATAAATTTAAAAAAAAAAAAAACACTTAACTTACACTCTGAAGAGTGCAAAATGTTTTAGAAAGAAATTCAGTCAGGCCTAAAGAAATGGAAAATGTCATATGTTCATGGATTGGAAAATTTAATATTCTTAAGATGGCACTGCTCCCCAAAACCATCTGCAGATTCAATGCAATGTCTAGCAGAATCCCAACTGACTTTTTTGTAGAAATTGACAACCTGATTCTGAAATTCATATTAAATTACCAGAAACCCAGACATGCCAAAGCAATCATGAAAAGAAGAATAAAATGGAAGGATTCACACTTCTAAATTCAAACTCTACTACAAATCAATAGTAATCAAGACAGAGTATTACTAATATATAAATCAATTTAATAGAATTGAGACTGCAGAAATAAAACTATGTGACTATAGCCAACTGGTTTTTGACAAAGGTGTCAAAACCCTTCAATGGAGAACGAACAGTTTTTTCAGCAAATGAACTGAACAACTAGATAGCCACATGCAAAAAAAAGATGTTGGACACTTGCCTAACACTAGATAAAAAAAATTAACTGAAAAATAGATCAAAGAAATAAGTGTAAACACTAAAACTATAAAACTCTCAGAATAAGACTGGTAAATCTTTATTACCTGGAATTAGGCAATGGATTCTTGGACATGGCATCAAAAGCATGAGCAACAAAATTAAAAACAGATAAATTGGGCTTCATCAAAATTAAGAATTCTTGTGCTTCAAAGAACACTATCAAGAAAGTGAAATACATATGTGTTTGTATGTGCTATAAAAATGTCCATATGCAGTTTAAACATAACAGGAGGCAAAGTTAGGATAACTTCTTAGCAACAAATAATTCCCTGGAAGAGTCAGTCCCTGGACCTGTGGGCTGGGGACTATGATCTCAGAGGACATCAAACTCAATTGACACAACATGGTATAAAAAATATTGTTCTACATCTTACTTCAGTGAGTAGCAACTAGGGTCCTAGAAGTTGCAAGCAGCCACTTAGGTGGTAACTATTGGTCTCTCCTTGTCAAGAGCAAAGAAGAATGAAAAAAATCAAAGACACAGCTAGTCCAAAGAACTAATGGACCATAAGGATTTCAACCTATATGACCTTGAGAGCAGAAGAACTAGATAGTGCCTGGCTACCAATGCCAACTATTTGGAAAGGGATCAAAATTGGAGACCCTGAAAAGAGTGAGAGAAAAATGTGGAACAAAACTCAAAATCATAGAGAAGACTAGGCTTACTGGTCAGATAGAGACTAAAGAAGCCCCTGAGACTATAGCCCCGAGGCATCCTTTGAGCCTGGAATTCAATTAAACTTTCATGGCTTAACTCTCAGCAAAATAATAGACAGACCTATGAGCTGAACAACTAAATCAAGGAGATGCACACCATGGACAATCATGAAAATCAACCATGGACAAACAGAAGGACAGCGTTTGCACAGTGAGAAATGTAAGAGGCAGGAATGCATAGGCAAGAACACAGGGAAAAGGTAACCACAGGGAGGAAGTGGAAGATGAACTGTGGGGAACGTAATCAGTGTTACAAAAAAAAAAAAAATGTATATGAACGGTTGAATGTACAATGAATCTACTTTGTAAAATTTTACCCAAATCACAATAAAAAGTTTTAAAAAAGAAAACTCACAGAATGGGAACAAATGTTTTCAAACATATCCCTGCAAATGTATACATATGAGACTAGGATCTAGAATATAAAGAACTCTTAAAAGATAATAACAAAAACACAAATAAAAATTTTTAAATGGGCAGGAATTTGAATAGACATTTTTCTGAGGAAAATATACAAATGGCCAATAAACACATGAAATTTACACAACAACATTAGTCATCAGGGAAATGCAATCAAAACCACAATATGATTATACACTCTAGGATGAATAAAATAAAAAATTCAGATAATAAGAAGTGTTGACAAAGATGTGAAGAAATCAGGACACTCATATGTTGCTGGTACAATTATAAAACAGCACAGCCACTTTGGAAAAACATCCAAAATTTCTGCAGATGATTAAGCATACAATTATCATGTTGTTGTCAGGTGTTGTCAAGTTAGTTCTGACTCATAGTGATCCTATGTACAACAGAATGAAACATTGCCTGCTCCTGCACCATCTGCACAATCATTGCTTTGTTGGAGCTCATTGTTGCACCCCCCATGTCAATTCATCTCATGGAAATTCTTCCCCTTTTTCACTGACCCTTTCCTTTACCAGGCATGATGTCTTTCTCCAGAGACTGGTCCTACCTGATAACTTGTCCAAAGTATATGAGACAAAGTCATGCCATCCTCGCTTCTAAGGAGCATTAAGGCTATATTTCTTCCAAGACAGATCTATTTGTTCTTCTGGCAGTCCATGGCATATTCAATATTCTTCAACATCATAATTCAGATGCATCAATTCTCCAGACTTCCTTATTCATTGTCTACCTTTCACATGCATATGAATTGATTGAAAATAACATGGCATGGGTCACATGCACTTGGGTCCTCAAAATGACATCTTTGCTTTTTAAACACTTTAAAGAGGTCATTTGCTGCAAATTTGCCTAATACAATGCCTTCTCTGTTTTTTTGACTGCTGTTTCCATGGACATTAAGTATGGATTCAAGTACAATGAAATCCTTGACAGCTTCAATCTTTCCTCCATTTACCATGATGTTGCTTATTGGTTCATTTGTGAGGTATAGCCTCCCACACTAAAAGCTGTAGTCTTCGATCTTCATCAGCAAATGCTTCAAGTCCTCTTTACTTTCAGCAAGTTTGTGTCATCTGCATATCACAGATTGATAATGAGCCTTCCTCCAAACTTGATGCCATGTTCTTCTTCAGATAATCCAGTTTCTCAGATTATTTGCTCACCATACATTTTGAATAAGTATGGTGAAAGGATACAGCCTTGATGCAAACTTTTCCAGATTTTAAATCACACAGTATCCTCATTTTCTGTTTGAATGACTGCCTCTTGGTCTATGTACAGGTTTCACATGAGCACAATTAAGTGTTATGGAATTCCATTCTTTGGAATGCTATTAATTTGTGATGATCTACACAGTCGAATACCTTTGCATAATCAATAAAACACAGGTAAATATCTTTCAGGTGTTCTTGGCTTTCAGCTAAGATCTGTCTGACAGCAACAATGATATCTTTTGTTCCATGTCCTCTCTGAATCCAGCTTGAATTTCTAGTAGTTCCCTCTTCCTGTATTGCTGCAATGATTTTTTAATTACTTCAGCAAAATTTCACTTGTGTACAATATTAATGGTATTGTTCAGTAATCCCTGCATTCTGTTGGATTCCTTTTCTTTGAAATTGGCACAAATATGTATCTCTTCCAGTCAGTTGGCTAGGTAGCTGTCTCCAAAGTTCTTGGAATAAATGAATGGGTGCTTCTAGCATTGCATCCATTTTTTGAAACATCTCTATTGGTATTCTGTCCATATCTGGAGCCTTTTTAATGCCTTCAGTGCAGCTTAGACTTCCTTCAGTACCATCATTTCTTGATTATATGCTCCCTCCTGAAATGATTTAGCATCTACCAATCCTTTTTGGTACAGTGAAGCAGTGTATTCCTTCCATCTTCCTTTGATGTTTCCTGTGTCGTTAAATATTTTGCCCATAGAAACTTTCAATATTGCAATTCAAGGTTATTTTCTTCAGTTCTTTCATTTTGAGAAATGCCAAGAATGTTCTTCCCTTTTGGTTTTCCAACTCCAGTCATTTGTACATTTCATTACAATACTTTCCTATGTCTTCTCCAGCCGCCTTTTGAAATCTTCTGTTCAGATCTCCATCACCCATTCTAATCACTTTAGCTACTGCATTCAAGAGAAAAATTAACATGGCCCAGCAATCCCATTTCAATGAAGATACTCTTGACAACTAAAAATATGCCACACAGAGGGTTGGAGACAAGATGGTGTGCTCTAACATATTCCACCCAACCCCTCTACAACAGAGATCTGGAAAAATCAAGTGAAACAGATACAAACAATTACCCTGGGATTACGAATACCTAATGAGGAAGCTCTGGTAGCATAGTGCCTAAGGCACTTGACTGATAGCCAAAGGGCTGGCGGTTCATACCCACTAGCCACTCCTTGGAAGGAAGGTTGGGCAATCTACTTCCATAAGTAACACCACCTCGGAAACCCAAGGAGGGGTCGCTATGAGTCAGGTCCAGCTTGATGGCACATAGCAACAACAACAATGAGAAGATAAATAATTAGATTAAGTGCTAATTGGAAAGGGAGATGGAGTTAGGTCAGTGACTGGGGAGAGAAAAGAAGCTGAGATCAGTCAAACCACAGCCATTTTAAACACAGAAGTATCAGATGCAACGGATGTGGACAAAGAGGAGGGGAGGATTAAACAAATTTACTGAATCTACATGGCATTAAAGACACAGTATAGACAGATCAGAAGGAAGTCAAAGTTGATGAAGAGGTGAAGTTGTGTGGGTAATGGGAGAGGAACATGCAGGGACACAGTGAAGTGGGTCAGACTTACAGTGGCACAGGTGGCTGCAGAACAAGGAGGGAGCCAGAGAAAGAGAACAAAATAATTCACCACTAGTGGAACAAACCAGATCCACTGTTATCAAGTCAATCCAACCCATAGTGTATTTTTGAGTCAGAGTGGAACTGTCTCGTGGAGTTTCTGGAGTTGTGAATCTTTGTGGGCATGAACTACCTTATCTTTCTCTCACAGATCAGTTGATAGGTTCGAATAACTGGCCTTTTGTTTGGCAGCTGAATGGTTTAACCGCTATGCCACAGTTTTGGAGGCTGATGGCCTACCCAAGGAGAAAATACTCTGTTGAGGTGGTTGAAGAAGTGCTAGGCTCAGAATGGTCTCTTGCTTGACTGAATCTGAGCAAGAGCTGGATAAACGTCTGCAGGTGTCCATGAGAGAACTAGACTTGACACCAGTGAACTGAGATTGGAGAAATACACTCCCCAACATAACATACGCATACCTTCCCTGTGTATAGGCATAAATACTCCTTCTGCTTTCTCTAGTAGACCAAATGAGAGGCTAAAGCTCACCCACCTGCTGTCTAAGGCACTGGCAGATCTTTTTCACACTGAACACAAAAGGCATATTTCGGCAGCCTCCTGCCTCAGAGGAGCCCACGTATGCCAGGCACCTCCTACCGCTGCAAGCGGAAAGGCCCATGTTGGAGCTGTTAGAGAAGATAATCTCACGGTGGCCTCCCACCACAGTCTGGCCAGAAAAAATGGGCAAAATGGGTGCTTGAGATCAGAAGGGTGCAAGGCCCACACCAATGAATCATGACTGCTGAGCCACAGCCTTCACTCCAAAAAGTACAGCTTCCCCACAAATAGGGGCAACACCTCTCTGCACCCCCACCAAGCTGGTGGCCAGGGAAGTCCCACACAGATCCCTTAACCACTTCCTCTACAGCCTAAACACCCTCAACAAACCACTCAAAACAGACAGACCCAGGGGCTACCGGTCTCCCTTCCTGAGATTGTATCACTGGCTGATCTTTCTCACACTGAGCACAAGAGGAACACACCTCCAACCTCCTCTCTTGGAAATGTCCACTCATGCCAGGCTCCTTTCACCTCTGTGGGCACATGTTCCAGTGGATCAGTGGTTTCTGCCACAACTGCCTGCTCCCAGGGCTGCCAGGTGACCATAACTACAAAAATCCCTCCTCCTCAGTTTCCATCTCTTCCCATCATTTTCCTCCTCTCTTTTTCTCAATTTTTCTTCCTTATCTGTTCATTTCACCCTCTTCCTCTTCTTCTTCTTTCATTGTTACCAGTTTTTCTCTTGTCCACTCCCCTCTTTTCCTTCTTTTTCTCCATTTTTTAATAATTTATTTATTTTTATTCTATCCTTTTCTCTTTTTCTTCTCTTCTTCTTCTTGGTTTTCTTCTTTTTTCTTCCTTTTTTTTTTTTTTTGTCTTTTTTCCTGCTCCATCTAACAGTGGGAAGACATTAACTCTCTACTACTCAGCCATATCTACTGCACTACCACCTCATCCACTGGATGAACACCAACTCCTACACCACAGGATCAATAGCACATAGTAGACAACATCTGTTCATCCCAACTGTGCTGTGCTGTGATCGTACTGTGCTGGCTTGCATGTTGCTTTGAGGATGGAGGTTAGGGCAATGGTATTTCAAATACCAACAGTGTCACCCATAGTGGACAAGTTTCAGCAGAGCTTCCAGAAGAAGACATACTGGGAAGAAACATGGGTCCATTCATTTCTGGGAAAAAAAAAAAACTGGCCAGTGAAAACCTTATGAATAACAGTGAAACATTGCATAATATATTGCTGGAAAACTTTATGAATAGCCCTGAAACACTGATATCATGCCAGAAGATGAGCCCCTCAGGTTGAAAGCCACTCAAAATATGACTGGTGAAGGGCTGCCTCCACAAGGTAAAGTCAACCTTAATGATGTGGATGGAGCAAAGCTTTTGGGACCTCCTCCATTTGATGATGGGACAGAACTCACAACTGGAAGACAAAGCTGAAAACATTCATTAATAGTTGGAACACAGAATTATGAAGTATGAACCTAGGAAAATTGGAAGTGGTCAAAAATGAAATGTAATGGATAAAGATCAATATCCTAGGCATTGTTGTTGTTGTTAGGTGCCATGGAGTAGGCCATTTTGAATCAAACAATCATATGCACTACTGTTTCATGAATGACAAATTGAAGAGGAATAGTGTTGCATTCATCATCCATCCAAAAAAAAAAAAAAAACTCAAGATCTATCCTGAAGTCAATGCCATCAGTGATAGGATAATGTGATAGTTGGGGTTGTGTGTCAACTTGGATGGACCACAATTTTGAGTGATTAAGCATTTGTGATGTGGTCATTCCCATGGTGAGATCAGATGTATATGTTAGAGCAGCCAATCCATTGAAAGGGAGTTTCTCTAGAGGTGTAGCATGTTTCCAATACATATATGAACATCCTGGGAAAAGAGAGAACCTTCTCTGGATTGGGATCCTGTTGTACTGCCTACAACTGTCCATGAGTGAACAATCCACCATTCAGCCTGGTGATCTTGGATTTGTCATCTGCCAGAATCAACAGCTGGTATACCATCTGCCAACCTTGAGCTCATCAACCTCTGCAGCTGTGTGAGTCAGGAAAAGCCTCCAGCTTGACATTTGATCCAGGAACTTGAGACTTGCTCACACCTCCTACAAGTGTGTGAGCCATTTTCCTAAGATAAAATTCTCTCTCTCTCTCTCTCTCTCTCTCTCTCTCTATATATATATATATATATATATATATATACATGTATGTATGTATGTATATACATGTAAGCTTTACTGGTTTTGTTTCTCTAGAGAACCCAGCCTAACACATTTGGTACCAAGAGTGGAGTGGTTCTAGAGAGACAAAATCATAAGGATAGATTTCCTAAATTGGTTCTTGCTGATTTGGTTTTTGTTCTCCAATTTGATTAATTGTAAAGGTACTGGTGTCACTGCCTCCATTAGTAAAGTGACTGATGAGCCACTAAAACCTGCTAAAAAACAAAAAGAAACCACTAAAAACAAAAATTGATAATTCCTGGTGTGGGATGGCAACATTAATATACAAAATACCACCAACAATAGATCAAGTAGTTTTGAGAAGTGAGGCTCTGGATAATCACATGTTTGATACTTTTCTACAATTTTGTCAGCATGAGGAAATTAAGAAAGCTGGTTGATTGTTCCTACTTATGCTAGACAAAGTGGTGAAAGAGTGAGATGAGTTCAGGGCTGCATAAAAGACTTTAATGTTTCCAGCTGTGCCCTGAAAGAAAGCCTTATTTCTTCTAGTAACAGATCTGATATTGCCAAAAAAACAAACCCACAGCCTTCTTGTAAGGGTGCCTGAAATATAATGCTAATTGAATTATCAACCTAGAATAGTGCCTGAAGTTAAAGTGAGGGCATTGATTAGGAAAAAATGGCATCCTGAAACCTGGGATGGGAACATATGGGCAGACAGGAAGATGAGGATATGGAGCCTGTAAATTCTATTGAATCCCTCCTGCCAACAGCACCATCCCTCCCATGTGAAAGGATTACTATAAAGCCATTATCCTTTCCACCTCGGTTTGATGGGATTAACCCAACAGTTCCTGCTTGGTCATTGCCTGAGGTAGGTGCAATGGAAGACATTGCTGAATGTTCTCAAGAACTGCCCCAACCACCTATTGTGGCTGCTAGACCTATAACTAAACTTAAGTCCAAGTGAGCCCCAAAAGGTGAAATACAAAGTGTGACTGAAGAAGTGCTACTCTACACCCAAAAAGACCCACTTGATTTTGATAACATACAGGGAGAAACCTGGAGAATATGCGTGGGAATGGCTACTGAGGGTGTGTGATAATAGTAAAAAGAATATAACACTGGATTGGTCAGAGTTTATCGATTTAGGCCCACTAAATACAGATTCTTCATTCAATGTTTCAGCTTGAGAGGTTAGAAAAGGACCTAATTGTTTATTTGGTTGGCTTACTGAAGCACAGATTATGTGGTGACCTACCTTAAAGTCAAGTTGAAGTCTGAGACCTGCCTTGATATAATGTAGAAGAAGGTATCCAGAGCCTTAGGGAAATTGGCCTGTTAGAATGGATTTATCAGATTAGACCTCTAGACCCAGAAATAGAGACCACAGAGGACACAATTTTTACCATTATGGTGAGGAACAAACTTGTGAAGGGAGCCCCAGCATCCTTGAAGGCTGCTGTGATTGCTATTTTATGTAAGCTGGATTTGACAGTGAGAACTGCCCTAATTGAACTAAGACACTTAACTACAATGGGGCTGATTAGACTCATGGTGGTAGAGGCCAAATGGCAGCAGTTGATCAACAAAGACAAGGTGAGCATAGTTACCATAATGGACAGCAGAGTCAAAACAGTAATCAGAATATCAGAATACTCTGACTCAAGGGGAATTATGGTGTTGCCTACTTATGCATGGTGTTCCTAGAGTGAAATACATGGGAAACCTATTAAATATTTATTTAATCTGTATAGAAGAATTCTAGGTCACATGAACAACAGTCTATATTGAATTGCCAGAATAGTCATGACCCCTCAATCAATTCTGACTTGAGACAGTTTACAGACCCACAACCCCTTGAAAGAAGGGGAGGCCAGGTACTCTTAAGGAAGGACCCCACTACATTACCAAAAACTTATACTGTCAATCTTTCTCCTAGCCTTCTCCAAAGGGATCTGAGGCCTTTTACAAGAGTGACTGTTCATGAGGAAAAAGGAAATAATCAGACTTTTCAGGGATTACTGGATACTGGCTCTGAACTGATACTAAATCCAGAAGACCCAAAGTGGCCCACCAGTCAGAGTGGGGATATATAGAGGTCAAGTTATTGATGCAGTCTTAGCTGAAGTGCATCTCACAGTGAGTCCTGTGTGTCTCTGAACCAACCTGTAGTGATTTCACCAGTTCCAGAATGCATAACTGGAATAGATACACTCAGCAACTGGCACAACTCCCACATTGGGTCTCTGACATGTGTAGTAAGGGCTATTATGGTAAGAAAAGCCAAATGGAAGCCATTAGAACTTCCTCCCCCTAGAAAAATAATAAACCAAAAACAATACCACATCCCTGGAGGGGTTGCAGAGATTACTGCCACCATCAAGAACTTGAAGGATACAGGGGTGTGATTCCACCACATCCCTGTTTAATTAACCTATTTGCCCTATGAAAAAAACAAATGGATCTTGGAGAATGACAGTAGATTATCATAAACTTAATCAGGTGGTGACTCCAATTGCAGCTGCTGTTCCTGATGTGGTTTCATTGCTTGAGCAAATTAGTACATCTCCTGGTACTTGGTATGCAGCTATTAATCTGGCCAATGCCTTTTTCTCAATACCAATTTCAAAGGACCATCAGAAGCAGTTTGTCTTCAGCTGGCAAGGCCAACAATATACTTTCACAGTGCTTCCTCAGAGGTATATCAACTCCCCAACACTGTCATAATTTAGTCTGTAGTGATCTTGATTGCCTTTGCCTTCCACAAGACATCACACTGGTCCATTATATTGATGACATTATACTGACTAGGCCTAGTAAAGAAGAAGTATCGATGACTCTAGGCTTATTGGTGAGACATCTGCATGCTAGAGAGTGGGAAATTAACCCAATAAAAATTCAGGCACCTTCCACTTCAGTGAAATTTCTATGGGTCCAGTGGTATGGAGCATGTCAAGATATTCCTACTAAAGTGAAAGATAACTTATTGTATCTAGCTACCTCAAAACTAAAAAAGAGACACAACATCCAGTGGGTCTCTTTGGATTTTGAAGAAAACATATCTCTCATTTGGGTGTGTTGCTTTGGCCCATTTATCAAGCAACTTGGAAAGCTGCTAATTTTGAGTGGGGCCCGGAATGACAGAACACTCTGCAACAGTTTCAGGCTGCCATGCAAGCTGCTCTGCCACTTGGGCCATATGATCCAGCTGATCCAATGGTGCTTGAAGTATCTGTAAGAGATAGAGATGCTGTTTAGAGTCTTTGGCAGGGACCTATTAGTGAATTGCAATGCACACCCTTGGGATTTTGGAACAAAGCTTTGCCATCCTCTGCAGATAACTACTCTCCTTTTGAGAAACAACTTTTGGCTTGTTACTGGACTTTCATAGAGATTGAATGCCTACCCATGGGCCACCAAGTCACCAGGAGACTTGAGCTGCCCATCATGAACTGGGTGTTGTCTGACCCACAGAGTCATAAAATTGGACATGCAAAGCTGCACTCCATCATTGTAAGGACGTGGTATATAAGAGATGGGGCTCAAGCAGGACCTGAAGGCACAAATAAGTTGCATGAGGAAGAGACCCAAAGGCCTATGGTCTCCACTCCAATCACATTACCTTCCCTCTCTCATTCTGCACCCATGGCCTCATGTGGAGTTCCTTATGATCAGTTGACTGAGAAAAGAAAACTAGTGCCTGGTTTACAGATGGTTCTGCATGACATGCAGGCATGACTCATAAGTGGACAGCAGCAGCACTACAGCCCCTTTCTGGGACTTCTCTGAAGGACAGTGGTAAAGGAAATCTTCCCAATGGGCAGAACTTGGAGCCATGCATCTGGCTGTTCACTTTGCATGGAACAAGAAGTGGCCAGATGTACGATTGTATATTGAGTCATGGATGTGGCCATGGCTTGGCTGGATGGTCTGGGACTTGGAAGGAGCATGACTGGAAAATTGGTGACAAGGACGTATGGGGAAGAGGTATGTGGATAGATCTCTCTGACTGGGCCAACAGAGTAAAGATATTTGTGTCTCATGTGAATTCCCACCAAAAGGTGACCTTGGCAGAGGAAGACTTTAACAATCAAGTGGATAGAATGACATGTTCTGTGGAAACCAGCCACCCTTTTTCCCCAGCTACTCCTGTCGTTCCCCAATGGGCTCATGAACAAAGTGGCCATGGTGGCAGGGATGGATCTTATGCATGGGTTCAGCAACATGGAGTTCCAGTTACCAAGGTTGATTTGGCTGTCACCACTGCTAAGTGTCCCATCTGCCAGCTGCAGAGACCAGCACTGAGTCCACAAGATAGAACCATTCCTCAGGGTGATCATCCAGCAACATGATAGTTAGTTGATTACATTGGACCACTTCCATCATGGAAAGGACAGCTTTTTGTTCTTACTGGAATAGATACTTTTTCTGAATAAGGATTCACCTTCCCTGCACTCAATGCTTCTGCCAAAACTACCATCCAGGGACTTACAGAATGCCTTATTCACTGTCATGCTACCCCACACAGCATTGCTTCAGATCAAAGGACTCACTTCACAGCAAATGAAGGCAGCAATGGGCCTATGCCCATAGAATGCACTGATCTTACCATGTTCTCCATCATCCTGAAGCAGCTGGCTTTATAGAACGAAGGAATGGCCTACTAAAAACACAATTATGGCACCAGCTAAGTAGCAATACCTTGAAGAGTTGAGGCAATGTTCTCCAGGAGGCTGTATATACTTTAACCAATGTCCAACATATAGTGCTGTTTCTCTAATAGCCAGGATTCACAGGTCCAGGGACCAAGGGATGGAAACAAGAGTGTTACCACTCCTATTACAGTGACCCACTAAAAAAAAAAAAAATTTGCTTCCTGTCCCTGCTACCCTATGCTCAGCTGGTCTGGAGATCTTAGTCCCAAAGAGAGGAATACTCCCAACTGGAGACACAATACTGATTACATTGAACTGGAAGTTAAGAATGTCACCCAGCCATTTTGGCTACCTCATGCCTCTGGATCAACAGACAAAGAAGGGCATTACTGTACTATCTGGTGTGATAGATCCTGATTACCAAGGGGAAATTGGATTGACATTACATAATGGAGGTAAAGAAGAATATGTCTGGAATACAGGAGATTCTTTAGAACATCTCTCAGTACTACCATGTCCTGTGATTAATGTCAATGGAAAATTATAGCAACCCAATTCTGATATGACTACCAATGGCCCAGACCTTTCAGGATTAAAGGTTTGGGTCACCCCACCAGGCAAAAAACCACCACCAGCTGAGATGCTTGCTGAGGGTAAAGGAAATACAGAATGCGTGGTGGAAGAAGGTACTTCTGAATACCAATTGCAGAAATGAAGGCTGTGATTGTTATATTTCTTCATGTTATGTGTGCATAAAATATTTTTGTTTTCTTCAGTAATGAACTATGAAATGTAAACAGGGTTAATGCATTTCTGTTGTATGTGTGTTAGTGTATCATGTTAGGCACAAATATGACTCTATAATTGTCCTTAGTTAGAGATTATACATAGTTAAGGAGATTTGTACAACTGCCAAATTGACAACAGGAGGACTGTGATAGTTGGGGTTGTGTGTCAACTTGGCTAGACCACAATTATGAGTGGTTTAAGCAATTGTGATGTGATTATTCCCATGATGAGATAAGATGTATATGTTTTGAGCAGCTGATGCATTGAAAGGGAGTTTTCCTAGGGATGTGGCCTGCTTCCAATATATATATTGACATCCTGGGAAAATGAGAGAATCTTCTGTGGATCTGGATCCTGTTGTTCTGCCTACAACTGTCCATGAGGGAACAATCCATCATTCAGCCTGATGATCTTGAATTCGTCATTTGCTGGATTCAACAGCTGGTATACTGACAGCCAACCTTGAGCTCGTCAGCCCCTTCAGCTGCAAGTGGGAAAAGCTTCCAGTTCGACATTTGATCAAGAAATTTTAGACATGGAAGCTTCTATAAGAGTGTGAGCCATTTTCCTAAGATAAAATTATATATATATATATATATATATGTGTGTGTGTGTGTGTGTGTGTGTGTGTTTAAATTTCTATGGTTTTGCTTCTCTAAAGAACCCAGTCTAACACAATATCCTTATGCCTAGTAGGAAGACCAGTTAATACTACTATTATTCAAATTTACACACCAACTACTAAAGCCAAAAATGAAGAAATTGAAGATATTTTTTACCAACTTCTGTAGTCTGAAGTTGACCAAACATGCAATCCAGATGTGTTGATTATTACTGACCAATTACTGATTGGTGTACAAAAGTTGGAAACAAAGAATAATCACCAGTAGTTGGAAAATATGGCCTAGATGATAGAAAGTATGCTGGAGATCACATGAAAGAATTTTTCAAGACCAACAGCCTACTCATTGCAAATACCTTTTTCCAACAACATAAATGGTCGCTATACCTGTGGACTTCACCAGATGGAAGACACAGGAATCAGATTGACTACATCTGTGGAAAGAGACTATGGAGAAACTCAACATCTTCAGCCAAAATAAGGCAGGAGCTGACTGTAGAAAAGACCATCAACTGCTCATATGCAAGTTCAAGTTGAAGCTGAAGACCGTTAAAACAAATCCACAAGAGCCAAAATATGACCTTCATAATATCCCAACTGAATATAGAGACCATCTAAAGAATAGATTTGATGCATTGAACACCAATGACCAAAAACCAGAGGAATTGTGGGATGACATCATCCATGTAGAAAGCAAAACATCATTAAAAAGAAAGGAAAGGAAGAACAAAACAAAATGAATGTCAGAAAAGACTCTGAAATTTGCCCTTGAACAGAGAGCAGCTAAAGCAAATGGAAGAAATAACAAGATAAAAGAGCTGAACAAAAGATTTCAAAGAGCAGCTCAAGAAGACAAAGTCAATTATTCTAACAAAATATGCAAAGACCGGAACTAGAAAACAAAAGGGAAAAACAGGCTCAACATTTCTCAAGCTGAAAGAACTAAGGAAAAATTTCAAGCCTCAAATTGCTATATTGAAAAACTGTATAGGCCAAATAATGAATGATGCACAAAACATCAAAAGAAGATAGAAGGAATACACAGAGTCACTGTACAAAAAAGAATCGGTAGATGTTTATATCAGAAGGTGGCATATGATCAAGAACCAAGGGTATTGATGGAAGAAGTCAAAGCCACACTGAACAAATTGGTGAAAAACAAAGTTCCAGGAATTGACGGAATACCCACTGAGATGTTTCAACAAATGGATGCCATGCTGGAGGCACTCACTCATCTATGCTAAGAAATTTGGAAGACAGCTACCTGGCCAACAGACTGGAAGGGATCCATATTTGTACCTATTCCAAAGAAATGTGATCCCACAGAATGTGGAAATTATTGAACAATATCATTGATATCACACGCAAGTAAAATCTTGCTGAAGATAATTCAAAAATGATTGTAGCAATATATAGACAGAGAACTTTCAGAAATGCAAGCTGGACTCAGAAGAGAATGTACAACAAACGATATCATTGTTGATATCAGATGGATATTAGCTCAAAGCAAAGAATACCAGGAAGATGTTTACTTGTGTTTTATTGACTATTCAAAGGCATTTGATTGTGTGGATCATAACAACTGTGGATAACATTGACAAGAAGGGAATTCCAGAACATTTAATTGTGCTCACGAGGAACCTGTAGATAGACCTGGAGATTGTCTTTTGAACAGAATGAGGGGATACTGCATGGTTTAAAATCAGGAAGGGAGTGTGTCAGAGTTGTACCCTTTCATCATACTTATTCAATCTGTATGCAGCACAAATAATCCACTTGATGGCAACTACAACAACAACATCATTAAAATCACATGCAAGTAAAAATCCTGTTGAAGATAATATTAAAACATTTTCAGCAGTATATTGACAGAAAACTTCTAGAAATGCAAGCTGGATTCATAAGAGTAGGTGGAATGAGGGATGTAATTGTTTATCTCAGAAGGATATTAGGAGAAAGCAAAGAACACCAGAAAGATGACTACCTATGTTTCGTATGTATCATAACAAATTGTAGGTAACATTTCAAAGAATGGGAATTCCAGAACATTCCATTGCACTCATGAGGAACCCATACATAGACCAGAAGTCTGTTGTTTGGAGAGAATGAGAGGATACTGCATGGTTTAAAATCAGGAAGGGTGTACAGCAGGGTTATATCATCTCACCATACTTATTCAATCTGTATGCTGAGCAAATAATTCAAGAAGTAGGACTATATGAAGAAGAACTCAGCATCAGGATTAGAAGAAGACTCATTAACAACCTGTGATATGCAGATGACACAACCTTGCTTGCTGAAAGTGAAGATGACTTGAAGCACTTACTGATGAAAATCAAAGACTGCAGTCTTCAGTATGGTTACATCTCAACATAAAGAAAATTAAAATCCTTACAACTTCCAGTAAGCAACATCATGATAAATGGAGAAAAAATTGACGTTGTCAGGAATTTCATTTTACTTGGATCCACAGTCAACATCCACAGAAGCAGCAGTCAGGAAATCATACACTGTATTGAACTGGGAAAAAAATGCTGCAAAAGACCTCTGTAACATTTTAAGAAACAAAGATGTCACTTTGAAGACAAAGGTGCACCTGTCCCAACCATGGTATTTTCAATCACCTCATATGCATATGAAAGCTGGACAATAAATAAGGAAGACCAAAGAAGAGTGGATGCCTTTGAATTGTGATGTTGTTGAAGAATACTGTAAATACCATGGATTTCCAGAAGAACAAACAAATCTGTCCTGGAAGAAGTGCAGCAGGAACGCTCCTTGGAACTGAAAATTACAAGACTTTGTCTCACCTACTTTGGTCAAGTTGTCAGAAGAGACCATTCCTTGGAGAAGGATATCATGCTTGGTAAAATAGAGGGTGAGCAAAGAAAGGAAAGACCCTCAATAAGATAGATTGACACAGTGCCTGCAATGATGGGCTCAAGCATAGTAAGCATTGTAAGGATGGCCCAGGACCCAGCCATGTTTGGTTCTATTGTGCATTAGGTCACAATGAGTCAGAGCTGACTTGATGGCACCTAACTACTAAGGCTATTCATCAGCCATATCTACTGCATTGACCACCTAACCCAATGATGAGCACCACCACCAGCTCCTGCACTATCGGATCAATGACAGATGGTGGGCAGCATTTGTTCATCCCAACAGCAGCTCCTCTGCACAACAAAGACCCACACCCACATTCCCATTAGTTATCCCACCAACATGGAGACCACTGGGCAGTGCCCCAGTGCTACCAACCTAACAACCAAAGAACCACACCTGCTCCATACATCTGGATATATCCAAACAAAGCAAAAAACAAAAGACCAGGGTGAAAAAATGAACATATAAACAGCAAATAAAAACAACAACTTCAAAATGTCTCAGAGAACTTCAGTTCAAACTAACAAACAGTATAAGATAGCAGAAGTGACCAAACTAAAGAAGTAGGTAATCTCATGAGGAACAACAGGTAATAGAACTACCTGATAAGAATTCAAAAGATATGTATCTTTTGATATATGGGTGTGTGTGTATAATATATTATGTATAAAAATTAAATATGTGTGTGTGTGTGTGTGTTTGCCATTGAGTCAGATCTGACTCGTAGTGACCCCTCCTTGGGTTTCCGAGGTGGTATCACTACAGAAGTAGAGTGCCCAACCTTCCTTCTGAGGAGTGGCTGGTGGGTTTGAACCGCCAGCCTTCTGGTTAGAAGCCAAATGCCTTAGGCACTACTCCACTTGGAGTGTTCTCTCTCTCTCTCTCTCTCTCTCTCTCTCTCTCTCTCTATATATATATATATATATAT
>NW_006921599.1:1899735-1911587 GCF_000298275.1 Orycteropus afer afer
AAGAATTCAGGAAAATCACACAATAGCAAAATGACAAATTAGATAGACAATTATACATCAAACAGAAAGCAATTAGAAATCCAGAAGATGAACATCAAAATAATGGAGAGTGATAGCATATTGGAAGGCAAAAAAGTAGAATCAAACTGGCTGAAGAATGCATTTCCCAGCTAAAAGATAAATCCCCTGACACTAGCTTGTATGAGGAAAACTTGAAAAAAAGAATGAAGAAAACATAAGAGTTACATGGGATGATATCAAAAGAAATAACATATATCTGATTGGGATTCCAGAACAAGAGGTGGCAAAAATAACAACTCAGAGAAAATTATCAAAGACTTGCTACCAGAAAGTTTCCTCAATATCATGAAAGATGAAAAGATATTCATCCAAGAAGCTCAATGTACCCCATACAGGATAGACTCCAAGAAAAAGTCAGTAAGACATAACATAATCAAATTTCCAAAACCAAAGACAAAGAATCTTGAGAGTAGCATGGGAAAAATGAAATGGAACTTAAAAAGCACAACCAATAAGACTAAACTCTGATTTCTCAGCAGGAACTATGCCAGGAAGAAGGCAATGGGATGACAAATACAAAAACTCAAAGGAAAATAATTGACAACCAAGAATTATTTATCCAGTAAAACTGTTCCTTGAATATGATAGTGAAATGAAGACATTCCCAGACAAACAGAAATTAAAGAAATGTGTAAAAGTCAGACCAACCCTACAAGAAATGTTAAAGGGAAGCCTTCCAACAGAAAACCAACAACAGAAAGACAGCACCTTAAGATTAAGAAAAATAACAAAATCACTTAGAAAACAACCCAGAAAAAGAATCCTCAAACTAAAATAAGCTTACAGATGGAAAATAAAGAACCAGGGGACTCAATGTGTAAATGACACCAACTACAAAGCAAATAGAGGGAATAAATGAAGTAATTACAAAACTTCCTAATGGAGAGGAAGTCATGATGATATCAATATAGAACAGACTGTTCCAAACTTAGGGAGATATGAATTTACTACAGAGTAACCACAAAGAAAATTAATATGCCTTCTAAACAAAAGAAGATAGAAGATAATCACAAGGAGTTGGTAAATGAAAAATCAACAAAAATGAGGAAAAGGGAAAGAAAATTTGATAACAAAATGAACTCAGCACAGAAAAATATTTGGGAAAAAAAACATCAACACCACAACAAAAAACACATAAGAATGGCAGCAGTAAATTCATAGCGACCCCTCCTTGAGTTTTTGAGGCAGTATCTCTACAGAAGTAGATCTCCCAATCATCCTTCTGAGGAGTGGCTGAGGGGTTTGAATCTCCAGCCTTCTGGTTAACAGTCAAATGCCTTAGGCACTATGCCACCAGAGCTCCCATACCTATCATTAACTACACTAAATGTGAATGGATTAAATGCACCAGTCAAGAGAAAGCAAGTAGCATAATGGATAAAAAAAAAAAAAAAAAAAAAACCCTCATTAAAGATACAGAACATGTAAAAAACACAGTCAACCAACTTGACCTCATAGATACACACAAAGCACTCCATCCAACAAAGCCACCACACTCATTCTTTTCCAGTACACATGGATCATTCTCTAGAATAGATCATATGTTAGGACTCAACACAAGCCTCAATAAATGCTAAAACATCAAAATACTACAAAGCATCTTCTCAGATCACAATGGTACAAAATTAGAATTCAATAATAGGAAGAAAAGGGGGAAAATATCAAATACATGGAAACTGAATAACTCAATGCTCAAGGACCACTGGGTAACAGAAAATATAAAATGTGAAATAAAAAAATGTGTAGAAACAAATGAGAATGAAAACACAAAATATTGAAACCTTGAGACATAGTGGGGAAAAAAAAAAGTACTCAGAGGCCAATTTATAGCAATAAATGCACATATTGAAAAAAAGAACCAAAATCAACACCTTAACCCAAAAACACCAACAGTCAGAAAAAGAACAACAAAGGGAGTCTACAGTCTGCAGGAGAAAGGAAATAATAAAGATAATAGCAGAAATAAAGAAATAGAAAATCAATTAAGAAATGAACAAGCTGTTTCTTCCAAAAGATTAACAAAATCAACGTATTAGCAAATTTAACTAAGGAAAAGAAAGAGAAGATCAAAATAACACAAATAATAAATGAAATAGGTGACATCAGAATTAACTGAAATGAAAAGGAAAATAAAAGAATAATGTAAAGAACTGTATTCCAACACACCAGATAGTACAGTAATGTCCTCCTTTGTCTGTTGATCCAGAGGCACGAGGAAGCCAACATGGCTGGGTGGCATTCTTAACTTCCAGTTCAATGCAATTATTGTTGTGTCTCCAGGTGGGAGTGTTCCTCCTTTTGGGACTAAGATCTCCAGACCCATGGAGCATAGGATAGCAGGGACAGAAAGCAAAAATTTTTTTAGTAAGTCAGTAGCGGTAATAGTGAGTGGTAACACTTCTGTTTCCACCCCTTGGTTCCTGGATCCGTGAATCCTAGCTATTGGAGAAACAGCACCATATATTGGATGCTGGTTTAGAGCATATACAGCCTCCTGGAGAACATTGCTTCAACCCTTCAAGGTATTGCCACCTAGCTGGCACCATAATTGTGTTTTCAGTAGTCCATTCCATCATTCTATCAAGCCAGCTACCTCAGGATGATGGGGAACATTGTAAGACCAGTGAATTCCATGAGCATAGGCCCATTGCCACACTTCATTTGCTGTGAAGTGAGTCCCTTGATCCGAAGCAATGTTGTGTGGAATACCATGACAGTGGATAAGCCATTCTGTGAGTCCACGGATGGTAGTTTTGGCAGAAGCAATGTATGCAGGGAAGACAAATCCATATCCAGAATAAGTATCTATTCCAGTAAGAACAAAATGCTGTCCTTTCCATGATATAAGTGGTCCAATGTAATCAACCTGCCACCAAGTTGCTCACTGATCATCCCAAGGAATTGTTCCATATCACAGACTCAGTGTTGGTCTCTGCTGCTGGCAGATTGGGCACTCAACAGTGGTGGTAGCCATATAACCCTTGGTAAGTGGGAGTCCATGTTGCTGAGCCCATACATAAGCTCCATCCCTGCCACCATGGTCACTTTGTTCATGAGCCCATTGGGGAATGACAGGAAGGAGTAGCTAGGGAAAAAGGATGGCTAGTTTGTACTGAATGTGTCATCCTATCCACCTGATTGTTAAAGTCTTCCTTTGCCAAGGTCACCTTCTGGTGAGCATTCACATGAGACACAAATATCTTTACTCCTTCGGCCCAGTCAGAGAGATCTATCCACATACCTCTTCTCCATAAATCTTTGTCACCAATTTTCCCACCATGCTTCTTCCAAGTCCCAGACCATCCAAGCAAGCCATTAGACACAGCCCATGAATCTGTATATAATCACACATCTGGCCATTTCTTATTCTATGCAAACTGAACAGCCATATGCATGGCTCAAAGTTCTGCCCATTGGAAGGAAGATTGACATTATAAATTTTTGGCAATGTTGTGGGGTCCTTCCTCAAACAACCTGGCTTCCCCTTCATTCAAAAAGTTGTGGGTCTGTAAATAGACTCAAGTCTGGGAATTGATTGAGAGGCCATGAATCTGTATTCTGGTGATTCAATCTAGGCTGCTGTTCACATGACCTAGAATTCTTCTGTCTATATGGATCAAGTACACATTTAGTAGGTTTGCCATGTATTTCACTACTAGGAACACCATGAACCACACAAGTCAGAATATTCTGATTACAGTTCCAATTCTGCTGTCCATTATGGTAACCACACCCACCTTGCCTTTGTCAATTAACTGCTGCCACTTGGCCCCTACTGTCACGGGGTCCAATCAGCCCCCATCATAGTTAAGTGTCTTAGTTTAATTAGGGCAGTTCCCACTGTCAAATCCAGCTTACATAAAATAGCAGTCACGGCAGTCTTTAAGGATGCTGAGGCTCCCTTCACAAATTTATTCCTCACAGGCTGGTGAAAGGTATGTCTTCTGGATTCTCCATTTCTGGCTCTAGGGGTCTAATCTGATAAATCCATTCTAACAGGCCAGTTTCCCTAAGCCTCTGGATACCTCCTTCTACATTATGCCAAGGCAGATCTGGTACTTCAAGTTGACTTAAGGTAGGTAACCACAAAATCTATGCTTCAGTAAGCCAACCAAATAAACTATTAGATCCTTTCCTAACCCCTCGAGCATGAAACATTGAATAAAGAATCCATACTTAGTGGGCCTAAATCAATAAACTCAGATTGACCCAATGTTACCTTCCTTGCACCATTATCCCACACCCTCAGTAGCCATTCCCATATATGTTCTCCAGGTTTCTGTCTGTTCATGTTAGCAAAATTAAGTAGGTCTTTTCGGGTGTAGCATACTACCTACTCAGTCACACTTTGTATTTCACTTTTTGAGGCTCGCTTGGACTTAACTTTAGTTATAAGTCTAGCAGCAACAATGGGTGGTGGGACAGTTCCTGAGAACATTCAGCAATGTCTTCCATGGCCTCTGTCTCAGGCAATAACCCAGCAGGAACAGTTGGGTTAATCCCATCAAACTGAGGTGGAGAGGATGATGGTTTCACAGTAATCCCTTCAGATGGGAGGGATTCAACAGAGTTACAGGATCCATATCCTGATCTTCCTGACTATCTGCCCATATGTCCCCATTCCAGGTTTCAGGATCCCATTTTTCCCAATCAATGCCCTCAATTTAACTTCAGACACCATTCTGGGTTGCCAATTCAATTGGCGTTGTAATTCGCCTACCCTTACAATAAGACTCTGGGTTTGGTTTTCAGCAATATTAGCTCTTTTACTAGAAGAAAAATGGCTTTCTTTCAGAGCACAACTGGAAACATTGAGGTCTTTTATGCAGCACTTAAGCTGTGACTCAGCATCCTTGAGCTCATCTCACTGTCACCACTTTGTCTAGTGTAAGTAGGACCAACCAACCAGCTTCTTTATATTCCTCTTGCTGACAAAATTGCAGAAAAGTATCAAATATGTGATCACCCAGAGCCTCACTTCTCAAAAGTGCTTGATCTATTGGTGGTGCTATTTTACATATTAATGTTGCCACCTCATGCCACAGATTAACAGGGCCCTCTTTTCTAACACAGGCTGGGTCACTAGTGTCTTCACAATTAATCAAATTGGAGAACCAATTTAGGAAGTCCATCCTTATGACTTTGTCTCTCTAGAACCACTCCTGGTACCAAATGTGTTAGACTGGGTTCTCTAGAGAAACAATACTAGTAAAGCTCATATAGAGAAAGAAAGATAAATTTATCTTAAGAAAATGGCTCACACACTTATAGAAGCTGGCAAGTCCAAAGTTCTTGGATCAAACATCAAGCTGGAGGCTTTTCCCGACTCATGCAGCTGCAGGGGCTAAGGAGCTCAAGGTTGGCAGGCAGTATACTGGCTGTTGACTCCAACAAATGATGAATCCAAGATCTCCAGGCCAAATGGTGGATTGTTCACTCACGGACAATTGTAGGCAGCACAATAGAATCCCGATCCACAGAAGAGAGTCTCTTTTCCCAGGATGTCCATAAATATACTGGAAGCAGGCCACACCCCTAGGGAAACTCCCTTTCAATGGATTGGCTGCTTAAAACATATACATCTGATCCCATCATTGGAACAACCCACAATTGCTTAAATCACACAAAATTGTGGTCCAGCCAAGTTGACACACAACTCCAACTATCACAAGAACTATAAACAAAAAAATTCCTCATGAATACAGAGGAAAAAAATCAACAAAACCCTAGCCAATAGAGTCTAACACTATATCAAAAATAAAAAAGCAACATGATCAAGTAGGATTTATCCCAGGTATGCAAGGATGGCTCAACATTAGAAAAGCAATCAACATAATCCATCACATAAATAAAACAAAGGAAAAGAATCACATGATCATAATAATTGATGCAAAAAAAAAAAGGTATTTGATAAAATCCAACACCAATTCTTGATAAAAACTCTAAACAAAAAGGAACAGAAGGGAATTTCTCAACATAATAAAGGGCATATATGCAAAAACATCAGCCAACCTTATTCTCAGTAGAGACTGACAGCATTCCCCTTGCAAATAGTAACCAGATAAAGATGCCCTCTGTCACCACTTCTATTCAACATTGTATTGGAAGTCCTAGCCAGGGCAATAAAGCAACAAAGAGAAATAAAATTCCCTAAATTGTCAAAGAAGATATAAAACTATCACTATTTGCAGCTGGCCTGATCTTACATAGAAAACCCAAAAGACTCAGCAGCAAAACTACTGGAACTGATTAAAAGATTCAGCAAAGTGGCAGGATAGAAGATCAACATACAAAGATCAGTTGGATTCTTCAACATCAATAACGAGATCCCTGAAAAGGAAATAAGGAGAACAATATTATTTACAACAACCATCAAGAAGATAAAATACTTAGAAATAAATATTACCAGGGACACAAAAGACCTATAGAAACTACAAAACACTACTATGAGAAACTATAAGAGACCTACATAAATGGAAGGACATGTCATGCTCATGGATAGGAAATACTGAATATTGTGAAAATATCAATACTACACAAAGCAATCTAGAGATTCGATACAATCCTGATTTAAACTTCATCCACAGTCTTTAAGAAAATGGAAAAACAAATCACTAACTGTATATGAAAAGGAAAGAGACCTTGGATAAGCAAAGCACTACTGAAGAGTAAAACAAAATAGGAAGTCTCACACTTCCCAATCTCAAAACCTACTGTGCAGTCACTGTAGCCTAAATAGGCCGGTATTGGTACAAGACACATAGACCAGTGAAACAGAACTGAGAATCCAGACATAGGCCCATCCACCTATGGACTGTTATCTTTGACAAAGGGCTGAAACCCATTCAAAGGTAGAGAGATAGCCTCCTCAACAAATGGTGCTGGCAAAAGTGGATTTCCATTTGCAGAAAAATGAAACATGATCTTATATACCTCACAGCATACAAAATATAAACCAAGATGGATAAAAGACTTAAATGTACAACCCAAAACTATAAAGTTCATGAAAGGTAAAATAGGGGCAAACTAAAGGACCCTTATTTATGGCATAAATAGTCTATCAAGGACAACCCAAAATGCACAAACAGCAGAAGATAAACTAGATGACTGAGACCTTCTAAAATCTAAATTCATATGTGCATCAAAAGACTTCTCCAAAAGAGTGAAAAGAGAACCTACAGATAGGAAGAAAATATTTTCCAATGACATAACCGACAAGGAACTTATCTCTAAAATGTATAGTAAACTTCAACACTTTACATCAAAAAAACAAATCAATTCAAAACTGAGCAGAAGACATGAACAGACACTTCACCAAAGATATCAAGCAGCCAACAAACATATGAAGATATACTCACAATCATTAACCATTAGAGAGATGCAAATCAAAACAACAATGAGATATCATCTCATCCCAGCAATAATAGCAAAGTTCAACATGACAGAAAACAACATAGGCTGCAAAGTTGTGGAGAGATTGGAACTCTCATACAGGGCTGGTGGGACTCTAAAATGGTACAACCACTGTGGAAAATGCTATGGTGCTTCCTTTAAAAGTTGGAAATAGAAGTACCATTTGATCCAGTAATCCCACTACTGGGAATATGTCCTAAAGATTCAGAGCCAGGGCATGAATAAATATACGCACACCCATGTTTTTGCAGCACTATTCACAATAGCAAAGAGATGGAAACAACCTAACTGTCCATCAACAGATTAATGGATTATGACACTAAGGTAAATGGAATACTGTGCAATGTTAAAGAGTAATGAAGAATCCATGAAACACTTCAAAACATGGACGAACTTAGAGGACATAAGGCTGAGTGAAATAAGTCAATCACAAAAGGAGAAATAGTGAGTTCACTGTTATAAAAAGTCAAGGAAAGATTTACATGCAGAAAGAAACATTCTTTGATGATTACTAGGGATGGGAGGGGAGGGGAGGAAAAATTGCTAACTAGGTAAAAGACTTATATTGACTTGGGTGAAAGGAAAAGCAATACACCAAAAGTGGGTGACCTGTACAATATCAGGAGCTCTGGTAGCATAGTGTCTAAGGCACTTGACTGCTAACCAGAAGGTTGGTGGTTCAAACCCACCAGCCACTCCTCAGAAGGAAGGTTGGGCAACCTAATTCCATAAAGATACTGCCTAGGAAACCCAAGGAGGGGTCGCTATGGGTCAAGGCCGAATTGACAGCACATAATAACAACAACAACAGGACAATATCACCAAGGAAAAGGAAGACACAGAGAGATGCACAAGAGATACTGACAATAAAGGCAAATACTATTGCATACACAATACTGCACTACCAGTAATAAAAACTATCTACAGGTGGATACATAGGTAGACAGGCAAAAAGATGAAGTATGAGCAGGTGAATGGGAATATATCCATGACCATACTTTGGTTTGTATTTATTATGTGCTATAAAAATGTCCATACACATTATAGAGCTAATAGGGAATGAAATTAGGATAACTTCTTAGCCTCAACCAAGCACCTTGAGGAAATGCTGGGCCTGCAGGTGTAGGATCATGGTCACAGGGGATATCAAGCTCAATTGGCAGAATATAGTACACAAAAACATTCTTCTCAGGAGGAAGTGGAAGGGGAGATGTTGCATTGTGAAAAATTGTAGTCAATGTCATGAGACAACGTGTGTGAACTGCTGTATGGAAAGTGAATTTACTCTGTAAACTTTCACCCAAATCACAATTTAAAAAAAAAATTCTTCTACATCCTGCTTTTGTGGGTAGCAACTGGGTCTTAAAAGCTTACAAGCAGCCATCTAACATGCAACTATTGGTCTCTCCTCATCCAAAGCAAAGAAGAGTAAAGAAAATCAAAGATGTATGGAAACAATTAGTCCAAGTCACACATTATATGATTCTATTTATATGAAATGTCTAGATCGTACAAATTGATAGAAATAAAAAGTAGATTAGTGGTTGCTTAAGATAAGGAGCATGGAGAAGTAGTTGATAATAAATTATTTCTTTTTGAGGGGATAAAAATATTCTAAAATTGACAGTGGTGATGGTTGCACATATCTGTGAATATGCTAAACACCATCAAGTTGTATACTTAAATGGGTCCATTTATGACATATGAATTATATCTCAATAAACAGTTAAATATCTATCTCTGTATCTATCTGCCTATCTGTCTATATAATTTCCAACTACCTTAGTGAGACAGTTTGATCACTGTGAATGTGGATGGTCCCAGAAAAGAATCATCTTTTCTCAGATCTTCCTGATTAATAATTAGGATGAAAGAGACAGGAGACTATATAGATTTGTACTGAAAATTCAATCTCAGCCATTTCTGTATATGATACTTACTTTTTTCTTCTTAATGGCAACCCCAGGATGGCCTGTTTAGCATACCTTCTGGGTAGGAGCTCAGCCAATGGAGACCATGGGGAATTCAAATTTAATTCTTCCTCCTGGTTTCTCATGTCAGATAGATACAGTCTTAGACTAAAAGAAGGACCCATTGCTTGAGTACACTACTCACCAAATCCCTCTACAGTGTCTGACATGGATCATAGTGAGGACTTAATAGGTCTCGATAAGTTTTATAAAAATAGAACTCTGGTGGCATAGTGCCTAAGGCATTTTTGACTGCTAACCAGAAGGCTGGCAGTTCAAACCCACCAGCCACTCCTCGGAAGGAAGATTGGACAATCTACTTCCTTAGTGATACTGCCTCGGAATCCCAAGGAAGAATCACTATGTGTTGGATCTGACTCAACAGCAGTGAATTTTTTTTTTTTTTTTTTTTTTTGTATTTTGTATCTGACTCTTACAGATAAAACACGGGTTGGGTAGAGGGGTGATTGGAATAAAACTGAAGTTACATCTACTGGAATGGAGCACACTAATTTTATGGTACGGATCAACAACCCAAATACCTGGGGAGGGAACAACTTAGACTGAGGGAGGTATGGTGGAGTGAGGGATATTAATGATCTTCAGCTTTCAGAATTGCCCCTGAGACTTCTTCACCCTGATGGAGCTTTCTCAAACTGCTAAAATTACCTTGAATAAACTGACTACTGAGTCAGCAGTTTTAGACCAGCAGCCAGCAGTTTGATTACCATTCCACTTAACCTTACTGAGAATTCTATCAGAAACAGTAGGGGATGTCCACAGCTCCTGCACCTCACCACCTCCCCATAGCTGTTGATCAGTCATTTCATGGAGCAGTCAAATAACTCTGGAATGGCAGCATGGACAGATTACACTCACTACTTTCAGGCTGTCCTTCCAAAAGTAAGGACTAGGTAAAATTATTTAAAACAAACTGCGCACTTAAAGGCCTAAAAACTGGCAATAAGGCCACATTACAGGCACTGTGAACCTGTGCTCCAAAACTGATATAGGTCCAGTGTGGGAGCCCCAACAATTATAAACAATATATTTTTGGCAGGAGAATCTTATGTGAAGGCCAGAATTGATTTGCCTCTTTCTTGAAAACATGGTGACTTGAATCTTAGGGAAGTCATAAAAAAGCCTTCAGGTTTTTAAGAAAATGCCACCAGTAGATCATGTAGTTCTCAGATGACTGCAGAGATCTCTTCAAATGTGGCTACCCTTGATTTCTCAGGGGAGCCTTCCAGAAGGGTCACTGAAAGGTAATCCTCACCCTATAGGCAATTTACCTTATGATAGAAGTAATCCAATCAGAAAAGACAGTACACAATTTGATGCTAACTTTACCTGCAGTGGAGTCCATAGATGGCAAAAATACTTACTAACACACCCAGCAGCTAATCAGAAGTTTATGTCTTTGAGTCCATCAGATGCACCTCAGAAGAAAGGCTAGGCTATTTGCTTTTAAAGAATCAGCCATTGGAAACCCTATGGAGCATAGCTCTACTCTAACACACATGAGGTTGCCTTAAGATAGAATAGACTCAACAGCAACTTGTTTACCTGAAGTGCTCAACAGTAACATCCAGGCTCTGGAAACCTTTCACATCAGCCACAACTCCCTGGCCAGGATTGTTATGGATGATATAATTGTCCTAGGCTTCCTCCTTGCTGGCCAAACTAAAGGCTGTGTAACCACTGACACGTCCTGTTGTGTCTGGATTAATGCTTTGGCCCAAAGAGAAAAGCCAATATGGAAATTTAAAGAGAAAGAAAGAATCCTAGCTTTCTAAGATAAGTCTTGGTGATTTACAGAATTTGTTTAGTTAGTTGAGTCTAGAACTCTGGAAGTTTTGATGGAGTCAATACTGTAGGTTGTTCTCATCCTGATGCTTGGAGCCTTATTAATTAATTTTTGTTGCTGTTGTTAGGTGCAGTTGAGTCAGCTCCAACCCATAGCGACCCTATGTACAACAGAACAAAACACTGCCCAGTCCTGTGCCAGCCTCACGATCCTTGCTATACCTGAACCCATCATTGCAGCTGCTGTGTCAATCCATCTCATTAAGGGCCTTCCCCTTTTTCATTGACTCTCCACTTTATCAAGCATGATATCCTTCTCCAGGGAATGGTCCCTTCTTGAATGAGGTAAATTGAATGGATTTGGTCCATTCTGTTGGTCAGATTAAAAAGAGTGGCTGATGGTGCAGCATACTCATGGGGGAAATATGGTAGAAACTAAGATGATGTAAAAACAAGGGGTGGATATTGTGGAAAGGCAATTCTTTTTTCTTTTTTTTTCTTTAATTTTATTTTGATTTGGGTGAAGATTTACAGAGTAAATTCACTTTTCATACAGCAGTTCACATATACTTTGTCTCATGT
>NW_006921599.1:1914967-1917870 GCF_000298275.1 Orycteropus afer afer
CAAATTCTTCTGCTAATTGGGGTTTAGTCCAATTCTGTATCCTTCCCTTCAAGGCTCAGGGGTCCACGATTATCTTCTGTGTCTGTGTTAATTGATTTTCCTTTTCTTTGTTGAAGAGGGTCTGTGCAATCCTTCTGCCTAGTCCGCCATCTTGCCAGAACTCCAGAAAGGCAATTCTTGATAGTCTCTTGCTTTTGTACATCTTCTGATCAGAAACACTGGCTGCTTTCTTCCAAGATGTTTTTTTTAAATGAACAGCTTTAGAGGATAAAGACAAAGCCCCCCTTCAGAGAAAATAGAAAGTTTGCTATGGTCCAAGATGCTATCTCCCTCCAGGACAATGGACAGGTACTCTTACTGCTTTTAAAAAAGATTCAGGTTCCCTAACCTCAGGGTTCTTTTTGGTAATGCAGTTTTGTGTGCAGGTGTCACCTGGCCCTCTTCATATCACCCTGTGGGAACTGAGATTCAGGGATTCAGTACAAATTTTGGCAACTGCTATAGCTGTGACTAATAAAACCTTTGTTTCTGATTCAGGAGTCTTATGTCTTCTGCAAATACCTACCAAATTATGGAAGGCTAACTTGTTTACAGTTAACAGGTGAGTTGTTTACAAACCATTTATAGTTCTTGACGGTGACCTAGTCATCTCTTTTAAAGAATCAGACATTGGAAACCCTATGGAGCACAGTTCTACTCTGACACACATGAGATTGCCTTGAGATGGAATTTGTCATTGAACTATGTTAAAAAAAAAAAAAAAAAAACACTGCTATCCAGTCAATTCAGACTCAGAGTGACCCTATAGAACAGAGTAGAATTATCTCATAGGGTTTCCAAGTCTATAAATCTTTATGGAAGCAGACTGCCTCATCTCTGCTGTGGAGCAGTTGGTAGGTTTGAACTGCTGGCCTTTTGGTGAGCAGCCTAACGTTTTAGTCACTGTGCCTCCAGAGCTCTGAACCACGTGCAAACACCCAAAAAATATAGATCCTGTCCATGGGTCAAATCTATGCCTCTTGGAAATAAACACTATAGCTATAGTATAGATTGTGAAGTATATTATTGAATACAGTCCACGAGTGAATTAAATATCACTTCCAAAATATGTTTACCCAAATAAGTCTTCAACATTGCTCATTTCAGCTACCATGAAAGCATCACTAATCCCCACAGTCAAACTGATTATGGCTTGATGCCTTTAGTCTCTGATACTGCTAAAATTAATGCATTAATGTCCAGCACAGTTCATCTTTGGCACATTCAGGTGACCATTTCAAGATAGTCACAAAATTCTCATTCTCTCTCAAACACTAACTCTCTTTCTCTCTCTCTCTCTCTCTCTCTCTCACACACACACACACACATACACACATCTCTTAGTAGTTAGAAGTTGTTCTTGTATTCTTAGGATTCTCTGCATACTAAGAAAAAAAAGTTATGATCTCTGGATCCTGGGCTAAAATGTATCAGAATAGCTCTGACAATGAGTTAAGTAAATATATATATAAATCACATTAAGAGTAGAGCTAGATTTCTTTATCCTAGATAAGTAAATTGACCTTTGAACAGTGCAGAGGCTAGGGGTACTGATCACTCATGCAGTCAAAATCTATGTATAACATTTGACTCTTCAAAACTAAACTGCTAATACCCTACTGTTGACCAGAATCTTTACTGATAATGTAAGCTGTTAATTAACAGAGTTCTTGCTGCATAGTTATTAGATTTTCACATGAAGACACTCACTCACAGACATAGAAGAGAACTTTATTAATGGTGTGACAAGATGGTTATATACTATTCATTAAGGGGGAGTGGGTCAACACAAAGGTTTTCACCATCATCATCTTCATGCTGAGTAAGCTGAAGAGGAGGAGGAAAGATGATTGTGCTGTCTCAGGGGTGGCAGAGGCAGAATAGGTGGAGGAGGTGGAGATGGAGGCAGGGGAGGCAGGCACATTAAGTGTAATTTTACAGAAATATATTGTAATTTCTGTCTTACATTTTTACTTTTCATTTCTCTAAAAATATTTCTATATGATACCAGTCTTTCTTCATCATTTGCTTTAGTTTCAATTCTCATATCATAGAAGGATCCATCTCATAAGAGATGTCAAAAGTAGTCTTGAATACATGGGAGGTACAGACAAGAAAGATGAACCCTTTTGAACATACAGTACTGCATTGTCAGTGAAAGCAAACATGAGTATATGAGTGGATAGATGGGTTGATAGGCTGAACTATTAAGTATGTCTGTGAAGCAGGGAGTGTACTCAAGACCATGTACAGGGTTGGCAGACAATGGTCCTATAAGTGTATTGGTATCATCTGAATTCCCAGGTGTATAGTAGAGCTGACAAGGGACAAGGTTGTAGTCACTTCTTGGTCACAGCCAGCTACCCAGGGGGACAGAGTAGTTGAACCTGTGGGCTCAGGACCATAATCACAGGGGACATCAAGCTCAATTGGCATAACATACTAACTACACAAGACATTATTCCACCTCCTACTTTGGTGAGTAGCAACAGGGATCTTAAAAGCTTGCAAGCAGCCATCTAGATGCAACGATGGGTCTCTACTCATCCAGAGCAAAGAAGAATGAAGAAAACTAAAGATTCATGGAAATAATTAGTCCTAGTGACTGGCACACCATGTGATCCACAGCCTACACAACTATGAGACCAGAAGAACTAGGTGGTTCCCAGCTACCACTGTCAACAACTCAGAGGGGGATCTATGTAGGAGATCCTGGATAGAGAGGGAGAACAATGTGGAACAAAACTTAAAATCATTTGGGGAAAAAAAAGGAGGGGGGGTGGAACCAGGTTTGATGGTCTGATAGAGCCTGGTGGAACCACTGAGACTATGGCCCCTAGCTGCCCTTCAGGTCTGGAATTGAA
>NW_006921599.1:1918391-1923670 GCF_000298275.1 Orycteropus afer afer
TTTTTTTTTTTTTTTGGTCATATCCACAATCTCTTTCATGATTTCCTGTATTGTAAATTCCGTGAAGTCATGCACAACATCTGGACATAGTTTTCCCCAGCAGAATTTATTGTTTCAGGCTTGATGGCCTTCACAGCTTTTTCCATAACTATGATGGCACCATCAATGGTGTAATACTTTCAGACTTTCATGATGTTCTCTCTACTGATGTTCTCTTTTATAGCGTTGACCATCTTTTCCATAGAGTACCATCTGTAAGGAGTTTTAAAGGTCCTTACAACTCCCTGCTCTAGAGGCTGTAGTACAGATGTTGTGTATGGGGACAAGTAGACAACTTGAACTCCTTCAGGTTGAACTTACAGGGATCTGAGTGGTCAGGGGGATTGTACAATATCAAAGGAATTTTAAAAGGCAGTCCCTTACTGGCAAAATACTTCCTGACTTCAAGGACAAAGCATTGATAGAACTAATCCAGAAAAAAAAAAAAGGGGTTCTTGTTATCCAGGTCTTCTTATTGTACCATCAAAAGATAGCATGTGATATTTATCATTCCTTTCAAGGCTCAGGGCTCAGCATATTTATATAAAAGGGCAGTCCTGATTATAAACCCAACTGCATTTACACAAAACAGTAGATTTATCCTATCTCTTCCTGCCTGAAATCCTGGTGCTTACTTCTTTTTCTTACTAATAAATGTCCTTTGTGACTTTTTTTTCCAGAATAGGGAATTTTTGTCTATGTTAAAAACCTGTTCAGGCAGACATTCTTTCTCCTCAATGATTTTCTTAATGACATCTGGAACTCATCTGCTGTCTCTTGATTGGCAGAATATGCTCCTCCCATTATCTTGATATTTCTTAAGCCAAACCTCTTTCTAAGATTATCAAACCATCCTTTTCTGGCATTAAAATCTCCTGTTTTAGATCCTTCACCTTTCTTTTTGCTTTAAGCTGTCTTATAATTTTGCTGTTTCTCAAATCATATTATAATCTATAGGTATGCCTTTCTTATAGCAATCCTGCAAATACGTAAAAGCTGCATTTTTAATACAGATTTTTAAAAAAAGGTATTTCACAAAAAGTGTGAGGTTTTTGCACCTGCTGGCATAGCTGCAATGATGGCTTCATGAATTTCTCTCTCTCTCTCTTTTTTTTTTTTTTTTTTTTTACAATAGTTCTTATTCTGGATTTATTTATCTCAAAATGGTGAGTAACTGCACCTGCAGACCTCAATCAGTTGAGGTATATATCAAGCAATTCAACTTTTTCTTGTAATGTCATGACTTTTTTCTGCTTCTTGGGAGCACTTCCAGCATCACTAGTAGCACTTCATAGGGTGTCCCATGGTGTTTTTCAAGGTTTACAGTAGCGTACTAAACATAATGAAAAATACACTAGAATCATGAGAGATCGCTTTTTACTGTGATACACAATTTATTAAAGAGACAAACTACTCATGCAGAGATGATCAGCTTCATATACAGTTTTAAAGAAGTATTCCCAATACTTGAGCTCACTACAATAGCAACAGAAGGTGGCTATGAAATTACTACAATAGTACAGTATGCACTACAATTAATTTTATGCAGTTATGATTTAATATTACATCTTTCCATTTGTTTACATTTCTCATGACTGCAAATGGTGCCATGTACAATCTGTAAGTGTGTGAGTAAGCTTTGATAAATTTTAACTTTTATAATATATTTGTGTCTATTTTATGGTAGTAAATCATAAAACAGACTAGTCTCTTCATATATCTTATGCATTCGTGACATATCTAACTTTTGTAAGACTTCTTCAATGTTTGTAGGCTATGGATTTCTCTGAGAATTATTTCAAACTGCCATAAAGCTCCCAAAAAATTTCCAACATATGTATTGAAAAATATCCACATATAAGTGAATCTGCACAGTTCAAACCTGTGTTGTTCAAGGATCAACTCTATTTGCCTTCTAAGGTAAAGTACTTGTTGAATTCTACATCTTAATAGAAGTAGAAAAGTAATATGTTGTCTATTCTTAATAGTCATTTTTAAACTTTCATTTAAAGAAACAATTATCAGTGGACAAAAATCGATTTAGGAAGATGATTCACCTCAACGAAGCATCAGTCAGATAAGCACTCTCCCACTATAGTCCTGTGTGCTATGATCCAGTGTGAAATGACTGTACATGGACAGGAAACTGTAGGTGGGCTGAGGACTCTGTCAATTGGGAGATATCTGAAGGAGAGCATGGACAGCAAAGCAAGAAGCCAAGTGGAATGTGTGATTCTGCAATGGCAGTGGGTTCCTTCCTACTGACTTCCTTCTATACTGAGACTGTTGATCCAGGGACCACACTGCAAGGTGTTGTGCTAGATTCCATCTGTTGAGATTCAGATGAAATAGAACTGACATCCTCCTCCTTGCTCACTAATAACTATCCTGGGTCTTGGGATGAGAAGAGGGTTCTTCACTATAACCAAATCCCAATTATTCCCAGGCAAGCAACCACATTCCTTTGAAATACATGCAGAGGTGGCTTTTTCCCTTGTTCCCTTTCCTTTTGTCCATTGATTGCCCAGTCTTCTTTCTGAGGAATGGCTGGTGGGTTTGAACCACCAGACTTCTGGTTAGCAGTCATATGCCTTAGGCACTACGCCACCAGAGCTCCCTGTGTGTGATACCTGGGAGCTATTCCAAGGAAAGGGAAGGAGAGAGAAAAATTCTGGTGTTACACTCCAAAAGCACTAAAATTACCTCCTTATCTATCTCAATGAAGCATGGGAGCTTCTTTAATTAATGTTTGTCAGACTCTTTGAAATCTTCAAATGAAAGGTACTGTGAAAAGTGCCAAAGATGGTGATTACACATAGCTTATCTCAACCTCTTTGGTTTGTAAATTAGCTTAGAATTTTCACAGGGTTGGACTTTCTCATGAGACTTCAAGCAACTTCCTTTAAAAATAACCAGTCCCGTTTTCAATGATTTCTAATCCTAGAATCTGTTGGAAGCACACACAATGAAAAATCTAGTGTAGAACTATATTCACTATTCAAGCTTTGCTATCGTAACTTCATCTGCAGTCTGCAAAATCAAATCCCCAAATTAGGCACTGCAAATCCTCCCCACCATTCTCACTGTTCCTGTTTTTCTATTGGGTGTATTCCCATTTCCATGAGCAATGCTGGCTCAGATATACACAGTACACTGTGACTCAGCCTTTTGTCACATCTTTAAGACAGGTGTGGGACTATATTGTTCTTATTATTAAACTTGCCAATGAGGGTACTTTTCCTGTACTTGTTGATTTTACAAATGTGTGTATCATATTGGCATCAACCAGTTGTTTTCAGAAAATAAATAACAAAATTAGTGAGTGAATCACTGGGCCCCAGAGTCTGTCTAATTCTGTTGCAACAAAGATCACATCTCACTTTCTTTTGGAACTTGATCTAAAGTAAGTCTTCAGAAAGATCACCCTGAATCATTTTGAAAGCCTAGGGCTTTCCACTATCCATCAGTTTGTCATACTGTGGTGCTTTGCATGCTACTGCGATGCTGGAAGCTATTTCAAATACTAGCAGGGTCATCCATGGTTGTCAGGTTTCAGCAGACCTTTCAGACTAAGACAGACTAGGAAAAAAGGTCTGACAATATACTTCCAAAAAATTGCCAATGAAAAGCATATATAGAGCACAACAGAATACTATCTGAGAGCCCCCCTAGGTTGGAAGGCACTCAATATACACAGTGGCCACAATGTGGCTCAAACATACCAACAATTATGAAGATGGCTCAAGACCAGACAACATTTCATTCTGTTGTACATGGTGTCACCATGATTCAGAGCCATTCTACAGCAGCAAACAACAACAACAAAAGTTGTTAAGCATAGATGCCAATGTGCTTTGTTAACTTGGAGAATGGGAAGAGAGATGGAAATCTGAAGCTCCCCAGACATGTGGGAATCTCTGCAAACCAGAAGGGTGTCAAGAAAAGGAAAAGATCTTTGAGTCCTAGGGTCACCAGTGTCTGGAAGTTTTAAGATGTTGTAGTTAAGACTAACAAACAAGGCTTAGTTCCATCTAACCCTAACCAACATTGGTTTTCAGTAGCTACTCAAGTCACACCCTGTCTAACAAAGCTAAATATAGTGCATGATCCTTGAGGCAGCTTTTTTAAAGTTTTCCTAAGAGTGATTTTTCATTCTTGCTTGTCGTCCCCAGAGTTTTCTTTTGTTTGAACTGCAACCTCACTTTTTGTTTTCAATCCCAAGAATGAAAGACCATAAATATTTATTTTTAGAAAGAATTCAAGTTATGGAAGTGGTCACATTTGTTGATTTCTAAATTAAAGCTGAAGGTCTCTGTCTGTTACAGTATAGCAAGCCCCAGGGCTCAATTTGGGTAAATGTGCTTGTGTTTGCCTGCCAAAAAAAAAAAAAATCTGTTTTTTCTATAGTCACCATAAACCAATCACCCTAGAAAAACCTGCTTTGTTGTCCTGAAGGAGCTATTATTGTTCAGAATATTTTACATGTAAGTGAAACCTGAGTATTCTTCTTCCTTTCTATTGTAATTTGTCATTGAAATTTCCATTTTTATTTATTCTCCCACTTTTAGCACCTAAGTACTTATGGGATCTGCAAAAGTACATATTGAAATATGCAAATAGTAGATAGCATGTTGGTGTCAGATGCATGGAAATTAAATCAAATAGAAGGGGAAAAAAAGAAACAGAGTACATTAAAGCTAACTTTATGGCCCCAAGCTGTAGATAAATTGTGGTCTGTGGTAGTTAAACAACAGCTGTTCAGATTTAAAATAAAATTATGATAAGGAGCCCCAGAAGATAACACCTCTTGAGGTAACAGCATTTACCTAAATGCATCTGTTAGCAACCAACACTGACACGTGTTTATGTGAAAGTTTATTCCCATTTGTTTCCCCATTGTTCTATCATTCTCACTTCCCGTGAACAGCAATTCTTACAGAGTGAAATTTATATGCAGATTCCTAGCATAACCTTTTCTTCCTAGTCCAAGCAAGCAAATTTCTGCCCCAGGTGGTTGTAGTTCATGATATCAAGGAGATGTGATCAAGATGACCGCACATTGCTGTGGTGAAGGAGAGAAACCAGTGGGGCTAACATTCTTTTAGCAGGGGTCCATCTGTCCAAATTCAATCATCCTTATACTCTTGATGAACAGCAGTTCTTTAAGAGCTTTACACCTAATGAAATTCAAAGTTTTATATATGTATATAAATATATATTTATATATATATATATATATA
>NW_006921599.1:1928065-1933012 GCF_000298275.1 Orycteropus afer afer
TGGTGCGGGATCGGGCAGTGTTTCGTTCTGCTGTGCATGGGGTCGCTATGAGTCGGAAACGACTCGACGGCACTTAACAACAACAACAACAGAGAACCCAGTCTAACACATTTCATCCCAAGAGTGTTTCTAGACAGACAAAATCATGAGGATGGGATTCCTAAATTGGTTCTCACAAATTCTGTTTTAGTTCTCCAATTTGATTAATTGTAAAGGCACTGGTGACTCTGCCTCCATTAGTCAAGGAGGCCCTGCTAATCCATGGCATGGGGTGGCAACATTAATATGCAAAATAGCCCCCCCCCCCAAATAGATCAAGTATTTTGGAGAAGTGAGGCTCTGGGTGATCGCATATTTGATACTTTTCTGCAATTTTGTCAGCATGAGGAGTATAAGGAAGGTGGTTGGTTGGTCCTACTTATGCTAGACAAAGTGCTGAAAGAGCTAGATAAGTTCAGGGCTGCTGAGTCACAGCTCAAGTGCAGCATAAAAGATCTCAATGTTTCCAGCTGTGCTCTGAAAGAAAGCTTTATTTCTTCTAATAACTGAGCTGATATTGTTGAAAACCAAACCCAGAGTCTTATTGTAAGGGTAGCTGAATTACAACACCAATTGAATTGGCAACCCAGAATGTGTCTGAAGTTAAAATGAGGACATTGATTGGGAAAAAATGGGATCCTGAAACCTGGAATGGGGACATGTGGGCAGATAGTCCGGAAGATCAGAATACAGAGCCTGTAAATTCTTTTGAATCCCTCCCATCTGAAGGGATTACTGTGAAACCATCATCCCCTCCACCTCAGTTTGATGGGATTAACCCAACTGTTCCTGCTGGGTCAT
This sequence comes from Orycteropus afer afer, assembly GCF_000298275.1. Lineage (NCBI taxonomy): Eukaryota > Metazoa > Chordata > Mammalia > Tubulidentata > Orycteropodidae > Orycteropus > Orycteropus afer. Next base: position 1,928,906 of record NW_006921599.1, read on the forward strand.
TGCCTGAGGTAAAGGCCATGGAAGACATTGCTGAATGTTCTCAGGAACTGCCCCAACCAACCATTGTTGCTGCTAGACCTGTAACTAAACTTAAGTCCAAGTGAGCCCAAAAAAGTGAAATACAAAGTGTGACTGAGGAGGTAGTACACTACACCTGAAAAGACCTACTTGATTTTGCTAATATGTACAGACAGAAACCTGTACAAGTACATGTAGAGAAACCTGGAGAATATGTACAGGAATGGCTACTAAGGGTGTGGGATAATGGTGCAAGGAATATAACATTGGATCAGTCTGAGTTTATTGATTAGGCCCACTAAGGACGGATTCTTCAGTGTTTCAGCTGGAGAGGTTAGGAAAGGATCTAATTGTTTATTTGGTTGGCTTACTGAAGCATGGATTATGTGGTGGCCTACCTTAAGTCAAGTTAAAGTACCAGACATGCCTTGGTATAATGTAGAAGAAAGTATGCAGAAAGTTAGGGAAATTGGCATGTTATAATGGATTTATCAGATTAGACCCCTAGACCCAAAAATGGAGAGCCCAGAGGACATGCTTTTCACCACTACAGGAAGGAACAAATTTGTGAAGGGAGCCCCAGCATCCTTGAAGGCTGCTGTGATTTCTTTTTTATGTAAGCCAGATTTGACAGTTGGAACAGCCCTAGTTGAACTGACACTTAACTATGATTGATTGGACCCCATGGTAGTAGAGGCCAAGTGGCAGCAGTTAATCAACAAAGACAAGGTGGGCATGGTTACCATAACAGACAGCAGACTCAAAACAGTAACCAGAATACTCTGACTGTGTGGAATTATGGCATTGGCTACTTATGGCACATATGGCCAAGTGGAGGCCATTAGAACTGCCTCTACCTACAAAAATAGTAAACCAAAAGCAATACCACATCCCTGGAGGGGTTGTAGAGTTTACTGACACCACCAAGGACTTGAAGGATGCAGGGGTGGTGATTCCCATCACATCCCCATTTGATTAACCTATTTGGCCTGTGCAAAAAAACAGATGGATCTTGGAGAATGAAGTAGATTATTGTAAACTTAATCAGATGGTGACTCCAATTGCACCTGCTCTTCCTGATGTGGTTTTATTGCTTGAAGAAATTAGTACATCTCCTGGTAATTTCTATGCAGGTATTGATTTGGCCGATGCCTTTTTCTCAATATCAATTTCAAAGGACCTTCAGAAGCAATCTGCCTTCAGCTGGCAAGGCCAACAGTATACTTTTACAGTGCTTCCACAGAAGTATATCAACTCTCCAGCACTATGTCATCATTTAGTCTGTAGGGATCTCGATCCCCTTTCCCTTCCATAAAACATCACAGTGGTCCATTATATTGATGACATTATGCTGACTGGACCTAGTAAGGAAGAAGTACTGATGACTCTAGACTTGTTGGTGAGATATCTGCATGCTGGAGGGTGGAAAATTAACCCAACAAAAATTCAGATACCTTCCACTTCAGTGAAATTTCTAGGAGTCCAGTGGCATGGGGCATGTCAAGATAGTCCTACTAAAGTGAAGAATAAGTTATTTTATCTGGCTTCCCCCACAACTAAAAAGGAGGCACAACATCTGGTGGGCATCTTTGGATTTTGGAGACAACATATCCCTCATTGGGGTGTGTTGCTTAGGCATATTTATCAAGTGACTCAGAAAGCTCCTAGTTTTGAGTGGGGCCCAGAAAAACAGAAGGTTCTACAACAGGTTCAGGCTGCCATGCAAGCTGCTCTGCCACTTGGGCCATATGATCCAGCTGACCAATGGTGCTTGAAGTGTCTGTAGCAGTTAGAGATGCTGTTTGTAGTCTTTGGCTGGTCCCTATTTGTGAATCGCAAAGCAGACGCTTGAGATTTTGGAACAAAACTCTGCCTTCCTCTGCAGATAACTACTCTCCTTTTGAGACCAGCTTTTGTCTTGTTACTGGGCTTTAGTAGAGGCTAAATGCCTAACTATGGGCCACCAAGTCACCATGAGGTATGAGCTGGCCATCATGAACTGAGTGTTATCTGACCCACAGTCATGAAGTTGGACATGCACAGCAGCACTCCATCATTAAATGGAAATGGTATATCAGAGATCGGGCTTGAGCAGGACCTGAAGGCACAAGTAAGTTGCATGAGGAAGTGACCCAAAGGCCTGTGGTCTCCACTCTAGTTGCATTACCTTCCCTCTCCCAGTCTGCACCTATGGCCTCATGAGGAGTTCCTTATGATCAGTTGACTGAGAACAAGAAAACTCACGCCTGGTTTACAGATGGGTCTGTGCAATATGCAAGCACCACTCGAAAGTGGACAGCAGCAGCACTGCAACTCCTTTCTGAGTCTTCTGTGAAGGACAGTGGTGAAGGGAAATCCTCCCAATGGGCAGAACTTAAAGCCATGCATCTGGCTGTTCACTTTGCATGGAACAAGAAATGGCCAGATGTTCAATTGTATACAGTTTCATGTGCCATGGCCAGTGGCTTGGATGGATGGTCAGGGACTTGGAAGGAGCATGACTGGAAAATTGGTGACAAGGATGTATGGGGAAGAAGTATGTTGATAGATCTCTCTGAATGGGCCAAAAGAGTAAAGATATGTGTGTCTCATGTGAATGTCCACCAAAAGGTGATGTTGACAGAGGAGGACTTTAACAATCAGGTGGATAGAATTACATGTTCAATGGAAACCAGTCATCCTTTTTCCCCAGATACTCCTGTGATTGCCCAATGGACTCATGAACAAAGTGGCCATGGTGGCAAGGATGGAGCTTATGCATGGGCTCAGCAACATGGAATTCCACTTACCAAGGCTAATTTGGCTATCATCACTGCTGAGTGCCCCATCTGCCAACTGCAGAGACCAACACTGAGTCCACAATATAAAACCATTCTTTGGGGTAATCATCCAGCAACCTGGTGGCAGGTTGATTACATTGGACCACTTCCATCATGGAAAGGACAACGTTTTGTTCTTACTGGAATAAATACTTATTCTGGATAAGGATTTGCCTTCCCTGCATTCAATGCTTCTGCCAAAACTACCATCTATGGACTTACAGAATGTCTTATCCACTGTCATGGTATCCCACACAGCATTGCTTCAGATCAAGGGACTCACTTCACAGCAAATGAAGGCAGCAATGGGCCTATGGCCATAGAATTCACTGGTCTTACCATGTTCCCCATCATCCTGAGGTAGCTGGCTTGAGAGAACAATGGAATGGCTTACCAAAAACACAATTATGGCACCAGCTAGGTAGTAATACCTTGAAGGGTTGAGGTAATGTTCTCCAGGAGGCTCAATATGCTCTAAACCAGTGTCCAATATACAGTGCTGTTTCTCCAGTAGCCAGGATTCACAGGCCTAGGGACCAAAGTGTGGAAACAGGAGTGGTAGCACTCACTATTACCCCTAGTGACTTACTCAAAAATTTTTTGCTTCCTGCCCCTCCTACCCTATGCTCTGCAGGTCTGGAGATCTTAGTCCCAAAGGGAGGAACACTCTCACCTGGAGACACAATATTGATTACATTGAACTGGAAGTTAAGAATGCCGCCTGGCCATTTTGGCTTCCTCATGCCTCTGAATCAACAGACAAAGAAAGGCATTATTGTACTACCTGGTGTGATAGATCCTGATTACCAAGGCAAAATTGGATTGATATTACATAATGGAGGTAAAGAAGAATATGTCTGGGATACAGGAGATTCTTTAGGACGTCTCTTAGTATCAGCATGCCCTGTGATTAAAGTCAATGGAAAATTACAGCAACCCAATTCTGATATGCCTGATAATGGCCCAGACCCTTCAGAAATTAAGGTTTAGATCACCCCACCAGGCAAAGAACCACAACCAGCTGAGGTGCTTGCTGAGGGCAAGGGAAATACAGAAGGTGGAAGAAAGTAATTCTGAATATCAGCTATGACCATGTGACCAGTTGCAGAAACGAGGACTATGATTGATATATTTGTTCATTGTATATGTGCATCAAATATTTTTGTTTCCTTCTGTTGTTGTTGTTGTTGTTGTTATGTGCCGTCGAGTCGGCCCCGACTCATAGCGACCCCTCCTTGGGTTTCCGAGGCAGTATCACTACGGAAGTAGG
>NW_006921599.1:1933112-1934815 GCF_000298275.1 Orycteropus afer afer
ATATATATATATATATATATATATAATTTTATATATATATATATATATATACACACACACACATACATTTATTGTGCAAGAGTTTTACTGCAGACATGTAGAAAACCACTCCTAAGGAATTTCTAAGAGTTGTAACTGCTCTTTCCTCCAACATGTCAAAGCTGTCTATGCTCAACCTCAGCCTATATGCTATTTTTCTATTTCTCTCTGGACTGGTTTTACTGCTTGCTCTCTCTTGTCCTTGATCTCTGCCCTTCCCTACTCCAAACCCACTCCCATCACCCTCATCACTATCACACCCACCAAAATGAATGTCCATAGCCAATAAGAGTGTATCTGTATGGCTGAAAATAAATCTCTCTTTCTATTCTTTAGTAAATAAAACTTGTCCAAACCAAGAGAATGCATAATTTAAAATATATATATTTTTTTACTAGAAATATCATATTAATTTATATGCTTTAAGGATATTCGAAATCATTTTTGAACTGCGCATTTTCCCACAAAGCTCTGTAGATAGAAATAAAATCTACTCATAGAAAGCAACCTCTACAAGCCCCAGTGGCAATATAAATCTTAATAGAGGGTTTCAAACATGAATTTCATTTTTTTAAACACTTGAAACTTTTAAATGAACTAAAAAGAAGACTTAGGGAAGGGGTTCTTGTTACTAAAATCCTAATGAAATGGAGCTCCAGTAGCATAGTGCCTTAGGCACTTGACTGCTAACCAAAAGGCTGGCAGTTCAAACCCACTAGCCACTCCTCAGAAGGAAAGTTGGGCAACCTACTTCCATAGTGATACTGCCTTGGAAACCCAAGGAGGGGTCGCTATGAGTCGGGGCCAACTAGACAGCATGTAACAACAACAACAGCAACAAAATCTGCCAAAAACAAAAATTAAACACACTGCCATAAAGTCAAATTCAACTGATAGTGATCCCCATTGGGTTTCTGAGGTAGTAAATCTTTACAGAAGCAGCTGGTGAGTTTGAACCATCAACCTTCTGGTTAGCAGTTTAATTCCATGTTAGCACCATGCCACCAGAGCTCCTTTAAAATCTGTCAATGAATTGAAATATTACAGTTTGGGTTATTTTATGATATTACCTTTTTTAAATAATAAAAATAGTTGTTAATAATTTTATTGCTTTTTCTTTGCCAGGGCAAAGTCCATCTGACAATTGAATGGTGTGACAGTTGGAGTTGTGTGTCAACTTGGCTGGACCACAATTCTGAGTGGTTTAAGCAGTTGTGATGTGGGTTATTCCCATGATGAGATCAGATGTATATGTTTTGAGCAGCTAATCCATTGAAAGAAAGCTTCCCTAGGGGTGTGGCCTGCTTCCAATATATTTATGGGCATTCTGGGAAAATGAGATACTCTTCTGTGGATCGGGATCCTGTTGTGCTGCCTACAATTGTCCGTGAACAAACAATCCACCATTCAGCCTGGTGATCTTGGATTCGTCATTTGTTGGAGTCAATAGCCAGGATGTTGCCTGCCAACCTGGAGCTCGTCAGCTCCCACAGCTGCATGAGTTGGGAAAAGCCTCCAGCTTGACATTTCAAGCAAGAACTTGGGACTTGGCAGCTTCTGTAAGTGTATGAGCCATTTTCCTAAGATAAATTTATATATATACATATACGTATATATATATATATACATATACATATATATATATATATATGTGTATATATATA